>NC_056749.1:40387342-40742342 GCF_019279795.1 Protopterus annectens
TGCACAATGGTACCTCCTATACCGAGCCAACAGATATTGCTAATATACTGGCTGACAGATTCAGTGCCAACTTTACCCCCCTAAAGGACCAATCACAATAACAGTAGATTGCCAGGCACCCAGTATTACTGCTGCACAGGTTAAAACAGCACTGTCCAAGGCCAAGAATACAGCTACTATGGGACCTGACAATATCCCTGGCTGTGTTCTACGTGAACTACAGAGTGAACTGGCACCTTACCTGTGTGCCCTGTTAAATCACAGCCTCACCTCAGGCTTTGTCCCTACCGAATGGCACACTGCTACAGTCATCCCTCTCCACAAAGGAGGAGTGACTACAGACCCTGGGAACTATCGCCATATTAGCCTGATGATTCTGATATGCAAAGCAATGGAACAGATCATCATGGACCTAATAAACAAGGGTATATGGAACCTCTAAACTCTGGATCCTACACATTTTGGTTTTGTGAAGCGTAGATCATGCCTGCTCAATCTAGTCGACTGAGTTAGTCACCAGAGCTGTGGATGAAGGCAAGGTGGTTCATACAGCCTACCCTGATCTGGCCAAGGCCTTTGATACCATTCCCCACTCAGGAATCATAGAAAAACTCACTAAGCTAGGTATCAACCCCTATATAACTAGGTGGGTTGCAAACTGGCTCACAGATAGAACCCACAGTGAGAAAGTAGTGGACTCCAAGTCAGACTGCCGACCTGTCACGAGTAGAGTCCCACAGGATTCGGTCCTGGGTCCTCTCCTGTTTGGTATCTACTTTTCTGAAGTCCAGGCCAGCAAGAAGGGACTCTGGCTGACAAAGCTTGTGGAGGATTGCAAGTTGGGAGCTATTATTAACTCCCCAAGTGATGTTGACATCCTACAGAAAGGCCTCACTGAGACCAACGACTGGTGTCAGAGCCATAGCCTTAAGCTCAATGCCAAAAAATCTGTCATCACCCCCTTTGGGAAAAACCCAATTCCCAAGAATTAGCACATTGATGGTAGTCCACTGAACACAGAAGACATTATAAGAGATCTCAGAACACAGGTTGACAGCAACCTCTCTTTTGAGCACCACATTGCCACTGTGATCAGAACGTCCTTCTATGTGGCACATCTCATTACTAAGAATTTTGCATCCCGGAAGAAAGAGGCTATTGTCTCCCTCTACTCTTCCCTCATTAGGCCAGTCATCGAGTACAATGACCCATTTGGCATGTAACTCACCTGCAACAACTGGAGAGGCCACAAAAGTACCTCACAAAGAGGATCCTAGGCCTTAAACACTTGTCCTATATGGACAGATTCAAAAAACTCCAACTATTCTCTGTCTCATATCACCTACTTAGAGGCAATCTCTGCTTGACTTACAGAGCCATGTCTGACCCAGCTCTGTTAGAAATTCTACATCTAAAGAAATCCCAATCCTTCCATACCACATACTCCAGAGACCTCAACCTCATTATCACAATCAACAAAACATGCTGGAGGGACAGGTTCATAACCCAGAGACTACCCATGCTATGGAATAGACTTCACATAGTGGATGAGAAATAGAAAATTCACCCAGGGATCACTCCAGTGCCTCTACTCAACAGAGGCCCTGGGAACTAAGGTCGGGTGGCATGATGCCAGGGTAATCCTATGGGCTACATTTGTAAAGGCTCCAGGGCCATTAGCCTAGTACACACCTATGAAATGCATATATTTGCATTTACCTCTCTGCATCTACTTGCCAGGTGCATGATATGTAACATCCGCCATAGAGTTATGCTGGTATGTAGTATGAAATGATACAGGAGACTGTTTATTTATAGAAGTAACACAGCCGTGGAGTAAATATATACATTTCATTCTTGTAAGTTTTGATGTTGTGCACTATCATTCCTCTGAAAGTTCTGCATTGAGTTAATTTAACAAATTAAAGTCAACCCATATAGATGTACATATACATACATATATCTCACACACACACACACACACACACACACACACACACACACACACACACACACACACACACACACACACACACACACACACACACACACACACACACACACACACACACACACACGCACACACACACACACACACACACACACACACACACGCACACACACACACACACACACACACACGTGCACACACACACACACGTATATGCACTTACCACTGTCGTCCACTTAAGCAAGGTGTGCATGGTTAAAAGGTTTAAATATTGCATTACATATATATATATAGTGTGTGTGTGTGAGTGTGTGTGTGTGTGTGTGTGTGTGTGTGTGTGTGTGTGTGTGTGTGTGGTTAAGGTAAATGTGGGTTTTGGATTTTGCTTGGATTTTGACACTGAGGTAGAACTGTTTGCAGAAGTGATGGCAAGATAGAGTTGAGAAAGTGCTGTGTGCATGTGTGCTGTATGCAACGTCATTCTGACTGAAGAGTTTTCTAAGGGAATATGTAGGCCTCAGTTAGGGGACAACAGGTTAAGTTTAGCACATATTAGTAAGGGGGTCCTGTGTGAGTTAAATATTTTACCTTCATTATTCAGCCAGAATTAACATTCTGTGATCTAAAGACAGGCAGGACTGATTGCACAAGTATGGAAAAACAGTATGTAAGGCAGATAAAAATATCATCTGCTTAATATGTAGATCAATCCAGGAATCTGCATAGCAAAATGAATAATATCTCTTAAAGCATCCAAAAGTAACAGACCACATCTGGCCCCAGTGATACTGTGACCTACTGTATGCATGCTTACATAAACACTTGTAGAGGACCACATCTGTCCCAAGTGATACTGTGACCTACTGTTTGCACGCTCACATAAACATTTGTAGAGGAACACTTCTGTCCCCAGTGATACTGTGATCTACTGTACGCATACTCACATAAACATTTGTAGAGGAACACATCTGTCCCCAGTGATAATGTGACCTACTGTATGTATGTATGTTGACATAAACATTTGTAGAGGACCACATCTTTTCACCAGTGATACTGCGACCTATTGTATGCATGCTCACATAAACATTTGTAGAGGACCACATCTGCCCCAGTGATACTGTGACCTAGTGTATGCATGCACACAAACATTTGTAGAGGACCACAGCTTTTCCATATGATGCTGTGACCTACTGTATGCACGCTCACATAAACATCTGTAGAGGAGCACATCTTTTCCCCAGTGATACTGTGACCTACTGTATACATGCTCACATAAACACTTGTAGAGGACGAAATCTGTTCCCATTGATACTGTGACCTACTGTATTGCATGCTCACATAAAATCTTGTAGAGGACCACATCTGTCGCCAGTGATACTGTGACCTAGTGCATGCATGCTCACATAAACATTTGTAGAGGACCACATCTTTCCCCACTGATACTATGACCTACTGTACGCATGCTCACATAAAAATTTCTAGAGGACCACATCTTTCCCCGGTGATACTGTGACCTACTGTATGTATTCTTACACAAACAGTTGTAGATGACCACATCTTTTACCCAGTGATACTGTGACGTCCTGTACGCATGATCACAAACATTTATAGAGAACCACGGCTTTTCCCCACTGATACTGTGACCTATTGTATGTATGCTCACATAAACAATTGTAGAGGACCACAACTGTCCCCATTGATACTGTGACCTACTGTATGCATGCTCACATAAACATTTGTAGAGGACCACGGCTTTTCCACACCGATACTGTGACCTACTGTACGCATGCTCACATAACATTTGTAGAGGTCCACATCTTTTCCCCAGTTATACTGTAACATACTGTATGCATATTTACATAAACATTTGTAGAGGACCATATCTTTGCCCCAGTGATACTGTGCCCTACTGCATGCATACTCATAAACATTTGTAGAGGACCACATCTGTCCCCAGTGATACTGTGACCTACTGTACGCATGCTCACATAAACACTTGTAGAGGACCACATCTGTCGCCAGTGATCCTGTGACCTACTATATGCATCCTCACATAAACACATGTAGAGGTTTACCTTAGGCAAGTCCCAAAATAATGCAGAGTTGGTGGTCTTCAGCCAGGCCATCAGTGGTTTGTACTGCAGTAGATCTTCATGATATGGAGTGTGAGTAGGCAGGTTAAGATTTCCTGACTGCTGGGTTAGGGCTGAACCCAAATCAATGCCCTGATGCATAAAACAGAAAATGTACAGTTAGTAAAAAAATTACATATTTTACTGCAGGATGATTACCTTTTTTAGAAAGCTATGACATTTAACACTACAGCAGTATTTATAGGATGGTTCCATTTCAAACACAGAAGTTACACTGATTTGCACATAGTAAGGATTTTGATTATTAAATTCACACTTCGGCTCTAACTACACATTGAGCAATAACTGCATTTCTTGTATGCTTCTTAATTTTAATGGGTCTATATTAGAACATCGAAGTTTCAAAACTTTGAATGTTTTAATACTGACCCCTATTCAGCGAAAGCTGAAAACATCGAACATATAGAACAGCGAATTTTTTTCCTAGGGAAAAAATGTGCTGTTCCAATACACATACACACAACACAAGCACACCAAACAAACAGCAATCCACACTCATACACCTAAAATTTTACACCTAACCCTACACTAAACTATACACACACCACTAACTATCCTTAAAGCCTTAACCCAAACCCTAACCCAAAGGTCCGTCACTATCGCACACTCACCTCACCCGCGTCCTAACCCTAACTCACCTAACCGGCCCTAACCCTCACGTCCACACAATCGCACAAATACCTAACCCATGCCCTAACCCTAACTCAGCTAACCCACCCTAACCCTCACGTCCACACAATCGCACACATACCTAACCCGCAACCTAACCAGCACACTTATCTGAACCCGACCCGTAACTTTCCACCACAGCGCTGAAAATACCAAAGCAACAGAAATGTACAAACAAATTCTTTCCCTAGGAAAAAAAATTTTTTTCTGGTGCTTCGATATTTTCAGCTTTCGCTGAATAGGGGTCGATATTAGAGCATTCGATGTTTTGAAACTTTGATATTCTAATATAGACCCATTTAAATCATTTTTTAGTTCTTTGCATGTTAGAACTGTATAACTTCACTTGACATTTCTTCCAGTGCAAGTGTGTAAGATGTGCTCTGGAGGTTTGATACATAAAAATATATAGATATGTTTATGTGGGTCTACTTTTAAATCCCGCATTACCACTATCCTTCTATGTGGCACACCTCATCACAAAAGGTTTCTCATCCAGGAAAAAAGAGGTCATTGTTCCCCTCTACTCGTCAATCACTAGACCCATTATAGAGTACAATGCCCCTTTTGGTATGTACCTCACAAGACATCTACAACAACTGGAACGGCCACAGAAATACCTCACAAAGAGGATTACTGGCCTCAAAGAGATGCCCTATGCAGACAGTCTCAAAAAACTGCAGCTTTACTCCATTGCATATCGCCTACTCAGAGGCGATCTCTGCCTAACACACAAAGCTATGTCAAACCCAGAGCTTTTAGACATGCTCCACTTAAAGAAATCCCAATTGCCATGAGCTACATGCTCTAGGGACCTAAACCTCATTGCCACAATAAACAGAACATGCTGGAGGGATAGATTCCTGTCCCAGAGACTTCCCATACTCTGGAACAAACTACCTATCTATATCAAATAAAGCTCCTCATTAGCACTGTTCAAGAAACATCTTGATTGGATGGGAGATAGGAAATTCACCCCAGGGATCACTTCTGTGGCTCTGCTCGACAGTGGCACAGGAAAATTATTTTCTTGGGTGGCGAAAGCCAGGCTACCTTTGGCTAGGCTTACATAGGCCCTAGGGCCAATAGCCTAGTACCTACCTATGAACCTATGAACACAAGACTGAGACCAAAAACCTGTCGTGTCGCAATCCTGAAACTGTATATACTTGAGTTTCGCAATATCAAAAACTAATAGGAAAAGTAAACGACTACTCTTGATATAGGGTAATATCTCTATTAGTACTGTGTTCCTAAAAAAACATTGAGGACACTACATTACATGCTGAAGAATCTGCAAAACAACTGCGTGCAACAACATGATTACAATAAAAAAAAAGTTCTAATCACAGAAAGGTACGTTTACAACTTAAAACTAACCACAACATTTAAAAAATACTGCTGCTGTAAATATAAACTTAGAACAAGTTGTAAAGGAAGATCCAATACGTTATTTTTACAAATTTTAAAAGCCATCGTTAGAGTTCTAAACATGTACATCATTTCAATTCCTTATAAGGCTTTAAAAGTTGTTCTTATGTCTACCAAACATTGAAATCATTGAAATCAGTCACTGCAGTGTTAAGCATTTGGAACATTTCATTTGTTTATAAGAATATCAGTGTGAAGGCTGCCAGCCCAGCTAGCTAGAATTTTGTAAATGATTCTGTCATCTGTGAATATTAATACGATCCATATACTTGTCTTACACATGTAAAAGAACTATATGTTTGTGTGTATTAAACTGCTGGTGTAGAAGTGTGTGTTAAACTGTGTGTTATGTGCTGAACTTCAAGAATGTAACCACAGTGTACCCTACTGTAAAAGAACAGAGTTAACTTGGAAACCCTAAGAAAATAGGTGAATTGTTTATGACAGTGTTTAATTTAGTTTAGAGACAGAATGTCTGTAGCTAGGAATTCTTTCTATTGTCTGAGAACAGAAATAATTACAGGTTTCAAATGTAAAAGTGTTTAATTGTTTTATGACTTCCAGCTCCAGGCACTTCTGAAAAATAAGTATTTTTGACACAGAGGTGACAAAAAATTGATGTAATCTGAGATAACCCAGCAGAAATGTTTGATAGTAACTTAAGAACTATCTCAGAGACTGAGTCTGTGCATTCTGTATTGTCTTTGAATCTGACAACATCCTCTCATCAGCACTTGTCTGGCTCTATACGCAAGTCATTTAGGGCACAGTATCTCTTAGATATAGATAGGAATACAGTAAAGATTAGTTTAGATTTCTTTTGCATTTGAGACTGTCCTGCAATGTTGTTTTAAAATATTTCCTGTGAATCTGACCTCTGTTGCTACTGTGTTGAGTTATTGAATATTGTCTTGTCCTTTTATTATTTATTATTAAATATATTTAAACATTTTACTAGTGGCTGGTTTGTTTAGAGGTATTTAAGCTCTTACAGTACTTGCATGTATTTGGTGACACTGTACAGGCCACTCTTAAATAGCCTTAAAAGTCTTGGACACACAATTTGGATAATAGTAACATCACACAGTAGAGTTAGTCACCCTTTGGGAAGGGCCTTATAGTAGCTGATAACAGCGATTAACACAACCCTTCCACCTTTGTCAGGCCACAATAACACACACGAAAGTTAAATAATTGTTGTTCTCCTTGTGTTAAAATAAACCATCTTTGAGACAGCTTATACCTTCCATACGTAGTTTAGAAAACCATGTTAATGTAGAAGTGGGAGGCAAATCAAATGTACTTCTCCACCTAAGTGCGCAGCTTTGTTTTCCAATAAAGTTCAGTAACAGTGCCTGTACTAAACTGGCTTTTTTGTCAGGAACAAAAGTAAATCCTTTTTTTTTAAATGAAATATGAGGGTCTGTCAAAACCATTTCAGTAAATCTGATCACGTGAAAATCAGGTTCATTATTAGCAGTGTTGCATATCAAGGAAGTAAACACCCCCATTAGTTGCCATTTGAGGCCAAAGAGACTGGACTATGTTATCATTCAAACCAAATGATATAAAAGAAGTGTCACTGTCAAAATGGTAAAAATCAAGAAAAATAATTATCTTCTAATAATGTTCTTATGATTTTGTTTGAACAAATTATTTTGCTTTGGAAGTTGTGAAGAAGTTAGGTGTTTGTGCTGGTTCACTCATTTGTCTAATCCCTCAGAGCACCACAATGGAGGATATTCTAAAATATCTGGAGTGGATTCAGTGTTTTCTCCTTCAGTCACAATTGCTTCAGCTTGGTAACAATCATTAGAATCATTAGAGTGGTAATAAATAACAAATCTTCTAACTAGCAGATTCCTAAGTTAGCTAAACTCTCTAATGCCTCCTATTACATAATTGTTTTCAGGATGCATTGGGCAACTTTGAGAATGCTAATTATCCATTGTGTGACCACTTTTCAATTGGAAACTCCCACATTCAGCTTCAGATTAGTGTTTTAATCACAGAGAAACAGGATGGAAAGAAATTATACCAACACAATAAAATGAGAGATAAACATTAGTTAGCAATGCCATCTGTGGGTACAAGTCCCCCAGAAAAGGCCTGGATGCCCTGCCTCCATGAAAAGCATATTACGATGTCATGAGTAAGGTATTGTGGCAGTACACATCAAACCCATTAACAATCATTCCTTGCTCCCCTGCCCACACTCAGCAATAAGTTGTTGACAACACCCCCACCCTACAAATCCAGCAAAGCCAGTAGAACAAGCAGATTTTTTATCCAAACATTTTCTAACACTGTCCAGTCAGTATTCCATGAATACTGACCTCAGTTGCTTTAGAGGTGGTCATCTTAAATATCGTTACTCTGTTTCCTTTGCTTCAAGTCAGCATTAGTGCGGTTGGAGCTATAAGTTTTGATGCTGACAGTGTGGCAATTATGATACTGAGCAAGTTTTGGATAATGTCTCTGAACTTTACTTTTCACAATGTGTCATGGACCGGGTCTATATTACAATGTCGAACTCACAGGAGTTTGAACATTGTAATATCGAACTGTAAAGTTCGAAATCCAATAACAATGAAAACAGACAACAGTGATTTTTTTCCCAGGGAAAAAAATGCTGTTCTGTGACAACCAAACAAAACAAAAAAAAAAAAACATACACTTTAAATTTAAACTAAAGTGGGGGGCTCTACAGTGGAGGAAATAGCAAAGCCCCGAAAACAGCCCACCAATTTTTTTCCCTGGGAAAAAATCGGTGTGCCATGGCTTTGCTATTTTTGTATTTTGGACTTTTGGGTTCGATATTACAACATACAAACTTCTGCAAGTTCGACGTTGTACTATAGCCCCTCGTGGACCAAGGCTATGCTACTAGGCTTGTATATGACTGCTCACCTGGATGAATGTACGTGAAGGGCATTACATAAGTATGGGCAAGTTACTGATCCCAACACATATACCACACACACACACACACACACACACACACACACACACACACACACACACACACACACACACACACACACACACACACACACACACACACACAATAATGTTTTTTACAGACCATAGAGGCAATAAAGACCAACAATGGATGGAGATGTAGGCTGTGTGGGATATACATAGAGGTAATAAAGACCAACAATGGAAAACCATGTTGTCTGTGTTTGAAACACATGAGCATATCATTGTGGTGGGGAATTGCAAGATGGCTGCACACTAACAGTTTAATTTCAGATCTTCCAGTGTGAAAAAAGAAACTAAGTAAACAGAGCATGTGAATTTCTCTTCTTGGGTAAATTTCACTTACCGGCTAGTAAGTAAACTGCCTGGATGCCAGCAGTAAAGAAATTTAGAGAATCTGAAAGAAAATCAACCGCAAAAGGTGAGGCGTAAACACTGGATGGGAAAAATTCTGCAGCTAAATTTGAAATAAAAATAGCTTCTTAGGCATAGGACAGCCACAAAGCTTTCTACAGCTATGTACATAACCTCAGGGAAAATATGCAACAATGTGCAGAATTTATTGTAAATGGCATCTTCCTATTGAATGGGAGGCCACTGACAACCTTCTGGCTGACAGATTCAGTTCAAATTTCTCCCCTTAGCCCCCCCTTCAATGGTCCAAATGAACCACATACCACAATACTCCAACCGTTACTAGGGAACAGGTCACCAATGCACTTTCCAATGCCAAACATACTGCACTGAAAGGTCCCGATAACATCCTGTGGTGCTTAATAAATAGCATGGAATATGACATCTCTGGTCCACTTGAATCGCTTTTCATCTGCAGCCTACAGTCATTCAGGTTTTATTCCCAAGGAATGGAAGAAAGCTGCAGTTATTCCCTTGCACAAAGGAGGTCCAACCATTGATTCAGGTAACTACAGGCCCATAACACTGACCAGCCTTATATGTTAAGGGTATGGAAAGAATCATTATGGACATGATAAATGAGGGCATTGGTAACCTGCAAATGCTGGACCCATTGCTTTGTTAAAGGAAGGTCATGCCTACTAAATCTGGTGGACTTTTTTTAAAGAATCACCAAAGCACTAGATGAAGGCAAGGCTGTGTGCAGAGCTTACCTTGACCTGGCCAACCCTTTTCATGCGTTATAGACAAGCTTAGTAATTTAGGTATAAACCCTTTTATCACCCACTGGATAGCCAGCTGGCTCACTGATAGGACCCAGGAACTCAAAATAGGTGTGGTTCAATCACCTCCACCAAGAGGCCGGTCACTAGCAGAGTCCTCTGGGGCACAGTATTTGGCCTACTCCCTTTTGGCATCCATTTCTCTCAAATGGAAGCAAATGCTGAAGGTTTATGACTGACAAAGTTTGCAGATGATTAAAACATCAACTCCCCCTGCAGACACCAACATTCTTCAAGAAGGCCTATCTCTGATTAACAAATGGTGCCAAAGCCATGGTCTTAAGACTCAATGGTAAGAAATACATAATTGTACCCTTTGGGAAGTCAACCATCCAGGCTAATTACTGTGCTGATAATATGTCCCTAGGAGGCAACCCAGTGGTCATGGATCTGGGTACACATGTAGACAGTAGCCTTACCTTCAACCACCACATGGTCAGAGTGATGAGGAATTTCTTTTTGGTTGTGCAACTTATAAGTAAGGATATGGCATCTAGGTCCAAACAGTTTATTATCCCACTGTACTCTGCCTTAATCAGACCAATCAGAGTACAATGCTCCCTTCGGTATGTACCTGACCAGGCATATGCAGCAACAAGAATGACCTCAGAGGTTGCTTACAAAAAGTATACAAGGCGTATCAAATCTACCTTATGCAGAGCACCTTAAAGCCCTGTCCCTCTACTCAGTCTCCTATAGATTACCAAGCTCAATGACTTGTTTAAAAGACATCTGCAAACTCCACACTTATGAATCTCCTGCATATTTGTAAGTCAAACAGCACCAGAATAACAAGGTCTAGGCACCTGACTTTTGTCTGTGACTTAAACAGAACATGCTGGGGAGACAGATATGTGTCACACAAACAAGGAAAACAATTCCTGTAGATGCTGATACCAGGAAGGCGTATCACAAAAGCAAGAAATCAAACCAGCAATTTCGAAAGATAAAAGTTTAATGGTAGATACAAATAGAAAACTTTTGGGTACAAACACCCTTCTTCCTTGTATAATAAAAGTCCAAATGAGGACACAACCATATATACAAATTCAAAAGATACAGCCAACCAATAAAAACATGACACGAGTTAAAACAATAATTAAGGTAAATTAATTAATATCATTTAAGTGGTTAAAGCCACACGCATCACAAACACATTTGTTTTTGCTTCAAAATGGGTTTGAAAGTAACGGTTCCATTTAACCCTGGTATACTGTCAGCATTCAGCTTAAGTATCCATTTGTATTCAGCTACAGCTAACTTGTTACCTAGATCCCCCCCTCTTATTAGGGTAACCTATCTGAAGTACTCTAAAATAAAAGGCATGTTTTGCACCATTCTCCATGCAATGCTTAGCTGGCATTGGTAGGTACTTTTCTTTTAACTTCCGGCATATGCTCTGTTATGCGATCTTTCAGCCTTCTGCTACACTTTCCCACTTAAAATGTGGAACATAGTGTGCATGTATCTCAATAAATCACACTTTCTGTTAAACATGTCATAGGTTCATAGGTTCATAGGTTCATACTAGGCTATCTGCCCGAGGGCATTTACAAGCCTAGCCCATCGTTTTGTGGCTTACGCCACCCCTTTAGTATGGGGAACTATACCCATTATTTTGCTGTGCCTCTGTCGAGCAGTGACACTGAGGTAATCCCTGGGGTATATCTGCGATCTCCCATCCATTGGTCAAGATTTCTCTTGAACAAGGCCAGCGAGGTGCTCTGCCTCACATGTACCGGGATTCTGTTCCACAGCATAGGGAGTCTTTGGGTGATGAATCTATCCCTCCAGCACGTCCTATTAATAGCCGTGTCGAGGTTTAAGTCTCCGCCCTTGTGGCTCTGATGGATCTAGATTTTTGAGGTGAAGCATATTCATCAAATCTGGGTTTGACATGGCCTTGTATGTTAGGCAAAGGTCACCTCTGAGCAAGCGGTAAGCGACTGAATAGAGCTGGAGTTCTTTCAGTCGGGCAGCATAGGATAGATTTTTGAGACCCTTTATCCTTTTGGTGAGGAACTTTTGTGGCCTCTCCAGCTGCTGCAAGTGTCGGGTCAGATACATTCCAAATGGGGCATTGTACTCAATCATTGGTCTGATGAGTGATGAGTAAAGGGAGACTATAACCTCCCTTGATCTAGATGAGAATCCCTTCATGATAAGGTGGGCAATGTAGAAGGTCTTCCTAACTACTTTAGCTACATGGGTGTCGAATGACAGACTACTATCAACCTGGGTCCCCAGGTCCCTGATAACTTCTTCTGTCACTGAGCATTTTAATTCAAAATGTTGTGAAGTGTTAGGGTGCACAATGTATCTGTTTTAATATATTTACAATTCACACAGTTATAACAAAGGACAGTTCCAACCTTATTCATCTGTCTTGTTTTTTAAAGGTGTTCATCTCTTTATAACATAGTTGCTGTTTTAAGTTTCTATGCTTCCTAGAAGAAAATAAGAAGTTATGTACTTACCATAACGTTCCATGTTTATTGTCCATCTCGCCTACATTCTTGCAGATTGGGTTCGGAGTCAATCACGAATACTAAAGCGCGAGAGCTTCCACTGGCTCAAGGCTAACCCCTATCCCATGATGCTCTGGGCCACATCCCCAGATCTTATTTGCAAATAAAGATTTAGGCTAACCCAAACAACTACACCAGAAAAATATATGTATAGCTATATACAGGTATTTGATACGAGACAAAAACACGAGACTCCAAATCATCATAACTAAGTACAAAAGTATAGAATTGTCCACCCGTTCCCCCAGAAACACAGGATGGGGGTAGGAGGGTGGGACGCAAGAATGTAGGTGAGATGGACAACAAACATGGAACGTTATGGTAAGTACCTAACTTCTTAATGTTATGTTGTCCTATCTCACAGTAATTCTTGCAGATTGGGACAGCATCCCTAGCACCTAATCCCAGGGTGGCTCAGGAAAAATACTCCAATACAGTGGATCCAAAGGAAGACCTGTTCCAGGAGGCCACATCTACTTTGTAATGAGTGGGTATGAGGTCTCACCCATGTGGCAGCTGCACAAGTAGAGTCAATAGGATGTCTGGCCTTAAAGGCTGAGGATATCCCTCCCAATCCCTCAGAGCCACACGCTCCAGGGATCTAAACCTTGTCATCAGAATAAACAAAACATGCTAGATGGATAGGTTCCTGACCCAGAGACTCCCCAGACTCTGGAACAGACTGCCCATACATGTCAAGCAGAGCACCTCTTTGGACCTCTTCAAAAGGAACCTTGACGATTGGATGGAAGAAAGGAAATTTACCTTGGGGATCATGTCAGTCGCCCTGTTAGACAGGGGTCCAGGGAAGTAAATAGTGTGGGAATTGTTATGGCTAGGCTTGTATAGGCCCTAGGGTCGATAGCCTAGTACCAACCTATGATATAGAGACTGCTCTTGTGGAATGTTCCTTTATCTTCCTTGGTAGTTGTTTATTATTCTTACTGTAAGAGAAGGAAATGCAATCAGTCAGCCATTTTGACAAAGTTACTTTGGAAACGGACAACCCTTTCTTTTTTTCAGAAAAGGACACAAAAATCAGGTCAGATTTCCTGAGGTCTTTTCTCCTATGCAGGTAAATATGTAACTGCCTATGTACATCCAACTGATGCAATTTATATTCTGCCTTGTCGCTGTAGTTTGCTAAAAAAAAACACCAGCAATTCAATGGATTGGTTTATATTATTCTCTGAACAGACTTTTGGAAGAAATGATGGATTAGTTCCCAAGGACACCCTATCCTTGAAAAAAATGATATAAGGGGAACAAATCAAAAGAGCTTGTAAGTCCGATACCCATCTGGCAGAGGTTATGGCCACTAAAAAGAGAGTCTTCCATGACTAATACTTCAAATCACAAGATGATGCGAGTTCAAAGGGTGGTAAAATCATTGAGTTTAGAACAAGACTTCGGTCCCAAGGGACAGGGAGCTCTTTGATCGGGGGTCTGAGTAAGAAAGTGCCTTTGAGGAAAGTTTTGCATAACCTATGATACATGATAGGAACTCCCATTTCTCCAGTATGGAAATTAGAAATGGCTGCCAACTGAACTCTGATGGTCGCTGCTGCAGCTTTCATCAAAGAGTTTGGAAAGAATTTCTAGGATTGTAGTAATAGGATCTGTAAAAGGTTCTATATTCTGTCCCGCAGCCCAGCATGAAAATCTTTTCCACTTACTGGAATACAATCTCCTCGTGGACGGTTTATGGGAAGAGGCGAGAATATGACTCACTGCAGGGGAAAAGCAGTAACACCTGGTGAAGAGTGGAATTGGAGCAGCCATGCTGTCAACTTGAGGGTTTGGATAGATGGATGGAACTCCTCTGAAGAGGTCTGGAATTGGATCCAGAATCTAAGGTTTCTCCAGCAGATGGGTCCAAAAAAGTGGAACCAAACTTGTCGAGGCCAGTAAGGAGCAATGAGGATCACAGGGCTTTTCAATGAGCTGGTTTTCTGCAGTACCTTGGGAATTAGAGGAAAAGGGGGAAGGTATAGAGTAGTCCCAGGGGCCAATCATGAACCAGCGCATCCCTTGGGAATTAGAGGAAAAGGGGGAAGGTATAGAGTAGTCCCAGGGGCCAATCATGAACCAGCGCATCCCTTGGGAATTAGAGGAAAAGGGGGAAGGTATAGAGTAGTCCCAGGGGCCAATCATGAACCAGCGCATCCCTTGGGAATTAGAGGAAAAGGGGGAAGGTATAGAGTAGTCCCAGGGGCCAATCATGAACCAGCGCATCCCTTGGGAATTAGAGGAAAAGGGGGAAGGTATAGAGTAGTCCCAGGGGCCAATCATGAACCAGCGCATCCCTTGGGAATTAGAGGAAAAGGGGGAAGGTATAGAGTAGTCCCAGGGGCCAATCATGAACCAGCGCATCCCTTGGGAATTAGAGGAAAAGGGGGAAGGTATAGAGTAGTCCCAGGGGCCAATCATGAACCAGCGCATCCCTTGGGAATTAGAGGAAAAGGGGGAAGGTATAGAGTAGTCCCAGGGGCCAATCATGAACCAGCGCATCCCTTGGGAATTAGAGGAAAAGGGGGAAGGTATAGAGTAGTCCCAGGGGCCAATCATGAACCAGCGCATCCCTTGGGAATTAGAGGAAAAGGGGGAAGGTATAGAGTAGTCCCAGGGGCCAATCATGAACCAGCGCATACCTTGGGAATTAGAGGAAAAGGGGGAAGGTATAGAGTAGTCCCACGGGCCAATCATGAACCAGCGCATCCCTTGGGAATTAGAGGAAAAGGGGGAAGGTATAGAGTAGTCCCAGGCGCCAATCATGAACCAGCGCATCCCTTGGGAATTAGAGGAAAAAGGGGAAGGTATAGAGTAGTCCCAGGGCCAATCATGAACCAGCGCATACCTTGGGAATTAGAGGAAAAGGGGGAAGGTATAGAGTAGTCCCAGGGCCAATCATGAACCAGCGCATACCTTGGGAATTAGAGGAAAAGGGGGAAGGTATAGAGTAGTCCCAGGGGCCAATCATGAACCAGCGCATACCTTGGGAATTAGAGGAAAAGGGGGAAGGTATAGAGTAGTCCCAGGGGCCAATCATGAACCAGCGCATCCCTTGGGAATTAGAGGAAAAGGGGGAAGGTATAGAGTAGTCCCAGGCGCCAATCATGAACCAGCGCATCCCTTGGGAATTAGAGGAAAAAGGGGAAGGTATAGAGTAGTCCCAGGGCCAATCATGAACCAGCGCATACCTTGGGAATTAGAGGAAAAGGGGGAAGGTATAGAGTAGTCCCAGGGCCAATCATGAACCAGCGCATACCTTGGGAATTAGAGGAAAAGGGGGAAGGTATAGAGTACTCCCAGGGGGCCAATCATGAACCAGCGCATCCCTTGGGAATTAGAGGGAAAGGGGGAAGGTATAGAGTAGTCCCAGGGGCCAATCATGCACCAGCGCATCCCTTGGGAATTAGAGGAAAAGGGGGAAGGTATAGAGTAGTCCCAGGGGCCAATCATGAACCAGCGCATCCCTTGGGAATTAGAGGAAAAGGGGGAAGGTATAGAGCAGCCCCAGGGGCCAATCATGAACCAGCGCATACCTTGGGAATTAGAGGAAAAGGGGGAAGGTATAGAGTAGCCCCAGGGGCCAATCATGAACCAGCACATCCCTTGGGAATTAGAGGAAAAGGGGGAAGGTATAGAGTAGTCCCAGGGGCCAATCATGAACCAGCGCATCCCTTGGTGACTTCCTCAGAGGAGGAATGAGGGCAAAGTAGTTGCTGCATTTGGCATTCATGGAAGTGCCGAAAAGGTTGCAGCAAGGCTGGCCCCATTTTTGGAAGATCTTTTCCACAATCTCTGTTTTCAGGGATCACTCATGAGGCAACAGAATAGCTGTGCTGAATTTTTCCGCTATCATGTTGGATTTCCCTAGGATGTGCATTGCTATCAGAAAGCATTGAGAGGCAATCACCCATTGCCAAACACGTTGTGCCTCCCGACATAGTGGTAAGGATTTGGTTCCTCCCTGCATGTTTATGTACCACAGTACTGGCATGTTGTCTGTCTGAAATGCAATCATCCCTGTCGGTAGAGAGTCCTGAAATGCCTGCAACACATAGAGCACTGCTCTCATCTCCAGAATGTTGATGTGCAAATGGCTTTCATATTCTTGTCATAGGCCTTGGACTGTCATCCCCAGATAATGCCCCCCCCCCACCCAATCTGGGAAGTGTCCATGGTCAGTACTGCATTGGGTTGAGGAAAGACAAGGGGTCGGTCCTGATACAAATGGTCTATTTGCAGCCATCAAAGAAGATTTTTTTTGCAAGATTCCATGATGATAATCTGATGTGAAAGAGGGAGATCTTGCATTGATCAGTGAGCAAATAGCAACCACTGCAGAACCGTCATGTGAAGTCTTGCTAGGGAAACTAGAAAAAAAGCTGCTGCCGTGGTACCCAGAACTCACAGCACATATCTGGCCTGAACATTTTTCTTTGACATCAAAATCCTGATTTGCTGATGAAGGGACTGTATTCTGTCTGGGGTAAGTTTTGCAGTCATATTTCTTGAATCCATTTCTATGCCTAAGAAGGTAATATGCTGAAATAGTGACAAGGCAGATTTTTTTAAGTTTACTGTGATGCTTAGTCTGGTGCAAAGTGACATTGTTTTGCTGTCATTTGTAGTAGTAGATGCTTGGTGGTGGCGGGTAGGAGCCAGACGTCCAGGGATGGAAACACACGGAATTCCTGAAGTCTCAAGTGACCATGATTATTGCCATGCATTTGGTGAACACTCTGTGGGCTGTAGTGAGGTCAAAGGGCAGGGCCTAAAATTGGTAATGACTGGCTCCCAGCCAAAAGTGTAACTGTCTCCTGTATCATCTGTCCATCTTTATATGGTAGTATGCATCCTGGAGATTTATTGAGCACATCCAATTGTCTTTCCCAATAAGTGGGAATATTGACTACAGAGTTACCATCTGGAAGTTTGACTTCTTCACCGCTTTGTTTAGCTTGCTGAGATCTAGAATGGATCTCCAGTCCCCTGTCTTTTTTGGAACTAAAAATAATCTTGAGTAAGTTCCAGATCCATTTGGTATGTGGGAACCTCTTGTATGACTCTCTTTTCTAGCAACAAGAGAATCTCTTGTGTTGCACAGTCCTTCTGACTGGGTGGAACGTCTGGTAAGGACTGGTTCACTGGAGGGGGAATGGAAAATGGTATGTAATAGCTTCTGGATATAACTGTTAGTACCCATTTGTCTTGGGAGATTTCTTGCCAGGCATTTGGGTACAGTGACAATCGACTCCCCGACTGCCTCCAGAGAAGAGCAGGTGGGCCTCCTTTCAGGAGTACTGGAAGCACCTGTCCAAGAATGTATCTCTGTTGCCATGATTCTGTGTACCCCCTCTGCTGTGAGGTCAGCAACTTCCATTATAACTTTTCCCTCTACCCCTAGGGGAAGAATCACCACGTGTGCCTGAAAAACCTTTTTGGGATTTGCAGAACCACATCTTTCTGCCCTTTTAACCTTTGGTCTAAGGTCTAGATGGGGCAGAAAAATAGACTCCAACAGCAGAAAAGGTGTTCCCATCCTGCTTGCACCTGGTCAAAGTATCTTTCACATTTGGGATGAACCATCAAAGGGGGCATTGGTGAAGGAAGACTTGAAAGGCTTGGCAAAGTTGCAAAAGTGCATCCAGGAGTGCCCCCTCAGGGAAATACCTGTTGCAGCTGCTCTGCTTGCTCCATCAACCACATATGAAATCAGTCTCATGGAGGAGTTTATGATGGAATTGAGGATAGAGAGCTGAGAGGATACTTTGTCCGTGGACCCTGAAAGGTATCTCCAGGTCCTTTGAGGAGATCCCTTTGAAGTCTTGTAAAATGTGTAAGGTAATTCAGTGACCATAGGGTGAAGGCCACTGAAGAAAAGGCATGCTTTCCATATCAGTCCATAGTCCTAGATTCTTTGTTAGGAGGATGAACAGATGAAGAGATCTTTGATAGCTCCTTCTTGGTGCTGCCACCACCACCATCTCATCCACAGGGACACCTTTAGTCAAAAATTCCTTCTCTAAGGGAGCAGTAATACATTTTGTTAGGCCTCCATGGAACAGGCTCCACTGTATCAGGTGATGTCCAGGCCTTACGGGATATGACACCTAACAGCTGGTAAAATGGGGGAGTCACCCAGGAGGTGGAAGGGCGAGACCCAAAAGCCTCCAGAAATACCAATTCGCCCTATGAAGGGTTGGTGGGCTTCAAGCCACCACTCTGTTTCAGGATCTCAAGGATGTCCACAAAAGAGACATCCTCAGAGGAGGACCATGGGGACCCTACCAACTCATCCAAATTGGTATCAGAAGTGACAGACTCAGAGGAGTCCATGTTCTTCCTCTAGCACAGTCGTTTCCAAGGGACTTCTTCATGGGGGTACTCTGGCAAAAGTTTCAGAACAGACAATGCCCAGTGCAGGGGCTTCCTGAGGATCTGGGTCTCTGCGCTTGGGAGGGGGTGGTGGCAACAAGTTAGACATTGGCACCTGGGAAGGATGAGAAGTTGTCTCAGAGAGCAGGGCTGTCTAAGGAGACAGCACTCTCTCCATCAGTTCAAAAGCCCCCCCACCCCACTCCAAGGAGACCCTCTGCTCCGAAGAGACAGAAGTTTGACTCTGAGGCAAAGCAGGTGGCTCTGAAACTGAGGTACGAGCCGAGCTCAACTTAGCCGAGGCACCAAGGGGCAGAGTCAGATCAGACAATTGTCCATGCCGACTCCCCACACAGGACCTGACTGGTGAGCATCAGCTCCTAGACTCCTTCACATCAGAAGGAGCTGAGGGCATCACAGCCAAAGTCAGAACCGAAGATTTCAAAGGTGTTCTTGGTGCTGATGGTTCCAATACTATCAGATCCAATCTCTCTGGCTCTGAAGACTCCAGGGTGATCAGAGGAGGAATTGATGAAGCAAGCATTGTATAGGATGGCTCTGATTCATTTGGGTCTGGAAATCACAACATTTTTGTCAGGGCCGATGTTTGAAGCAATCTTTTCACCACCCACTCCACATCTTCATCAGTTAAACTGGAAGAATGGGTGGACAAAGAAGGAGATCTACCCCTATCCAGAATAGGAGATCACAGCATCGGGGATATCAGCTCCAATAAAGGAAACCAACTTCTTGATACTTCTGTTGGCTGCATGGACACTTTTGGCACCGAAGAAGTAGTTTCAGGTCTATCGGAGTCAAGTGTCCCTCGGTTCTGATGACACAATCTTTTTTGGTGGCTGCAAAACTGGAGCTGTCATAGCCAGTCTTTTGGTTGATTTAGACTGAACTGAAGAAGGGGAGGAAGATTTGGAGCTCTGATAATTGTCTAAAGCTTCCTGAAAAGGCCCTTTCAATAAACCCCTTGCCATTAGTTTATTCGTACGCTCATGGAGCACCCTGCTACTGAAACCATGACATATGGTGCAGGGGTCTTGTAAATGGATAGCACCAAGGCAATAGATGCAACTCATGTGCCCATACATAAGAGACATCTTTTGAGTACATTTATCGCACTTTTTGAACCTGACTGTTTATGCTCCTTGGGTTCCCTTTCTTTATCCTTGTCTTTGGACATTAAGCGGCTACAATCAAGGCTGTAACTATTGAAAAAGCAGTTAAACTAACTATAGCAACAGCAAAAAACTACTACAAGCGAAAACTACCTTTTTTTTTTTTTAAATTTAACAGCAAGAATCAGAAATAAGGAAAGGAAAAGAAGAATCCTCTAAAACGGATTCTACGTCTACACAGACAGGACAAGGAAACAGGGGGGAAATGGCCTCTAACTTAAATCAGCCACGAGAGCCCTGTAAGTTAAACAGAAACTCTCACCGGGTTGGAAAGGGGGTTTTCAACTAACAACAATGACCTAACATAGACAACAAGAAAAACTAACTCACTAGAAAGGTAATAGGAGAATAAAGAGAGAAATTAGACTAACAAAACCAATACTTAGCCAACGAGCCAGCAGGAACTCTTCTTGATCGCTTGAGCGGCAAACAAGATCTGGGGATGTGGCCCAGAGCATCATGGGATAGGGGTTAGCCTCTAGCCAGTGGAAGCTCTTGAACTTTAGTATTCGGCCAAGTCAGAGCCATGATTGGCTCCAAACCCAATCTGCAAGAATTACGGCGAGATAGGACAACATAACATCTGTGGATTCTGTCTTACAATATTGGCTATCTCAGGTTGAGCACATAGTATAGGCCAGTTCTTTATAATAATATCAGTCACTGAAGCAGTTCTCAAATTATATGTAGTGACATATCTCAAACATTCACTTCCATGAGAAGGTGAATTTAAGGTCTCCCATCCATTTGTCCATGTTACACTTGAACAGGGTCAGAGAAGAGCTCTGTTTCATATGAATTGGAAGTTTATTCCAGAAGAGAGACAATCTCTGGGAGATGCATCTGTCTCTCCAGCATGTGCTGTTAATGTCACAAGCTAGCGTACGATTTGACATGCAGATGGGCAGTATTTCTAATAGGACAGGATCAGATACTGACCTGTAGGCTAGGCACAAGTCATCCCTTAGCAGCCTATAAGTATCAAGTACAGCAACAGGATTTTCAGTCTGTCCAGTTAAGTCATGGTTTTGTGGCCCTGTATTTTCTTGGTGAGAAACTTCTGTGGTGTCTGGTGAGGTACATGCAGAAGGTAGCATTGTACTCTATTAACAGTGTGATGAGGGTTGAGTACAGTGGAGTTTTAACATCCTTAGACCTGGATGTGATGCCCTTACTTATGAGATGCGCAGTGTAGAAGGCTTTCCTTACAACTGTGGACACATGATATACCCTCCTTAGTCTTGGATGTGATGCCCTTATTTATGAGATGTGCAGTGTAGAAGGCTTTCCTTACAACTGTGGACACATGATATAACCTCCTTAGTCTTGGATGTGATGCCCTTATTTATGAGATGCACAATGTAGGAGGCTTTCCTTACAACTGTGGACACATGATATAACCTCCTTAGTCTTGGATGTGATGCCCTTATTTATGAGATGCACAATGTAGAAGGCTGTCCTTACCACTGTGGACACATGATATAACCTCCTTAGAATTGGATGTGATGCCCCTATTTATGAGATGCACAATGTAGAAGGCTGTCCTTACCACTGTGGACACATGATATAACCTCCTTAGCCTTGGATGTGATGCCCCTATTTATGAGATGCACGATGTAGAAGGCTCTCCTTACCACTAAGGACACATGATAAAACCTCCTTAGTCTTGGATGCGATACCCTTATTTATGAGATGCACAATGTAGAAGGTTTTCCTTACCACTGTAGACACATGATTAAACCTCCTTAGTCTTGGATGTGATGCCCTTATTTATGTGATGCATAATGTAGAACGCGTTCCTTACCACTGTGCACACATGATATAACCTCCTTAGTCTTGGATGTGATGCCCTTATTTATGAGATGCACAATGTAGAAGGGTTTCCTTACCACTATGGACACATGATATAACCTCCTTAGTCTTGGATGTGATGCCCTTATTTATGAGATGCACAATGTAGAAGGCTTTCCTTACCTCTATGGACACATGATATAACCTCCTTAGTCTAGGATGCGATGCCCTTACTTATGAGATGCACAATGTAGAAGGCTGTCCTTACCACTGTAGACACATGATATAGCCCTTACTTATGAGATGCGCCACTGTGTAAACCTAGTGATTGAAGTTCAGATTGCTATCGACCTGTGCTCCAAAATCTCACACCAGTGGGTTTGAACTTATGAGGGTGCAGTCAGTATTGTAATTAGCAGGGTATTTCACTTTGTCAAAGGGGATAATAATGCATTTTTTTTGCATTTAGTTTTAAACCATGGCTTTGGCACCAATTATTTGTCTGTGTTATCCCCTTTTGTAATATGTTAACATCGTTTGGGGACTCAATGATTGCACCCAATTTGCAATCATCAGTGAATTTGGTAAGCCACAGCCTGTCTACTGTAGCCTGGACTTCCAAGAAATAAATTCCAAACAGTGAAGCGCCCAGCATAGATACTTGTGGTTTGCCCCTGGTGATGGGTCTACTGGTAGAGATGGATTCACCAGCTTTGACGGTATGAGTTTTGTCAGTGAGCCAATTGGGAAATCCCCAACTGGGAGAGTTTCCTCCATGATACCTGAGTGGGAGATTGTGACAAAAGCCTTGGCTATGTCAAGACAGGCAGTATGCAGTGTCTTACCTTCATCCAGCGCTTTGGTGACATTCTCAAAGGAGTCTACTAGGTTTAACAAGCATGATCTAGCCTTAAAAAACACAAACTGGGATGGGTCTAGAGTTTGAAGGTCACCTATGTGCTTGTGGATAAGGTTCATGATGATTCTTTCCATGGTCTTGCAGATAAGGCTGGTTAGACTTACGGGTCTAAAGTTCCCAAGTTCGGTTTATGGATCCCCTTTGTGCAAGCGGATTACCATTGCTGTTCTCCACTGTACTAGAACAAAGCTAGTTCTCAAGCAATGATTAAAGAGAGCACCAGGTGGTTCTGCTAGGGCCTGTTTTAGATTGTTTAGTAAGCAACCTGGAATGTTGTCTGGTCCGACTGAGGTTGTGTTTTTGACCTTGGAGAGCGTGGATATTACCTGATCTCTAGACATACTAGACAAAGAAGTGGTGTCAGGTATGCTTTTGGATATGGCTGGTCGGGACAGGGGGTGAAGTTTGAGCTAAATTTGTCAGCTAGCAGGTTGGCAATTTCCTCCAGTATAGTATGAGTGGTAAAATCCACAACTAGGTCGGCACACAGCTGGGCATTCCCTTTCAGATTTTGGAAGTAGCTAAAGAATGTATTATGATTATTCTTAGCTAGGGATGCTATTTTGGGTTAATAATTATATAAAAAATATAGAAAAAGAAGCTGGAGAAGGAAGGCAGGATAGATTTAAACCCATTTTGGGGGGCAAAACAGGGCTTAGCAAGGAAAAAGTTAAAACAGCGAAGTTTGAAGGTGAAAGAAATTTTGTGACAGCTTATAATGGACCCGCGGTGGTGGGCTGTGGTAGCGTTGTCACCTCACAATAAGACGCTGTCTGGTTCGATTCTCAGCTAGAGCGTCTTCTGCGTGGAGACATGCGTGAATGGGCGTACCTTCGTTGAAGGTTGTGCATCAGGCCTGGCAAGCCGGTACGTAAAAATCAACTGCCAATCATTAGCGGACCGGAGTTCCGCTGTAGCGAACCCTAACCGGGAAAAGCCGAAAGACACAAACAAACATTATAATGGAGACGCAGTAAGAATAAGAAAATTGTCAGAAGAGGAATGGAATAGATTTGGTGAACTATCAGACCTGGAGGGAATTTTCAATAACCCTTTAAGATGCACATACAGAAGGGGTAGAAGTCTAAAGGCTATATTAGAAGGTAAAAAAGATGGCCTTAAGTGTAAAGGGGGTAAAGTAGGGACCTTTAAATGTGGACGATGCTCCCAGTTCCCATATATCTACATGAGGGACACTATTCTGGTTAGCAGTAGGGATAGACTTATTAGTAGTAGGGACTATGCAAATTGTGACACTAGTGGTATAGTGTACATAGGGCTTTGTGACCATTGTGAAGCATTCTATGTAGGTAAATCAGAAAGAAAGTTAAAAAACAGAATCTATGAGCATAACTATGAAATTAGAACAAAATGTACCAAAAAATGCCCACTATAGATAGACACACAATAAGCTGTCAAGAAGGAAATTTTAAATTCTTTGTATCGGAAGTAATTCCAAAGGACATAAGAGGAGGTCCATGGGAGACTTCCATTGAATGCAAAGAACTACTGTGGCAACTATCCCTGGAAGCTACTAGATTTCCAGGTTTGAATGATGCAGATTCTCTTGCCCCAGTTTTAAAGTTAAGGGCTGCAAAGCTCTAGTGACTCTGGAAAAATGTATCTCTTTGTGTACATTAACTTTATAAATATCATTTTTGCTTTTTTTTTTTTTAAAAAATGTAATACTACTTATCCCAGGACAAAGCTAAAGACTGTAACATCAAAAGTGTATGTGCAATAATCCATTTTGGTTCAAAATGAGAAAAAAGAAAATGTATGTCTTTTACTATATTACTGTTTGAACCATTTATTTAAAAAGCACCTGTATAGGATTTAAATTCCTTCTTTGGACACAAGATGGTGGTATTGTATGGAAGAATAGTGTGTTTTATATGGTTTTTAACGTGTATAAAACTAAACTGTATTTGTATTTGTATTTATTTATATTTATATTTATTAGAGTGTGGAGAAGGTATTGTGGATATTTATATATTTATATATTTACATATGTATGTATGTGTTTAGAACTGTTTTTAAGGACTGGTTTAAAGGAATTTTTAATGAAAGTTTTATAGGGCTGAACATCTATTAAGTACATGTGACCACATTAAAAATATACACAAATTGGATAGCAGTGTTAATTAAGTGAAGGGTATTTTAGGGGAAGAATTGTAAAAGGTATACATTTCTATTTCATCTGAGGAAGTCATTAGAGGATGAAAACACATCTGTGGTGATAACAGTGTTTATGGTTTTATTCTGAAGAAAGTCTTTGTCAATAAAGCTTGTTCATGTGGAAAATACCAGTGGAGTCGCGCCTTGGTGGAACTGCTCTATTGTTTCTTGGTTTTGGGTTAATAATTAGCTTTAGAAGGCAATATTTCTGATCTGCTTGTTCAAGCTGTGGAGGGAATTCTTCCTCTGCTGAGTCAATTCCATCTTATTCTTAGACATCAATCTCTTCCTCTTGTTATATAACCTGTTTATAGTTGAGGTCCACTAGTGTGGCTTGTTTTTTCAGAAGGAGATAGTTTTGATCTGGTCTGGCACAGCTGAGTTTATACAGTTGCTTAAGGGTTTAGATAGGCATTTGGGTACACCTCTGCATAGGAGTCACTGTTGTCTGTGATTGCAGAGGGTCTGAAACTTTTATGCCATCACTTAGTAGGCTGTAGTTTTGTAGCTTTGGAAATTTTTTTTACATTTTTTCTGCTCCTGTGGGGGTGTCAAGTCCAAAAGTTACTTTGAACAATACTGAATTGTGGTCCGACCTCACAGGGCGGCCTTCACACAGGGGGGAGTGCAGTGACCCTCCATGTTGGTGAGTACTGTTTCTAGGACACTTGAGCCCCTTGTGGGGGATGTAGACTATCTATTCCAGAGCATTTGTATTGACAAGTCCAGAAACCTCTGAGTGAGCATGTTAGTGCATGTGTATGTCACCCAGTCAATAGAAAGATAGTTGAAATCTCCAATGACCAAGGTGTTTGGCTGTATGGCGAGTGACTCCAGTAAGTCAAGGAAGGGTAGGGGATGTATAGCAATGATGTGGTAGGGTATTTTGTCCAAAATTAGTTGAACATGGAGTAGCTTGAGAGAGTCATACTGTTTGACCAGTCTCAAGGTGTATTGCCTTTAATGAAGATGGATACACATCCACCCTTGGTTCTTTAACACTCATTGTGAGGTCTGGAAGTGTGGAAGGCATTGTAGCCTTGCACAGCTAGGGTGCTCTCCACAGAACTGTACCATGTCTCAGTGACTGCACTGGTGTCAGTATCTTCCAAGGTGAAGAGTGCTTCCAGGGAATGCAGTTTCCTTTTTAGATTCCTAGCATTAAGCAGCAGACCCTTAAGTTTATCTTCACTGGATTTTGTTATGTCAGAAATGTTGTTTTTGATATTGCCTATAAAGGGCAGTATGGGGGAAGCAAGCACCTTTGCCAGTATCTGAAAGTCTAGAGGAGACAGACGAAGACTACCTCTGGCAAAGCAGCGTGGTCTGTTAGCCATGTCTCCCTGTCTCCATGGAGACAACAGTAAGTGTAAGTAGAAGCACAGGTTGTAACATGTACCTTAGCATGGATAACCTTCATTACATGTCACTTAATGCCTGTGAGTGAAGCTGTCAATCTGGGCATATTGTTCCTATTTGGAGAGTTAAACTTCATTATTTGAAGATGTAAATAGGTGTTGTGAGGGTACGTTTGTTTTTTGGGTTTTTTTGAGGGTTTTCATTAAAAGAAAAAAAAAAGGTGTGACGTGGTTCAAATGGATATGACAATAAACACCTGTATAAAAGATCAACCTGCCTGCCAAACATTAATGTATGCATGTAACATAAAAGCTGAAAGTAGACATTTAACAAAAAGCTGTTACACAGAACAAATGGGAATAATAACTTCTTATCATAATGGCAGCACTTTTCTTATTTTCTCTGAATGTGAATGGTCTCACAGGTGTATACAAAAAAGAAAAAATTACTGAATGATATTAAGAAATGTAGAGTGCAAATAGCTATGCTAAAGAAAGCACATTTGGAAGGAAATAATCATATGAATTTGATAAAGAAAGGATTTCAGGATGGCTTTTCGGCAGAATATCTGCGACAAAGGAAAAGTGGAGTACTTCTATTAATTGCTAAAGGAGCTCCAGTGGTGATAGAAGAGGAAAAAAAGCTAAAAATGATAGCGTTGTAGTAGCAAAGGGGCTACTGGAAAGGGAGGAGGATTACTCTGGCTTGGATTTGTAATCCATGAAAAACTGCTATAATAGAGATTAAGAAAATTCTGGGAGAAAAAAATCAGTTTTAAGTAGAGAATATTACTTATATGTGGGGATTAGAATTTGCTTTGTAACACTGAGGATGTATCTGAGGTCCTAGAAGGGAAAATGTAGTAAAAGAGGATAGTTTTTAGAATACATTTATAAAAATATTTAGTACTGAAGATGTAAATTTGGTAGTAGGAGTCCAGAGAGAATTTATATATTATTCTCTTTGGTACAAAACCTGGGCTAGGCTAGACAGAAATTATACTTCACAGGAACATATGCATTGAACTGAAAGTTTTGACACATATCCAATTAACTATTTCAGGTAATGTGTCAATAATGACTAAAATAAAATGCAGGATAATTAAATAAAAATGAGAGACTAATATGTCCCCACATATTTGTCAAACAGAGACAATTTTAAGGAATAGGTAATGGAAATTATTCAGGAGTTATTAGGGAAGATAGAAATTTCTTCAGAAAATATAGCTAGAGAACAGGATAAAAAGAAAGTGGAGTTTAAAAACAAGGTGTAAGTAAAAAAAAGAGAGATGCAGTAAACCCTTTGTTAACCAGCACTCATGGCGATTGGTAGATGTCGTATAAGTGTAGTTTCTGGTTGTTTGAGAGTTACTATTAAAATAGGCCTGACTAATACTGTACCCTATACTATTTGTTTGGTTACACTTGTTCTCAGGCTGGGGAGTGAGGGAATTTATTCCCATCTTCCTGTTTAAAACTCTAAAACTCTGCAGGGGGGAAACAAGGTACAACACATGAAAATTGTATTGCATTTCTTCAATTTTCTTTTTCTGGTTGCTTGAGTTCTGGTTAACTGAGAGTTTACTGTATGGTTAAAATGTAACAAGAATTATTTAGCGGTATTGACAAAGGTTAAAGTATGGCAGAAGGGGGAGATCTCACACAACAAGAACAGTCCAAAATGCAGAGTACTAAACAGAAAATAAGGGACTACCTAGATAATATGCATACATTTATAAAGACTGTTTTAAGCAACTGTTTTTGATAATAACTCCATAGCTCAAAAGCTTTTAGCACAATGACTCAGGCAATAGAAATTAGAAAGGGTTGTTGCCTAGCTTAGGGAGCCTGTAACAAGGAAAATTACCAGCAATCTTGTTAAGGTATTAGAAATATTTAGAAAATGTTATGAAAATCTATATAAAGCAGAGAAATCTGTAAATCAGTGTTGTCTGCTCTTACATTCAGTCACTTTCTTCCTTCATAGAGGAGAGCCTGTGGTCACTACATCTGACCTCGATACTGCAGGAGCTCTGCCACAAGGCCCTACACTTACCAGCTTATTGAAAATTTTGTCATTGTTTAATAGCCTGTGGTCATTACATCTGACCTCGATACTGCAGGAGCTCTGCCACAAGGCCCTATACCTACCAGCTTATTGAAAATTTTGTCATTGTTTAATAGCCTGTGGTCATTACATCTGACCTCGATACTGCAGAAGCTCTGCCACAAGGCCCTACATCTACAAACTTATTGAGAATTTTATCACTGTCTAATGTAAACATATTTATTATGAAGACACTTGCTGTGTATTAATTTTAGTCAATTAAATACATGCTTGCACTGTGACTGAATGTCCCTGTGTAAAAGTCCATGAACTCAAAGGACCTCTTACCTAGTTGGCCACTGTCCCCTTTTGCTTGACCAGTAGACTATATTGCATATGCCAGTTATTTAGTCTCAGGAAATGACAGAGAACCTGTTTTACTCGTATCTCTTTGTTAATTGCTTTGTACACTTCTACTTCTTGTTTCCTCCTCCCCTATCCCTGTTCAATTCTTAACACTATTTCCAGCTATCTTTCTCCCTCCCATACTGCTTTGCATGATATCCATTTATAATTACAACCCTCCCAAATAGTACCTCTCTGTTCTGCATTGTATCTTTTTCTTTCCCAAATAAACCCTCATTTTTTCTTATTTTGACTACATAATTATACTCTAGCCTTCAATACCCCTCTATTCCTTACATTCCAGAGAAGATACCAGGACCTCACACAAACCAGGAACCTGAAAAAAAACTCACAATAAAAACACCTGAAAGCTGGAGAGGTGTGATCTGGAGCCACTTGGTATTACTACACGATTTTATTGCAACCACAGATTTAGCGCTTTCGTCGGGTTATATCAAAGATGTGGGGTCAACACCAAGTGGCTCCAGGTTGCATCTTCCAAGCTTTCAAGATACTAGAACAGCCTACCACCCTTCTTTTATAGAAAATATTTATTTCCTTACCTATTCTCTTCCAGGTCTCAAAATCCACGATCACTGAATCTCCTACTGTTCTGCAATTTTTTGTTTCCTTCTTCAGTGTTTCTTCAAAGTACCTGACCTCTATAAAATACAAATTCTTGTACTTAATTATGATACTCTGCAGCTTATCCCCTATTCTTCTCCTTCTACTGTGCCATCTGTCATCCTACCGTGACTCAGTAATATCTCTAAACATCTCTCCAACTCTGTTCCAACCACCTCTCCATACCTCCCCTTTACACTCACCGCACATCGCACCAAACCTATTTAATGTTGCTCCTCACCTGTATTCCAAATATAGGCTGATTAATTGTACTTCAGGTCAAACCAAATCAAAGATAAGTGCAAGAATCCTCTTCAAAAACAAGTTTGCATAATTCCCCAATATGCTAAAGTCTTGGAGGACATATACACCATAATCCTGGCCCCACCTATCACAATGAACACAAAGATATTTCTCTCCAACACGCATCTGTAGCTGAACAACAGCCAATCCCCAACTCTGGTGAGCTAATTTTTGCTACAGTATAAATAAAAAAACTGCTGAATTTTGTGCCTGGATTTCCCAACATAAGCCTGATGTTCTTGCTATAACTGAATCTTGGCTTAAACCCAGCATAAACAACTCCAAAGTTATACCTCCTGGCTACAATATAATCCATAATGACCATATAAAGAAGATAGGTGGTGGTATACCTTTAATATTTCCAGTTACCTACCACATTTCCCCTTATAGCAAGCCAACACCAAAATTCAGCAGAGCTTTTTATTGATTTTCTCAAAATAAACAATTATAAACAAATAGTATTACTGTTCTTTATGTCCGTCTTGGTGACAATACAGATATACTGGAAGATATCCTACACTGGATATCCATAACATTTCCAGAAGAAAATATTACTAGCTGATGTGAATGTCAGTTGGTTGGACATAAACTCTAACTGCCCTACAACCAGCATGAACTTATATGGTTTCACACAACTAATTAATAGCCCCACACTTTATAGCAAGACATCAAATTCTCCATTGGACTGGATCCTAGTATCAGACCCCAGCAAATACTCCATCACAGGCACAATGTCAGACTCACTATATAACTAGACATCTCACACATCCAGTTAAACAGCACATTTATAAAACAATGTGTAACCTTTCCAGGTTTAACACAGAAGTGTTCATTACTACACTATCATCTATTAACTGGAACTTCCTAAAAATCCTATCCTTAGATGATGCTGTAATTGGATTCAGTACAACTTTCCTAAATATCGTAAATAGCCTTGCACCTCCTAGAAGGAAGAGATTGAAAAATAATGCAATTTGTCTATCTAAATAGAGTAAAATGCTAATGCAGGATAGAGAAAAAGCATGGAAACAACTGCAAAAATAGAAAACACCTTGATATCTTGAAAACTTGAAACACAACCCTAAAAATCCATTAAAGAAATCTTACATCCAGGACAAAAATTCAACCCAAACCCCTCTCTCGATAACTCACTACTCAAAACTGCAATACAGTCAACTCTTATTTTATAGATAGTATAGTATCTCTAACCAAGGATTCCTCAACATCTAATCCTTTCCCTGCCGAACAGCATTTATGTTACTATTTTTGTGTGCTGTCAGGCACAGCTGTAGCTGCAATGCTCACCACACCATGGACCTGTTCTACCATTTCTTGCTGGGTCTCAGTCTGTATCCAGGCCTGCCTCTCCACAGGCTGACAAAGAACATCCTGTAGGTTGGGGACATGAAGGGTTCCGCTGTGGATTCTGGTGGTCTCCCAGCTGAGAGAGGTGTTGTCATACCATCTGGGGATGCCACCTGTAGGCCATGATATGCTATCCCACTACAGATGGAGGAGATGACTAATGCAGTGGTAGACCATTGGTTGGACATATGCGTTGCCCAGCTAGAGTATGTTCTTCCGCAGCTGTCAGAGTCACAATGCTGCCTATCTCTGCTCAGCATGCCATCAGAGGCTGGGCCTAGCAGGTAGGACAGTTGTGGAGAGGATATCATTCTGTCTGAGTTCGGGTCTGAACAGCATGAAAGGAAGCTGGCACCACACACTTTCCCCCATCATTGTGTTCTCCTTCTTTGTTCTTCACCTCCTTCTCCAGTTTGTAATCCATTCATCTCCATCACCAGCTGTCCTCTCCACTATCTGTGTCCTTTGTGTTTCCTCTTTTTGGGTTAGAATCTGACCTGTTGGTCTTTGTGTGTGCTCTTTGACTGTTTCCCCATTACCATCCCAATACCGTCTTTCCAGACCACACCTTCATTTATTCCTTCACCCTCTATCCTGCTTAAACAAAACAAAACAAAAAAGCAAAGTGAGTACCTACTCCTAAAGAAACAAACAAACAATACTCTCTCTTCCTCACCTTTTCCAAGTCTTTCTTTCCCCATGCCATACTGTATTTCTGACTCTCTTGTATTCCCACGCGCTCTCCAATTGACCAAAACTAAAAATAACTCATGGAAACCAGAAGAACATTGCTAATAAAACTGCCTAAGCACATGCCTGGCTAGCCTATCACTCTCCAGACATCCTTGTAGCCATGGAAACATGGCTGAGAAAATAAATTAAAGAAATCTTAGCCCCACGATTTAATATCCACAGATTAGATGGAATACATAAAAAAGGCAAAAGAGGAAGCCATGATATATGTACCCCTATATTACACCGACACTTACCAATTCGATAATGTGTGCATGTGTGCATGTGTGTGTGTGTGTGTGTGTGTGTGTGTGTGCGTGTGTGCGTATGTGCGTGTGTGCGTGTGTGTGTGTCTATGTGGTGTGTATATATGTATGGATATATAAAACATCCCTTAAACTCAATGTAAATAAAAGGGTAATTACAGCAGGTATCTACATCCCCCTGGCAACAATACTTCCACTTTAGATGACATCCTTAACTTGTAAGCTACCAATATGACCCTCAAAGCCACAATACTAGGAGATGTCAACATTCATTGGCTTACAATCAGCTCTGAAAATGCCACTAATAACATTTATTATTTCTTTTTATATTTGTTGACATTTGATTACAGGGAAAGTCCAAGTAAGACAAGTCCATTTTCAGCAGAGGCCCATGGAGAAAAGCTCCAAAGTATTGCCTAAAATTTTAAGAACAATAATTTTAAATTTCTGCTAATAATACAAAAAACAAATACTGTTTAAATAATTTTACCAAATTAGACATTATATGAAAACACTGGTTAAAAATAGATACAAATTATAACACAATGATTTAATAGAGAACTTAAAGGGAAATTAGTATAATACAAACAGGAATTCCAATACGAAGTGAGAGAAAAGAAGGCTTATGGTATATTTAGAGAGAAAACCAGGGCAGAGAGATTCACAGAAATAAGGAAGTGAGTGAAGAAGGGAGAGGAAGGAGGTATAAGGCCAGGGCAGAGAGACTGATAGAAGTAAGGAAGTGAGTGAAGAAGGGACAGTAAGGAGGTATAAGGCCAGGGCAGAGAGACTGATAGAAGTAAGGAAGTGAGTGAAGAAGGGACAGTAAGGAGGTATAAGGCCAGGGCAGAGATTGATAGAAGTAAGGAAGTGAGTGAAGAAGGGAGAGGAAGGAGGTATAAGGCCAGGGCAGAGAGATTGATAGAAGTAAGGAAGTGAGTGAAGAAGGGAGAGGAAGGAGGTATAAGGCCAGGGCAGAGAGATTGATAGAAGTAAGGAAGTGAGTGAAGAAGGAAGAGTAGGGAGGTATAAGGCCAGGGCAGAGAGATTGATAGAAGTAAGGAAGTGAGTGAAGAAGGGACAGTAAGGAGGTATAAGGCCAGGGCAGAGAGATTGATAGAAGTAAGGAAGTGAGTGAAGAAGGGAGAGGAAGGAGGTATAAGGCCAGGGCAGAGAGATTGATAGAAGTAAGGGAGTGAGTGAAGAAGGGACAGTAAGGAGGTATAAGGCCAGGGCAGAAAGATTCACAGAAGTAAGGAAGTGAGTGAAGAAGGGAGAGTAGGGAGGTATAAGGCCAGGGCAGAGAGATTGATAGAAGTAAGGGAGTGAGTGATGAAGGGAGAGGAAGGAGGTATAAGGCCAGGGCAGAGAGATTGATAGAAGTAAGGAAGTGAGTGAAGAAGGGACAGTAAGGAGGTATAAGGCCAGGGCAGAGAGATTGATAGAAGTAAGGAAGTGAGTGAAGAAGGGACAGTAAGGAGGTATAAGGCCAGGGCAGAGAGATTCACAGAAGTAAGGGAGTGAGTGAAGAAGGGAGAGGAAGGAGGTATAAGGCCAGGGCAGAGAGATAGATAGAAGTAAGGAAGTGAGTGAAGAAGGGACAGTAAGGAGGTATAAGGCCAGGGCAGAGAGATTGATAGAAGTAAGGAAGTGAGTGATGAAGGGAGAGGAAGGAGGTATAAGGCCAGGGCAAAGATATTGATAGAAGTAAGGGAGTGAGTGATGAAGGGAGAGGAAGGAGGTATAAGGCCAGGGCAGAGAGATTGATAGAAGTAAGGGAGTGAGTGAAGAAGGGAGAGGAAGGAGGTATAAGGCCAGGGCAGAGAGATTGATAGAAGTAAGGAAGTGAGTGAAGAAGGGAGAGGAAGGAGGTATAAGGCCAGGGCAGAGAGATTGATAGAAGTAAGGAAGTGAGTGAAGAAGGGAGAGTAGGGAGGTATAAGGCCAGGGCAGAGAGATTCACAGAAGTAAGGGAGTGAGTGAAGAAGGGAGAGGAAGGAGGTATAAGGCCAGGGCAGAGAGACTCATAGAAGTAAGGAAGTGAGTGAAGAAGGGACAGTAAGGAGGTATAAGGCCAGGGCAGAGAGATTGATAGAAGTAAGGAAGTGAGTGAAGAAGGGACAGTAAGGAGGTATAAGGCCAGGGCAGAGAGATTGATAGAAGTAAGGAAGTGAGTGATGAAGGGAGAGGAAGGAGGTATAAGGCCAGGGCAAAGATATTGATAGAAGTAAGGGAGTGAGTGATGAAGGGAGAGGAAGGAGGTATAAGGCCAGGGCAGAGAGATTGATAGAAGTAAGGAAGTGAGTGAAGAAGGGAGAGGAAGGAGGTATAAGGCCAGGGCAGAGAGATTGATAGAAGTAAGGAAGTGAGGGAAGAAGGGACAGTAAGGAGGTAAAAGGCCAGGGCAGAGAGATTGATAGAAGTAAGGAAGTGAGTGAAGAAGGGACAGTAAGGAGGTATAAGGCCAGGGCAGAGAGATTCACAGAAGTAAGGGAGTGAGTGAAGAAGGGAGAGGAAGGAGGTATAAGGCCAGGGCAGAGAGATAGATAGAAGTAAGGAAGTGAGTGAAGAAGGGACAGTAAGGAGGTATAAGGCCAGGGCAGAGAGATTGATAGAAGTAAGGAAGTGAGTGATGAAGGGAGAGGAAGGAGGTATAAGGCCAGGGCAAAGATATTGATAGAAGTAAGGGAGTGAGTGAAGAAGGGAGAGGAAGGAGGTATAAGGCCAGGGCAGAGAGATTGATAGAAGTAAGGAAGTGAGTGAAGAAGGGAGAGGAAGGAGGTATAAGGCCAGGGCAGAGAGATTGATAGAAGTAAGGGAGTGAGTGAAGAAGGGAGAGTAGGGAGGTATAAGGCCAGGGCAGAGAGATTCACAGAAGTAAGGGAGTGAGTGAAGAAGGGAGAGGAAGGAGGTATAAGGCCAGGGCAGAGAGACTCATAGAAGTAAGGAAGTGAGTGAAGAAGGGACAGTAAGGAGGTATAAGGCCAGGGCAGAGAGATTGATAGAAGTAAGGAAGTGAGTGAAGAAGGGACAGTAAGGAGGTATAAGGCCAGGGCAGAGAGATTGATAGAAGTAAGGAAGTGAGTGATGAAGGGAGAGGAAGGAGGTATAAGGCCAGGGCAAAGATATTGATAGAAGTAAGGGAGTGAGTGATGAAGGGAGAGGAAGGAGGTATAAGGCCAGGGCAGAGAGATTGATAGAAGTAAGGAAGTGAGTGAAGAAGGGATAGGAAGGAGGTATAAGGCCAGGGCAGAGAGATTCACAGAAGTAAGGGAGTGAGTGATGAAGGGAGAGGAAGGAGGTATAAGGCCAGGGCAGAGAGACTCATAGAAGTAAGGAAGTGAGTGAAGAAGGGACAGTAAGGAGGTATAAGGCCAGGGCAGAGAGATTGATAGAAGTAAGGAAGTGAGTGAAGAAGGGACAGTAAGGAGGTATAAGGCCAGGGCAGAGAGATTGATAGAAGTAAGGAAGTGAGTGAAGAAGGGAGAGGAAGGAGGTATAAGGCCAGGGCAGAGAGATTGATAGAAGTAAGGAAGTGAGTGAAGAAGGGACAGTAAGGAGGTATAAGGCCAGGGCAGAGAGACTGATAGAAGTAAGGAAGTGAATGAAGAAGGGAGAGGAAGGAGGTATAAGCCAGGGCAGAGAGATTGATAGAAGTAAGGGAGTGAGTGATGAAGGGAGAGGAAGGAGGTATAAGGCCAGGGCAGAGAGATTGATAAAAGTAAGGAAGTGAGTGATGAAGGGAGAGTAGGGAGGTATAAGGCCAGGGCAGATAGATTGACAGAAGTAAGGAAGTGAGTGAAGAAGGGAGAGTAGGGAGGTATAAGGCCAGGGCAGATAGATTGACAGAAGTAAGGAAGTGAGTGAAGAAGGGAGAGTAGGGAGGTATAAGGCCAGGGCAGAGAGACTCATAGAAGTAAGGAAGTGAGTGAAGAAGGGACAGTAAGGAGGTATAAGGCCAGGGCAGAGAGATTGATAGAAGTAAGGAAGTGAGTGAAGAAGGGACAGTAAGGAGGTAAAAGGCCAGGGCAGAGAGATTGATAGAAGTAAGGAAGTGAGTGATGAAGGGAGAGGAAGGAGGTATAAGGCCAGGGCAAAGAGATTGATAGAAGTAAGGAAGTGAGTGAAGAAGGGACAGTAAGGAGGTATAACACCAGGGCAGAGAGATTGATAGAAGTAAGGAAGTGAGTGAAGAAGGGACAGTAAGGAGGTATAAGGCCAGGGCAGAGAGATTGATAGAAGTAAGGAAGTGAGTGAAGAAGGGACAGTAAGGAGGTATAAGGCCAGGGCAGAGAGATTGATAGAAGTAAGGGAGTGAGTGAAGAAGGGACAGTAAGGAGGTATAAGGCCAGGGCAGAAAGATTGATAGAAGTAAGGAAGTGAGTGATGAAGGGAGAGGAAGGAGGTATAAGGCCAGGGCAGAGAGATTGATAGAAGTAAGGAAGTGAGTGAAGAAGGGACAGTAAGGAGATGTACGGTATGAATAGCTATTTGTTCATTTAGGGATACAGTTTATCCCAGTTTTGAGCATGAACAGACCCAGCTTTTCACAAGAAAGTTTTTCAGAGTGGTCTGAAGGACACGAGGGAGGGTTCTGACATGAATGAAAGAGAACAGGAGTCCAGGCCTTAGTAACGTTATGACAACAGACAATGCCTCGCAGATTTCACTGATATGTGGACAGACGGGAGGTTTTGGTCATTGCAATGATCTACTAGAAACACTGTAGTATTTAGCTAATTTCACACAACTAATCAATACATATACAGGGAATAACCAAAATACTAGAGAATACACCTTAGATCGAATACTTATCACAGAGCCAAAAAAATATATAGTTACTGTGGTGTATTTGCAAGCATCCTAAGTCACTACCTATCAATCCACCAAATCAGACACCAGACCCAAAATATAGCAAAACAAAACATCAATGTAGTCAGAAATCCAACGAGTTACCTATATGATCCTTTCTCTAAAGCCTGCTGCAGGTTAACTGGAATAGACACAAACCAATATGTATAACTATAATAAAATAATAAAATCACTGTGTTGCAGCCACAACTCTCCACAACCTTTCAAAGGTATCAGCCGTTTTATTAACACATACAAATGTTTAAAAAGTATTCATTGAGCGCTTTCATCCCCTCAGAACAGGGACTTCATCAGAATACATGCCTTCTATTAAATCCAACATTTATAGCCCAATGTGTTGATGACATCACAGACACACAAATGTATTTAAAGATACAAACACTTTGTTTAAAAAGTACAACTTAAAAACATTTATAAACATCTGAACCATATTTAATACACTTGAAATAAACTTTCCTAACTTCATGGAAATTTTTAACATAGCCTTTTGTCCCTAGCTTTCTTAATTAACAGGGGTTTTACAGAAAATACCCTCCCCTGTCTGCAACTTGATCTGCCATTTGACTTCTTTTTTTCCATTACATTTCTGTAGTTCCCCCCTTCTAGGGATAACTAATACTTTCTCTACGATCCCAAAGTGGAACCCCTGAAAATTCCCACAAACTAAAGAATGCCTATACAGTGCATTATTATAACTCTTAATGGATATCTGATATATGTGATCTGAAGTAGGAGATTCATTTGTCTGCAACCTGTGGGTTATGGATCCGATATCGGATCCGAACTGGCATGGTTTTCCAGCTATGGATCCGAGCTCTCAGCTCCTCCCCTCACCCATAATGCCCTGCTCTCCCTACATGACCTCAGATCTAGTTTGCCGCGCTGGTGACCAGATTGGTTTCTGAGAGCTCTACAGCTAAGTGTTTATTCAGCTAATTTTAGTGTTAAATTTAAGGTTTTTCAACCAGTTTTGTGTGAAAGTTATAGGTTTCCCTTATTATAGCTTAAAGTTGTTTTGTTTTATTAACTTTTATAACTTTTAGTTTCCCTCCCCTCGCTGGTGCGTAGTGTGTGTTTGGGCCTGTGTTTGTTTGGCTAGTTAACTTTTACTTTTTTAGACTAGTTAAAGTAAAAACTAGTGTCCTTAGGATGTCTGATCAACCTAAGGCTGTTTTTTCGAAGTGCTCCGAGTGTGGCCATAAGCTTTCCCCTCTGATGGCCACACTCGGTGCGTTCGATGCCTTGGGGTTGAACACCTCACTTCTGGATGTTCCATTTGTGCAGGGTTCAACCCCAGGGCATTGAAGGAGCGGAGGTCGAAGCTGGTCCTGGCGGGACTTTTGCCCCCAGACTCGGCTCCGGCTACCACTCCTTCGGGGGGTACCGTGTCTACGGTTCCCTCCTCTCCGGCTCCCCCTCCTGGGACTCAACCTCCCTGTAGTGGTTTGGAGGAGAGGGAAGCAAGAAAGAAGGACCGGAGGGAGAAGCACCATAAGCGGCGGGCCGAGACCTCTGTTTTGGCCCCGCCTGCCAAGCAGGCTTCTCCTCCGGCCTCCTTGTCTGCTGGTTCTCCCCCTCCTTGGCTCCGGTCTCCTGTGTGCTTTTCACCGGGACCTGAGGAGGAGGAGACCCGATCTCCGTCGAGGCTATCGAGGAGGCACTCAAGGCCTACCTCGGTAGCCTCGTCGAGATCTACGTACAGTTTATCTGATGCTGATCTGGACCGGATGATGAGAAGGTTCATCCAGGCCCAGATGCAGATGGGAGTGCTCTTGCCTCCCCCCCCCTCTGGAGGGGAGCTCGACCCCTTTCTTTAAACCTATAGCTCCTTCTCCGACCCGCTACCCGGGTTCGGAGCAGTTGGAGCCGAGCAGCTTCGGAGCCGGGGGTGGGTCGGCGCCGATAGTACTGGGTACTTCGGATCCGACCCTGACCTCGAGTGCTTTGGATCCGACCTCTCGGAGCCTGGATCCGAGCTTCGGATCCGGGGGGATCAGTGCTCCTTCGGCACCGTCCGTGTCGGAGCGCACTGTCCCCTCGGATCCTAGTGCTTCGGTGCCGGCTCCGATCCACTCTTCCGATCCTAAGGTGAGCCGATTATCAGATCCTTTGGTCGAGGTCGGCTCCCCCTCGGCTTTTGATGTAGTGGAGAGGGCCCTGTTGAGGGTTTCCGGACCCCCGGCACTTGCTTCGGCTCTGTCCTGCGCTCCAATCTGCACTGGGCCAGGCTTCCACCATCCGGCCACTGGGACAGCCCGCTCCTTTGCCCCAAGTTGTTCCTTTGGAACATGTCACAGTTTGCGAGGAGTCCTCTGACAGCCCCCCGGAGGATGCCCCTCGCAAGCATACGTGCAAAAGGAGGCACATAGACTCCCCCGAGTCTCTCACTGAAGACACGGACTTGGAGGAAGGGGAAGGCTCCCCAAGATCACCCCCCCGAGGATGTCTCCTTTGGAGACATCATGGAAATGCTTCGCATAAGGGGGGGTGGTCTGCCCCCAAGTCTTCCTCGGATGAGTCCGTGTTCTTGGAGGCATTTGAAGCGGGCCCATCTACCTCTTGGGTGTCCCCTCCTGCCGACCCCCTGGTGGACCTGATTACCACCAGGGCGTGGAAGGAACCGGACAAAGTGGAGCCAATTCCAAAAAGGCCTGACCGTATACTTAGTCCCCCGGCTGACCGTGCCCACTGGAGTAAGGGGCCTCCGGTAGATGCCATGTTGACGGCGGCAGCCACCAAGAGGGAACTTGCTCAGGAGAGTCCCTCAGTCCATCCCCCGAGCAAGGAGTCTCGGATGATGGACCGCTTGGGGAAGCGGATGTTTAGTTCAGTGACCTTTTCAGTGAGGGCGCTGAACTACCTGGCACATGTGATTAGGATGCAGCGCGATCTTATCAAGGAATACGCTGCATCCCCCCAGAGTCCATGTCGGAGGAGGACAAATTGTTGCACTCCACCCGTATGGCCACTCTCAGGTCCGTGACTAATACCTCTATGCGGTTACTGTCCCATGTTACAGAAGGTGCCGCTAGAGCTGCAGGGGCAGGCCTAGTTACTAGACGTCAGGCCTGGCTCCGTCATTGCGATTTCACAGAGCCCTTCAAGGCGTCATTTGCGAACGCTCCCTTCGATGGTTCTGCCCTCTTTGGCAAAACTGTTCATGATACCTTGACCCAGAGCGAAAAGGACGGGAAGACACTGTCTGCCATCGGAATCCGCTTCTCTGTGCCCCAGAGGCCCTATTCTAGGAATCAAAAGGGCCAGAAGAAGATGTGGTTCCGGAAGTCGCAGCAATCCCAACCCGCTCCGGACAACCAGTCCTTCCGTGGCAGAGGAGGACAGGGAGGATGCTGCCCCAGGGGCAGGGGGGCTCCCAGGAACTTTGGGTCCAGAGAACCCTTCTCTGAACGGCCCGCGCAGCAGCCCTGAAGGGTTGCCCAGCTGATCCACTCTGGAGGCAGTCGGGGGACGTTTTTCGGAGCACCTAGCGGCATGGGAGTCCATAACATCAGACCGCTGGGTCCTCCGCATCATATCCAGAGGATACTGCATCCCATTTCATCACATGCCAAAATTGAAGTCCCTCCCCGACGTTCCACCCGGTCAGTGGGAGGCCGCTTTGGCAGAAATTGGCCATCTGCTAAAGAAAAGAGCGATCCAGCCCATCCCCCCAGACCAGATCAGATCAGGGTTCTACTCCAGGTTCTTTTTAGTGCCAAAAAAGACAGGGGATCTAAGACCAATATTAGACCTTTCACTCTTGAACCTGGCAGTTCCCAAGGAGAAGTTCCGAATGGTTACATTACAGTCTATTCTCCCCCTTCTGGGAGAAAATCACTGGATGTGCTCTATAGACCTCAAGGATGCGTACTACCATATACTAATGGACAGGCGCTCCAGGAGGTTTCTCCGCTTCCGGCTGGGAGCCAGTCACTACCAATTCCGGGTCCTTCCCTTTGGTCTCACCACAGCCCCCAGGGTGTTCACCAAGGTATTAGCAGTGGTAGCGGCCCACCTGAGGCTTCAGGGGGTGCAGGTCTTCCCTTACCTGGACGACTGGCTTCTCACCGCTCCAACAAGGCATCTACTGTTATTGGCGCAAGATTCCTTTCTCCATCTAGCTCCCCGTCTGGGCATCACAATAAATACAGAAAAATCCAACCTAGCCCCTACGCAGTTCATAGATTTTATAGGTGCCAGGTTAGACATGAGACGGTTAAGAGCCTTCCTCACTGCGGACAGAATTCAGAATCTGCAGATCCAGGTGCGGGCCATTCTCCACTCCAGTTCAGTTCCGGCGGAGTTGGTCCTGAGGGCTCTAGGGTCCATGGCAGCAGCGATAGCTCTTCTTCCTCTTGCCAGGTTCAATATGCGTGTCCTTCAATGGACACTCCTAGTTCAGTGGTCTTATCTTGCTCTTCCTATGCATCATCCCATTGCGATCAGCAAGGCTTGCAAGCGGTCCCTCCTGTGGTGGCTCCACTCTCCAGATCTCCACGGAGGCCACCCCTTTTGTGCTTCTCCCCCTCTCACCACGGTGACCACGGACGCCTCCCGCCTCGGGTGGGGGGGGGAATTTTGCAGGCCGGACGGTCCAAGGCACGTGGAACGATTCAGAGACCTTACTGCATATCAACGTTCTAGAGATGAGAGCAGTGCTCTTAGCGTTGCAAGCACTACAGGCCTTTCTTCCCTTGGGAACTATTGCGATTCAGTCGGACAACATGTCTGTCGTCTGGTATATCAACAAACAGGGAGGAACCAGGTCTTACCCTCTTTGTCGAGAAGCCGTGAGAGTGTGGGAATGGGCAATCTCCACCAACCGCTTTCTCATCGCAACGCATATTCCGGGTTGGTCCAACATCCTTGCGGACAAACTCAGTCGCACCATTCTCTCCCCTTATGAGTGGTCTCTCAATGCTCAGGTAGCGAAATGCATCTTCGCACAGTGGGGAACTCCTTGTTGCGATCTTTTTGCGTCTCCCTCAAACACCAAGTGCGACAGTTTTTTCACTCTAATACCTCCTCCCGGAGATACCCCAAGAGACGCTCTGGTGCATGCTTGGCCACCCGCTCTTCTTTATGCTTACCCCCCTTTGCCTCTGATGCTCCAAGTTCTTCAGAAAGCCTCTCGGTTGGGGTGCAGAATGATTCTCATTGCCCCATTCTGGCCTCGACAGATCTGGTTCCCTTTCCTAAGGTCTCACTCAGTGAATCCTCCTTGGATTCTAGATCCCATTCCGGATCTGATATCTCACTCATCCCATCTATCAACCCCGAATCTGGACAACCTGAAGCTGACTGCTTGGCTGCTCCAGTTCCACTCCTGATCAGGACTCCCGGTATTTCGTCTCCAGTTAAGGCCATCCTGGTGGCGGCTCATAAACCATCTACCAGGAAAGTTTACCGCAGTAAGTGGAAACGATTCTCCATTTGGGCGGAGCGGCAAGGTCTAGACCCCTTCACAGTTCCCCTTCCTCTGGTGCTTGACTTTCTAACCACTCTTTTTAATGATGGTGCCAGCAGTTCCACGGTCAAAGTGCAACTTGCGGCAATTTCTCACTATCATATTGGTCAAGACTCCAGTCCACTGATGTCTGCCAAATTGTGTAAGATTTTCCTAAAAGGTACTTTTCTCCTCAGACCCCCTGTAAAGCAAGTGGTTCCTCCTTGGGACCTTTCTCTGGTCCTTCAGGCCTTGACCACTCCCCCCTTCGAACCTGCGGCTACGGTAGATCTGAAATTTTTATCTTTCAAGACGGCCTTTTAGTAGCCATTACCTCGCCAAGAGAGTTTCAGAACTTCAAGCCTTATCCGTCAAGCCTCCTTACTTGGTCTTTCATCCGGACTGTATACCTCAGGACCAACCCGTCCTTTCTTCCTAAGGTAGCTTCTGAAGCAAATATTAATCAATCCATTAACCTCCCTGTTTTCTTTCCTAAATATCAAAACAAAGGTGAATACAAGCTACATTCCTTAGATGTTCACAGGCAACTTAGATTTTATCTGAACAGGACAGCTGGTCATAGGCAATCCGACCAGTTGTTTATTTCCTTTGCTAAATTCAATTTGGGTAAACCAATTTCCAAAGTCTCCTTATCATGCTGGATTTCGCAGTGCATCTTATTGGTTTATCAAGCTTCTGGAAGGCCCGCACCAGAGGGAGTACATGCCCATTCAACCCGGTCAGTTTCTACTTCAGCGGCCTTTAAAGCTAGGATTCCTCTGGATGATATTTGTTCAGCAGCCACTTGGGCTTCATCTCATACCTTTATCTCCCACTACAAGTTGGATATTACATCTAGAGGTAGAGCATCCTTTGGCTCCGCGGTGCTCTGGAATATCCTTCCATGATGACCACCCAAGATTCAGGTAGCTGGGGACTCTGTCCCACAGGTTGCAGACAAATGAATCTCCTACTTCAGATTTAGAAGTTATGTACTCACCATAACGTTCCATCTGAGTAGGTGTATTCATTTGCCTGCAACCATCCCGCCCTCCTGTCCCCTGGCCTTGTCAGTTTCCTGCATATTATGTGTTACCCTTTTTTGGGTATTTCTATTGTTGGCAAACTCGATCTGAGGTCATGTAGGGAGAGCAGGGCATTATGGGTGAGGGGAGGAGCGGAGAGCTCGGATCCATAGCTGGAAAACCATGCCGGTTCGGATCCGATATCGGATCCATAACCCACAGGTTGCAGACAAATGAATACACCTACTCAGATGGAATGTTATGGTGAGTACATAACTTCTAATTTATATACTCTATTGCGTAATTGCCTTTCAGTTTTGCCAACATAATATGCTGGACATCGCTTACACAGTGCAAGGTATATGACACCTGAAGTGTGACAGTTACCCTTAACAAATTCTACTTTTAATTTGAAAGTATTTTCTAAAATAACCATTTTACAATCTACTATGTAGCAACATTGTGAACAGGATCCATAGTTTATACTTGATAACTTATGTGTTCTTCATATATTCAAAATTTTCTTTTATGTTTACCCCAGTTTTGTATCCATAGGAGGGTCTCTCTCCTACAATCCTTCTCAAATCTGGGTTTCCCATAAAAATGGCCCAGTTTTTTTCCAATATGTCCTGCACTTTCCCTACCTTTCCCCAGTATGGTAAAATCATAGCCTTTTCAAAGTTTTTTTGTCCCTGAAGTGACTCTCTAACCATGTTAAAATTTCCTAACAGGGGTTTGAATCTCTTACCCCATTCCCTTCTAACATAGTCCACATTTTCCTGAACCATGCCCTGTGAATATCCTCTTTCATAGAACATTGTCGCAACTTTCTGTAATTCATTCAAAAGGTCACCAGCCGAAGATGTCATTCTAGCAACCCTTACCATCTGGCCTTTCACAATACTGGCTTTTGGTGGGGAGGGGGTAACTACTTGTGTTTTCATGGTAAGAGTTGCTGAGTGTGGGTTTTCTGTATATTTTAGAGGTAAAACCACTTTGAGTTTTAAAAATCTGGATGTCAAGGTAACTAATTGACGAGGGGTTACTTGTGTGAGTAAATTTTAAGAAACTAGTAGTGGAATTCAGGTACTTAAATTCCTCCATTCTATCTATGGAACTATTCAACAGAATAAAAATGTCGTCCAAAAATCTTATGTATAATTTGACATTTTGAAAGTACTCACATCTAAAGACTTTATTTAACTCCCAGTCAAGTAGAACCAAGTTTACAAATATGGGAGCACATGAGGCTCCCATAGCAACACCTTTGTTTTGTTTGAAGTATTCTCCTTCAAAATATATATAATTATACTCTAAAACTACCCCCATTATTTATAAAATTATACTCTAAAACTACCCCCATTATTTATATAATTATACTCTAAAACTACCCCCATTATTTATATAATTATACTCTAAAACTACCCCCATTATTTATATAATTATACTCTAAAACTACCTTACTAAATGCTCCACTTTATTCACAACTTGTTTTAACCAAAATTCTATGGTGACACCAAAAGGGTAGGTTTTTGACCCCTGTCCTGCTACTATTGGCCGAAATGTGAAATTACTTAAACCCTTATGGGTTTTCGGAATCCCAAAAATGGTAGCCACCATAGGGTTCTTGACTTTCAAAGAGCTGTAAATTTCAGGTGCAATGCGCTCATCCAAAAGGTATTCTTCCAAGTAAGAATCTATTCTTCGGAAACTAATGTTGACTTCATTAAGTGAAATGTGCGTGTATACACTTGTGTCATGTGACATCGCTAGGATTTTTGGGAATAGTGCAAAGCATCAACAATGACCATTCCACCCACTTTATCTGCACAAACAATCCTAATTGTCCTGTTGTTTCTGAGCTGGTCAAGTAATCTCATCTCTTCCACACTAAGATTTTTATATAAAAACTCTTTTTTCTTTTAATTTTAAGGCACATAAATCCTCAGTCACAGACTTCTCAAAAATGTGTAACTATATTCACCAAACGTGCCCCATTTAGGGAAAGACACAAACACCTACTTCTGACAATACTCGATAAACATGCCCCATTCAGGAATAGACACAAACACCTACATCTACATCTGACTATATTCACCAAACATGCCCCATCAGGAATAGACAGAAACACCTACAACAACATCTGACTATAGTAAACAAACATGCCCCATTTAGGGAAAAACACAAACACCTACTTCTGAAAATACTTAATAAACATGCCCCATTCAGGAATACACACAGACACCTACGTGTTACTATACTCAACAAACATGCCCTATTCAGCAATAGACACAAACACCTACATCTAACTAAACTCAATAAACATGCCACATTCAGGAATAGACACAAACACCTACAACTACTTCTGACTAAAGTAAACAAACATGCCCCATTTAGAGAAAGACACAAACACCTACATCTAACCAAACTCAAAAAACATGCCCCATTCAGGAATAGGGTCTATATTAGAACACCAAACTTTCAAAATTTCGAGTGTTCTAATATCGAACCCTATGAATCAAAAATTTAAAACATCGAACATACAGAACAGCAAATTTTTTCCTTAGGGAAAAAATTTGCTGTTCCAAAACACATACACACAACACAAGCGCACCAAACAAACAGCAATCCACACACATACACCTAAACTCTTACACCTAACCCTGCACTACACTATACATGCACCACTAACTATCCACTTACCTTAACCCAAACCCTAACCCTAAGATCTGTCACTATCGCACAGTCACCTCACTATCGCACTCACCTACCCCACCCTAACCCTCACGTCCACACAATCGCACACTTAACTGACCCGTGCCCTAACCCTAACTCACCTAAGCCACCCTAACCCTCACATACAAACAATCGTACACTTACCCAAACCCGACCCATAACTTTCCACCACAGCGCTGAAAATACCTAAGCAACAGAAACGGACAACAAAATTCTTTCCCTAGGAAAAAATTTGGTTTTCTGTTTCTTCGATATTTTCAGCGTTTGCTCAAAATGGGTCGATATTAGAACACTTGACATTTTGAAAGTTCAGTGTTCTAATATAGACCCTGGAATAGACACAAACACTTGCATCTAACTATACTCAACAAACATGCCACAATCAGGAAGACAGACAAACACCTACATCTAACTAAACTCAAAAAACATGCCCCATTCAGGAACAGACACAAACACCTACAGCTAGCTAAACTCAGCAAACATGCCCCATTCGGGAATAGACACAAACACATACAACTAACTATATTCAACACACATGCCTCATTCAGGAATAAACAAAAACACCTACATGTAACTATACACAACAAACATGCCTCATTCAGGAATACACACAAACAACTACATCTAATGGTACTCAAAAACATGCCCCATTCAGGAATACACACAGACACCTATGTGTTACTATACTCAACAGACATGCCCTATTATGGAATAGACACAAACACCTACATCTAATTTTACTCAACAAACATGCCCCATTTAGGAATAGACACAAACACCTATATCTAACTATACTCAACAAACATGCCTCATTCAGGAATACACTCAGACACCTAGACCTCACTATACTCAACAAAAGCACCCCATTTCAGGAATAGACACAAATGCCTACATTTAACTATACTTAACAAACGTGCCCATTCAGGAACAGACACAAACACCTATAGCTAACTATACTCAACAAACATGCCTCATTCATGAATTAGACACAAACACCTACATCATACTATACTCAACAAATATACCCCATTCAGGAATACACAAACACCTATGTCTAACTATACTCAACAAACTTGCCCAATTCAGGAATAGACACAAACAGCAACATCTAACTGTACTCAAGAAACATGCCCCATTCAGGAAAAGATACAAACACCTACATCTCACTATACTCAAAAAAAAAGCCCCACTAAAGAATAGTCACAAACACCTACATCTAGCTATACTCAGCAAACATGCTCCATTCAGGAATAGACAAAAACACCTACATCTACATCTGACTATATTCACCAAATATGCCCCATTAGGAATAGACACAAACACCTACAACTACATCTGACTATAGTAAACAAACATGCCCCATTTAGGGAAAGACACAAACACCTACTTCTGACAATACTCAAACATGCCCCATTCAGGAATACACACAGGCACCTATGTGTTACTATACTCAACAAACATGCCCTATTCATCAATAGACACAAACACCTACATCTAACTAAACTCAACAAACATGCCCATTCAGGAATAGACACAAACACCTACTTCTAACTAAACTCAAAAAACATGCCCCATTCAGGAATAGACACAAACACCTACAACTACTTCTGACTAAAGTAAACAAACATGCCCCATTTAGGGAAAGACACAAACACCTACTTCTGACAATACTCAAACATGCCCCATTCAGGAATACACACAGGCACCTATGTGTTACTATACTCAACAAACATGCCCTATTCATCAATAGACACAAACACCTACATCTAACTAAACTCAACAAACATGCCCCATTCAGGAATAGACACACACACCTACTTCTAACCAAACTCAAAAAACATGCCCCATTCAGGAATAGGGTCTATATTAGAACACCAAACTTTCAAAATTTTGAGTGTTCTAATATCGAACCCTAAGAATCGAAAATTTAAAACATCGAACATACAGAACAGCATAAACACATACACAGTTCCAAAACACATACACACAACACAAGCACACCAAACAAACAGCAATCCACACACATACACCTAAACTCTTACACCTAACCCTGCATTACACTATACATACACCACTAACTATCCACTTACCTTAACCCAAACCCTAACCCTAAGATCTGTCACTATCGCACAGTCACCTCACTCGCGCAGTAACCCTAACTCACCTACCCCACCCTAACCCTCACATCCACACAATCACACACTTACCTGACCTGTGCCCTAACCCTAACTCACCTAAGCCACCCTAACCCTCACGTCCAAACAATCGCACACTTACCCAAACCCGACCCATAACTTTCCACCACAGCGCTGAAAATACCGAAGCAACAGAAACGGACAACCAAATTCTTTCCTTAGGAAAAAATTTGGTTTTCTGCTTCTTCGATATTTTCAGCGTTTGCTCAAAATGGGTCGATATTAGAACACTTGACATTTTGAAAGTTCAGTGTTCTAATATAGACCCTGGAATAGACACAAACACTTGCATCTAACTATACTCAACAAACATGCCACAATCAGGAAGACAGACAAACACCTACATCTAACTAAACTCAATAAACATGCCCCATTCAGGAATAGACAAACACCTACATCTACATCTGACTATATTCACCAAACATGCCCCATTAGGAATAGACACAAACACCTACAACTACTTCTGACTATAGTAAACAAACATGCCCCATTTAGGGAAAGACACAAACACCTACTTAGGACAATACTCAATAAACATGCCCCATTCAGGAATAGACAAACACCTACATCTACATCTGACTATATTCACCAAACATACCCCATCAGGAAAAGACACAAACACCTACAACTACATCTGACTATAGTAAACAAACATGCCCCATTTAGGGAAAGACACAAACACCTACTTCTGACAATACTCAAACATGCCCCATTCTGGAATACACACAGGCACCTATGTGTTACTATACTCAACAAACATGCCCTATTCATCAATAGACACAAACACCTACATCTAACTAAACTCAACAAACATGCCCCATTCAGGAATAGACACAAACACCTACTTCTAACCAAACTCAAAAAACATGCCCCATTCAGGAATAGGGTCTATATTAGAACACCAAACTTTCAAAATTTTGAGTGTTCTAATATCGAACCCTATGAATCGAAAATTTAAAACATCGAACATACAGAACAGCATAAACACATACACAGTTCCAAAACACATACACACAACACAAGCACACCAAACAAACAGCAATCCACACACATACACCTAAACTCTTACACCTAACCCTGCATTACACTATACATACACCACTAACTATCCACTTACCTTAACCCAAACCCTAACCCTAAGATCTGTAACTATCGCACAGTCACCTCACTCGCGCAGTAACCCTAACTCACCTACCCCACCCTAACCCTCACATCCACACAATCACACACTTACCTGACCCGTGCCCTAACCCTAACTCACCTAAGCCACCCTAACCCTCACGTCCAAACAATCGCACACTTACCCAAACCCGACCCATAACTTTCCACCACAGCGCTGAAAATACCGAAGCAACAGAAACGGACAACCAAATTCTTTCCTTAGGAAAAAATTTGGTTTTCTGCTTCTTCGATATTTTCAGCGTTTGCTCAAAATGGGTCGATATTAGAACACTTGACATTTTGAAAGTTCAGTGTTCTAATATAGACCCTGGAATAGACACAAACACTTGCATCTAACTATACTCAACAAACATGCCACAATCAGGAAGACAGACAAACACCTACATCTAACTAAACTCAATAAACATGCCCCATTCAGGAATAGACACAAACACCTACATCTACATCTGACTATATTCACCAAACATGCCCCATTAGGAATAGACACAAACACCTACAACTACTTCTGACTATAGTAAACAAACATGCCCCATTTAGGGAAAGACACAAACACCTACTTAGGACAATACTCAATAAACATGCCCCATTCAGGAATAGACAAACACCTACATCTACATCTGACTATATTCACCAAACATACCCCATCAGGAAAAGACACAAACACCTACAACTACATCTGACTATAGTAAACAAACATGCCCCATTTAGGGAAAGACACAAACACCTACTTTTGACAATACTCAAACATGCCCCATTCAGGAATACACACAGGCACCTATGTGTTACTATACTCAACAAACATGCCCTATTCATCAATAGACACAAACACCTACATCTAACTAAACTCAACAAACATGCCCATTCAGGAATAGACACAAACACCTACTTCTAACTAAACTCAAAAAACATGCCCCATTCAGGAATAGACACAAACATCTACAACTACTTCTGACTAAAGTAAACAAACATGCCCCATTTAGGGAAAGACACAAACACCTACTTCTGACAATACTCAAACATGCCCCATTCAGGAATACGCACAGGCACCTATGTGTTACTATACTCAACAAACATGCCCTATTCATCAATAGACACAAACACCTACATCTAACTAAACTCAACAAACATGCCCCATTCAGGAATAGACACAAACACCTACTTCTAACCAAACTCAAAAAACATGTCCCATTCAGGAATAGGGTCTATATTAGAACACCAAACTTTCAAAATTTTGAGTGTTCTAATATCGAACCCTATGAATCAAAAATTTAAAACATCGAACATACAGAACAGCATAAACACATACACAGTTCCAAAACACATACACACAACACAAGCACACCAAACAAACAGCAATCCACACACATACACCTAAACTCTTACACCTAACCCTGCATTACACTATACATACCCACTAACTATCCACTTACCTTAACCCAAACCCTAACCCTAAGATCTGTCACTATTGCACAGTCACCTCACTTGCGCACTAACCCTAACTCACCTACCCCACCCTAACCCTCACGTCCACACAATCGCACACTTACCTGACCTGTGCCCTAACCCTAACTCACCTAAGCCACCCTAACCCTCACGTCCAAACAATCGCACACTTACCCAAACCCGACCCATAACTTTCCACCACAGCGCTGAAAATACCGAAGCAACAGAAACGGACAACCAAATTCTTTCCTTAGGAAAAAATTTGGTTTTCTGTTTCTTCGATATTTTCAGCGTTTGCTCAAAATGGGTCGATATTAGAACACTTGACATTTTGAAAGTTCAGTGTTCTAATATAGACCCTGGAATAGACACAAAGACTTGCATCTAACTATACTCAACAAACATGCCACAATCAGGAAGACAGACAAACACCTACATCTAACTAAACTCAAAAAACATGCCCCATTCAGGAACAGACACAAACACCTACAGCTAGCTAAACTCAGCAAACATGTCCCATTCGGGAATAGACACAAACACTTACATCTAACTATATTCAACACACATGCCTCATTCAGGAATAAACAAAAACACCTACATGTAACTATACACAACAAACACGCCTCATTCAGGAATACACACAAACAACTACATCTAATGGTACTCAAAAACATGCCCCATTCAGGAATATACACAGACACCTATGTGTTACTATACTCAACAGACATGCCCTATTCCGGAATAGACACAAACACCTACATCTAATTTTACTCAACAAACATGCTCCATTTAGGAATAGACACAAACACCTACATCTAACTATACTCAACAAACATGCCTCATTCAGGAATACACTCAGACACCTAAACCTCACTATACTCAACAAAAGCACCCCATTTCAGGAATAGACACAAATACCTACATTTAACTATACTTAATAAACATGCCCATTCAGGAACAGACACAAACACCTATAGCTAACTATACTCAACAAACATGCCTCATTCTTGAATTAGACACAAACACCTACATCATACTATACTCGACAAATATACCCCATTCAGGAATAGACACAAACACCTATGTCTAACTATACTCAACAAACTTGCCCAATTCAGGAATAGACACAAACAGCAACATCTAACTGCACTCAAGAAACATGCTCCATTCAGGAAAAGATGCAAACACCTACATCTCACTATACTCAAAAAAAAAGCCCCACTAAAGAATAGTCACAAACACCTACATCTAGCTATACTCAGCAAACATGCTTCATTCAGGAATAGACAAAAACACCTACATCTAACTTTAATCAACAAATATGCCCCGATCAGGAATAAACACACCTATATCTAACCATATTCAACAAACATGCCCCATTCAGGAATAGAGACAAACACCTACATCTAACTATACTAAACAAACATGCCTCATTCATGAATTAGACACAAACACCTACATCATACTATACTCGACAAATATACCCCATTCAGGAATAGGCACAAACACCTACATCTAACTATACTAAACAAACATGCCTCATTCATGAATTAGACACAAACACCTACATCATACTATACGCGACAAATATACCCCATTCAGGAATAGGCACAAACACCTACATCTAACTATACTAAACAAACATGCCTCATTCATGAATTAGACACAAACACCTACATCATACTATACTCGACAAATATACCCCATTCAGGAATAGGCACAAACACCTACATCTAACTATACTCAACAAAGATGCCCCATTCAGGAATAGACACAAACACCTACATCATACTATACTCGACAAATATACCCCATTCAGGAATAGGCACAAACACCTACATCTAACTGTACTAAACAAACATGCCCCATTCAGGAATAGACACAAACACCTACATTAACTGTACTAAACAAACATGCCCCATTCAGGAATAGGCACAAACACCTACATCTAACTATACTAAACAAACATGCCTCATTCATGAATTAGACACAAACACCTACATCATACTATACTCGACAAATATACCCCATTCAGGAATAGGCACAAACACCTACATCTAACTATACTCAACAAACATGCCTCATTCATGAATTAGACACAAACACCTACATCATACTATACTCGACAAATATACCCCATTCAGGAATAGGCACAAACACCTACATCTAACTGTACTAAACAAACATGCCCCATTCAGGAATAGACACAAACACCTACATCTAACTGTACTAAACAAACATGCCCCATTCAGGAATAGACACAAACACCTACATCTAACTGTACTAAACAAACATGCCCCATTCAGGAATAGGCACAAACACCTACATCTAACTGTACTAAACAAACATGCCCCATTCAGGAATAGACACAAACACCTACATCTAACTGTACTAAACAAACATGCCCCATTCAGGAATAGACACAAACACCTACATCTAACTGTACTAAACAAACATGCCCCATTCAGGAATAGGCACAAACACCTACATCTAACTGTACTAAACAAACATGCCCCATTCAGGAATAGACACAAACACCTACATCTAACTGTACTAAACAAACATGCCCCATTCAGGAATAGACACAAATTCCTATGTCTAACTATACTCAACAAGTTTGCCCAATTCAGGAATATACACAAAAACCTATGTGTCTCACTATAATCAGCAAACACGACCCATTCAGGAATAGACACAAACACCTATGTCTAACTATACTCAACAATCTTGCCCAGTTCAGGAATAGACACAGACACCTACATCTCACTATACGCATCAAACACACCCAATTCAGGAACAGACACAAACAGATACATTAACTATAGTCAAGAAACATGCCCCATTAAGGAATAGACACAAACACCTACATATCACTATACGCAACAAACACACCCAATTCAGGAACAGACACAAACAGATACATAAACTACACACAAGAAACATGCCCCATTAAGGAATAGACACAAACACCTACATCTAACTATACTCAAAAAACATGCCCCATTCAGGAATAGACACAACTACATACATCTCACTATACTCAAGAAACATTCCCCATTCAAGAATAAACACAAACACCTACATCTAACTTTACTGAACAAACATGAGACATTCAGAAATAGACGCAAACACCTACATCTCACTATATACAACAAACACTCCCCATTCAGGAATAGACAGAAACACCTACATCTAACTATACTCAATAAACATGCCCCATTGAGAAATAGACATAGACACCTATGTCTCACTATATTCCATCAAACATACCCCATTCAGGAATAAACACAAAGAGCTACATCTAACTATACTTAAGAAACATGCCCATTCAGGGACAGACACAAACACCTTCATCTAACTATACTCAATAAAAATGACCGATTCAGGAACAAACATAAACACCTACACCTTACTATACTCAAAGAACATGCCCCACTCAGGAATAGTCACAAACACATATGTCTCACTATACTCAACAAATGCAAACCATTCAGGAATAGGCACAGACACCTACATCTAGTTATACTAAACAAACATGCCCCATTCAGGAAGAGACACAAACACCTATGTCTAACTATACTCAACAAACATGCCCCATTCAGGAATTGACAGAAACACCTACGTCTCACTATACTCAACAAACATGATTCATTCAGGAATAGATCAAACCCTTATGTCTAACTATACTCAAGAAACTTGCCCAGTTCAGGAATAGACACAAACACCTATGTCTCCACTATATGCAACAAACATGCCCCATTCAGGAATAGGCACAAACACCTAAATTTAAATGTACTCAACAAACATGCCCCATTCAGGAATAGACACAAACAGCTACATCTAACTGTACTAAACAAACATGCCCCATTCAGGAATAGGCACAAACACCTACATCTAACTGTACTAAACAAACATGCCCCATTCAGGAATAGACACAAACACTTACATCTAACTGTACTAAACAAACATGCCCCATTCAGGAATAGACACAAACACTTACATCTAACTGTACTAAACAAACATGCCCCATTCAGGAATAGACACAAACACCTACATCTAACTGTACTAAACAAACATGCCCCATTCAGGAATAGGCACAAACACCTACATCTAACTGTACTAAACAAACATGCCCCATTCAGGAATAGACACAAACACCTACATCTAACTGTACTAAACAAACATGCCCCATTCAGGAATAGACACAAATTCCTATGTCTAACTATACTCAACAAGTTTGCCCAATTCAGGAATATACACAAAAACCTATGTGTCTCACTATAATCAGCAAACACGACCCATTCAGGAATAGACACAAACACCTATGTCTAACTATACTCAACAATCTTGCCCAGTTCAGGAATAGACACAGACACCTACATCTCACTATACACATCAAACACACCAAATTCAGGAACAGACACAAACAGATACATTAACTATAGTCAAGAAACATGCCCCATTAAGGAATAGACACAAACACCTACATATCACTATACGCAACAAACACACCCAATTCAGGAACAGACACAAACAGATGCATTAACTATACACAAGAAACATGCCCCATTAAGGAATAGACACAAACACCTACATCTAACTATACTCAAAAAACATGCCCCATTCAGGAATAGACACAACTACATACATCTCACTATACTCAAGAAACATTCCCCATTCAAGAATAAACACAAACACCTACATCTAACTTTACTGAACAAACATGCCACATTCAGGAATAGACTCAAACACCTACATCTCACTATATACAACAAACACTCCCCATTCAGGAATAGACAGAAACACCTACATCTAACTATACTCAATAAACATGCCCCATTAAGAAATAGACACAGACACCTATGTCTCACTATATTCCATCAAACATACCCCATTCAGGAATAAACACAAAGAGCTACATCTAACTATACTTAAGAAACATGCCAATTCAGGGACAGACACAAACACCTTCATCTAACTATACTCAATAAAAATGACCGATTCAGGAACAAACATAAACACCTACACCTTACTATACTCAAGGAACATGCCCCACTCAGGAATAGTCACAAACACATATGTCTCACTATACTCAACAAATGCAAACCATTCAGGAATAGGCACAGACACCTACATCTAGTTATACTAAACAAACATGCCCCATTCAGGAAGAGACACAAACACCTATGTCTAACTATACTCAACAAACATGCCCCATTCAGGAATTGACAGAAACACCTACGTCTCACTATACTCAACGAACACGATCCATTCAGGAATAGATCAAACCCTTATGTCTAACTATACTCAAGAAACTTGCCCAGTTCAGGAATAGACGCAAACACCTATGTCTTATAATATGCAACAAACATGCCCCATTCAGGAATAGGCACAAACACCTAAATTTAAATGTACTCAACAAACATGCCCCATTCAAAAATAGACACAAACACTTACAACTAACTATACTCAAGTAACATGGCCAATTCAGGAACAAACAAAACACCTATGCCTACTATACTCAAGAAACATGCCCCTTTCAGGAATAGACACAAACAAATACGTCTCACTATACTCAACACAAAGCATTATGGAATAGACGTAAACACCTACATCTAAATATACTCTACAAATATGCCCCATTTAGTAATAAACAAACAACTAAATCTAACTATACTCAAAAAACATACGCCATTCAGGAAAAGACACAAACACCTACTTCTAACTATACACTAAAAACATCCCCCATTCAAGAATAGACACAAACACCTATGTCTAACTATACTCATAAAAACATGCCAATTCATGAACAAACACCTACATCTAACTATACTCAAGAAATGTGCCCGATTCTGGAATAGACGCAAACACCTGCATCTAACTATTCTCAACAGACATGCCCCATTCAGGAAAAGACACAAACATATATGTTTCACTCACTCTACTCAACAAACATGCCCAAATCAGGAATAGACAAAAACACGAACATCAAACTAAACTCAACAAACATGCCTCATTCAGGAACAGACACAAACACCTACATCTAACTATACTCAATAAACCTACCCCTTTCAGGAATAGATATGTCACTATACTCAACAAACATGCCAGATTCAGGAATAGACACAAACAACTACATCTAAATATACTCAACAAATGTGCCCCATTCATGAATAGACACAAACACCTGCATCTCACTGTACACAACAAGCACGCCCCATTCAGGAATAGACACAAACACCTACATCTAACTATACTGAACAAGCATGCCTTAATAAGGAATACACACAAACATTTACATCTAACTATACTCAACAAACAAACCCCATTCGGGAATAGACACAACCACCTCCATCTAACTATAATCAATAAGCATGCCCCATTCAGGAAAAGACACAAACACCTAAGTCTAACTATACTCAACAAACATGCCCCATTCAGGAGCAGACACAAACAGCTACATCTCACTATACTCAATAATTATGCCCCATCCAGGAATAGGCACAAACACCTCTGTCTTACTATACTCAACAATCATGCCGCATTCAGGAATAGACACAAACAGCTACATGTCACTATACACAACAAATATGCCTCATTCAGGAATAGACAGAAACACCTACATCTAACTCTACTCAATAAACATGCCCCATTGAGAAATAGACACATACGTCTCACTATACTCATCAAACACACCCCATTCAGGAATAGACAAAAACACCTACATCTAGCTACTCAACAAACATCTCATTCAGGAAGAGAAACTATATGCAACAAACATGCCCCATTCAAGAATAGACACAAACACTTACGTCTGACTATACTCAACAAACATGTCCCATTCAGCAATAGACATCAAACTACACTCAACAAACATGCCCCATTCAAGAATAGACACAAACACCTTCATCTAACTATACTCAGCAAACATGCCCCATTCAGAAATAAACATGACCACCTACATCTAACTATACTCAAGAAACATGCTCCACTGAGGAATAGACACAAACACCTACACCTATCTATACTCAGCAAACATGCCCCATACAGGAAAAGACACAAACACCTACATCCAACTATACTCAACACACATGCCTCATTCAGGAATAAAAAAAAAACACCTACATTTAACTATACTCAACAAACATGCCTCATTCAGTAATAGACAGAAACACCTACATCAAACGGTACTCAAAAACATGCCCCATTCTGGAAATCACACAGACACCTATGTTATACTATACTCAACAAACATGCCCTATTCAGGAATAGACAAAAACAGCTACATTTAACTGCACTTAACAAACAAGTCCCATTTAGGAATAGAAACAAACGATTTACCTTCATATGTGCATTCTGCACACAGGCAAACAGCAGATGTTTGAAAGGATATTTGCAAAGTTAGCAAATGTCGAACGCAAAATGCTTAAAATGTGCAATGAGCGAATGCAGTGACATTCGCTCATTGTAGATTATGCATTTTGGGGTGGATTGCACTATAGTGGAGATCGGAAAATGGACCCTTTCCCCACTGTAGTACAATCTCGGAGTTAGTATATTAAAGTAGAGGAGGTTTGGGGGTGCAGCCCCCCCACATGGTGGGTGCAGGTGGGCTTGTCCCCCTGCATTACACTTCATTACACTTCTTATTCGACTTTTGTGTTTGAAAATCAGCAAATCTGCTTTTTGATTTGCTGATTTTCAATCAAACTGGCGCGGTTTTGTGTTTGATGCTTACAATTCACTGATATGAGCAATTGCATGAGTGATTTCCAGCTATGTAAAGGTAAACTGACACAAACACCTACATTTAACTTTTCTCATCAAACATGCCCCATTCAGGAATAGACACAAACACATACATCTAACTATACCCAACAAACCTGCCCAATTCAGGAATACACACAAACACCTACATCTAACTATTATGAACAAACATGCCCCATTCAGAAATAGACACAAACACCTACATCAAACTATACTCAACCAACATGCCCCATTCAAGAACAGACACCATCTACATCTAACTATACTCGACAAACATGCCCTAATCAGTAAATAAACACAATGACCTACATCTAACTTTACTCAACAAACACAACCCATTCAGGAATAGACACAAACACCTATATCTCACTATATGCAACAAATGTGCCAGATTCAGGAATAGACACAAACAACTACATCTAAATATACTCATCAAATATGCCTCATTCAGTAAAAGACACAAACACCTATGTCTAACTATACTCAATAAAAATTACCAATTCAGGAAAAAACGCAAACACCTACACCTTACTATACTCAAGAAACATGCCCCATTCAGGGATAGACACAAACACATACATCTCACTAAACTCAAAAAACATAAACCATTCAGGAATAGACCCAAACACCTACATCTAACTATACTCAACAAACGTGACTCATTAAGGAATACACACAGGCACCTACCCCACACTATACTCAACAAAAACACCCCATTTCAGGAATAGACACAAACATCTACATCCAACTATACTTAACAATAATGCCCCATTCAGGGATACTCACAGGCACCTACATATAGCTATACTCAACAAAAAAGCCCTATTTCAGGCACAGACACAAACGCCTGTATCTAACTATACTCAAAAAACATGCCCCATTCAGGAAATCACACAAGCACCTACGTCTCATCATACTCAACAAACACAACACATTCAGGAATAGACACAAACACCTACATCTATCTATACTCATAAAACATGCCAATTCATGAACAAACACAAACACCTACAGCTAACTATACTCAACAAAGGTGCCCAATTCAGGAATAAACACAAACACCTACATCTAACTATACTCAACAAAGGTGCCCAATCAGGAACAAACACAAACACCTATATCTAAATATATTCAACAAGCACGCCTCATTCAGGAATAGACACAAACACTTACATCTAACTATACTCATCAAACATGCCAATTCCTGAACAAACACAAACACATATATCTAACTATACTCAACAAATATGCCCCATTCAGTAATAGATGCAAACACCTATGTCTAACTATACTCAATAAAAATGACCGATTCAGGAACAAACACCTATGCCTTAATATACTCAAGAAACATGCCCCTTTTAGGAATATACAGAAATAAGAAGTTATGTATCTACCATAACGTTCCATGTTAGTTGTCTTCTTCTCACCTTATTTCTTGCTGGATGGGTTCAGAGCCCATCCTCGGCTTTGACTCGGCCTTATACTAAAGCTCGAGAGCTATTTACCAGCTTGAGGCCCTCCCCCTATCCCACAATGCTAGGCGTCAGATACCCAGATCTCATTTGGTATAGCTAACACCATGGAGACACCTTGTCCCTACTAGCGCTCTGGTGGAATGAGCTTTTGGGTTTGTAGGGAGTTCTTTATGTCTTAGTTGGTAAATGAAGGGAATGATAGAGGTCAACCATCTAGATAAAGACACTTTAGACAGTGGCAGGCCCTGATTGCCCTCAGCAAAGGACAGGAAGAGTTGGTCCGACTTCCTAGTTAGTTTTGTCCTGTCTAAATAGAAACGTAATTGCCTGTGAACATCCAAATAATGCAGCTTCTGTTCAGCTCTGTTTGAATAGTTAGGAAAAAAGACAGGCAGATCAATGGCCTGATTTAGTTTTGTTTGAGAAGGAATCTTGTGTAAAAAGGAGGGATTAGTTCTAAGTGAAACTCTATCTTTGTGAAAAACTAGATAGGGAGGATGAATACAGAGGGCTTGAAGTTCCGATACTCTTCTAGCTGAGGTGATAGCTACTAAGAAGAGAGTCTTCCAGGAGAGCAATTTTAAGGAACAGGTGAATGCAGGTTAAAAAGGAGGAAGAATCAGTGAAGTTAATATCAGATTCAAATCCCATGGAGATGGGGGCTCTCTAATCGGAGGTCTCAGCAAAACAGTCCCTTTAAGAAAGGCTTTACAAAGTTTATGGACATAATGCTGGTCTCTGACAGGCCAGCGTGAAAATTAGCGATAGCAGCCAATTGGACTTTAATGGTGGCAGAAGAGGAGCCCGCCCGAAAAAGCTCTGCCAAAAAATCCAGAACACTGTGGACAGGGGCTGTAAAAGGATCTATATTTCTGGCCTGCGCCCAGAAGGAGAAACGTCTCCACTTACTAGCATAGGTTTTTCTGGTAGCAGATTTGTGCGAAGAAAGGATGATTTCAAGCACTGGCTGAGAAATATGCAGAAGCCTGGCTAAGGTTGGAAGTGGAGCAACCAAGCTGTGAGGTTGACAGACTGAAGGGATTGGTGCAGCTCGCCCGACTGATGGACCAACAGGTCCGGCACTGGGTCCAGACTCCAGGGCTGCTCCAACAGATGATGATGATGCAAGAATGGGAACCAAATTTGTCGAGGCCAGTAAGGGGCAATGAGGATCATCCTGGAACCCAAAGCGGTCACTTTCTGAATCAGTTTGGGAATTAAGGGAAAAGGCAGAAAAGCATATAGGAGACCCCGGGGCCATCGTGTACTAAAGTGTCACTGGGGGAGTGGCTGGGGAGGGGATAGAGAGTGAAGAAGGCTTGGCACTTGCTGTTGAGAGGGGTTGCAAAAAGGTCACAAGGTTGACCCCATCTGCGGAAAATCTTGTCCGCTACTAACTGATTGAGAGACCACTTGTGAGGCATGAGAATGGCTCTGCTTAGCCTGTCTGCTATGACGTTGGACTTCCCAGGGATGTGCGTTGCTAACAGAAACCATTGGGAAGAGATCGCCCACTGCCAGAGTCTGAGTGATTCTTGACATAAGGGACAGGACTTGGTTCCGCCCTGCTTGTTGATGTACCAGACTACAGACATATTGTCTGTCTGAACTGCAGTAGTCCCGGTAGGTAGAGAGTCCTGAAGAGCTTGCAACACTAAAAGTACCACTCTCATCTCCAAGACATTGATGTGCAGGTGGTATTCTAGGGGTTGCCAAGAGCCCTGGACAGTCCTGCCCTGAAAATGTCCCCCCACCCAATCAGGGAGGCATCTGTGGTCACCGTGGCAACAGGAGGAGGAAGAACAAATGGTCTGCCCTGGAGAACTAGGGGGAGACCATCCACCAAGCCAGGTGGTCTTTGCATGTTTGAGTGATTATTATCCTGTGGGACATTGGAAGCTGTTGAAAGGACCATTGGGTAAACAGCATCCACTGAAGGATCCGCATGTGAAAAACGAGCCAGGGGGACTAAAATGATTGCTGCTGCCATGAGACCCAATGTCTTTAGTACAAATCTGGCTTGAATCGTCTTGCACTGTAGTAGGATCTGTACATGTTGTCGAATGTCTGATAGTCTGTCTGGAAGAAGTTTTGCAGATAGGTCTTTTGTATTTAATTCTGCACCTATAAAGGTTATAGATTGACAAGGCAACAATGCAGACTTTTCGAAGTTTATTGATATACCTAGCTCGGAGCAAGTCTGAATGGTATAGTCCCTGGCTCGCAATAGCTGATGCCTGGTGGAAGCAGTAAGGAGCCAGTCATCGAAATATGGAAACACCTGGAATCCCCGTCATCTCAGGTGAACCGTAATCACTGCCATGCATTTGGTGAACACCCTAAGGGCCGTGGTGAGACCAAAGGGCAGGGCTCTGAATTGAAAGTGACTGGCAACCAGCCGGAAGCAGAGAAACCTTCTGGAATGCCTGTCCATTTTTATATGGTAGTACGCATCCTGAAAGTCTATGCAGCACATCAAATTGTCCTGACCCAAGAAGGGTAGAATGGACTGGAGCGTGACCATCCGGAATTTCATTCTTTGAACAAACTTGTTTAATCTGCTGAGATCCAAAATGGGTCTCCAGTCCCCTGTCTTTTTTGGTACCAAAAAGAACCTTGAGTAAATTCTGGATCCTTGCTGGTCTGCTGGGACTGGCTGGATGGCTCTTTTTCTTAGCAGTTTTGAAATTTCTAGAACTGCTTGATCCCTTAGAGTGGGTGGGACATCTGGAAGGGACCTGTTTGTTTGTACAGGGGTGCGGACGAAGGGAATTTTGGAACCTTTGGATATGATAGACTGTACCCATCGGTCTTGAGTGAGGAGTTGCCAGGCTTCTGGGTACAGTGACAATCTTCCCCCGACTGCCTCTGAAGGTGGACAGTTGGGCAGCCCCTCAGGGGTGCTGGAAGGGTTTGTCAGAGAAAGATTCTCTACTACCCTGACTTTGTGGACCCCCTCTGCCCCTTGGGTGGTGTCTATTGTTGTTCCCTCCTCTGCCTCTGGAGGTAAACTCGCCACGTGTGTCAGGCACGACTCCCAGGGATTTGCGAAACCGCATTTTTCTACTCTTCTAACCTTTAGGGTATGGTCTAGAGGGAGTAGAAAAACGGACTCCTATGGCAGAGAGAGTCTTGCCTTCCTGCTCACACCTGGTAAGTATATCCTTTACCTGTGGTCCAAACAAAGTCGAACCATCAAAGGGGGCATTTGTGAAGAACGCCTTAAAGGGGTCAGCAAAGTTACATAACCGCATCCAGGCATGTCTTCTCAATGCCACACCTGTACCTGCGGCCCTACTTGCACCATCGGCAGCATAAGAAATGAGCCGCATGGAGGGGTTTACTATGGAAGTTAAGGTCGCCAGCTGGGAGTTAACCTTATCCTGAGACCCCGCAGCCGATGGATCCTGAAGGGTATCACCCAGTTCCTTGAGAAGATCCCTCTGAAGTCGGGTGAAATGGCACAGATAATTCAGCGACCGCATAGCAAAGGTCACTGTAGAGAACATCCGCTTCCCGTACCTGTCCATTGTCCTAGACTCTTTATTAGGAGGATGTACAGGCACCGAAGGGTCAGCCAACTCCTTCTTAGTGGCTGCTGCCACCACCATGGCATCAACTGGGACCCCCTTAGCTAGAAACTATTTATCTGATGGGGCTGTAATAAATGTACTTAAGCCTGAAGGGTCCCCGACTAAGCCTTCGTTGGGTAAACCCTCCAAGCCCGCTAAGACATCGGCTCCCTGTTCGGAGCCATCGCCGAGCGGAGCTTCTGCCTCATTGTCGGTTCCGGCTGGAACCGACACTTCGAGACCTCAGTCAGCTCCAGCCTTAGTATCGGAGCCTTCTGTGAGCCAAAAATGCTCGAGGTCTCCCTCTTTGGAGTCCATTCTTTCTGCTCCGAGGTCTCCGTTACTACAGTCAGAGTGGACCCATAGGTCCCACTCCTCTCAGTCGTCCAGGCTGTCTGATCACGACCTCGAGAGGGAGGTCAGTAGGCTCTTAAAGTTGCAGGCACTGGCCCAAATGTTGACTAGCCCTTCTCAGCAGACTGCAGCTATCCCTGTATCATCATCAGTTCCTCCTCCGACTCTACCACTGTGTTCGGAGCTGGAGCTCATTGGGGCTTGAATCATCGGAGTGTTGGAACTGATATCACACATTTCAGCTCCGTCGTCTGCTCCGATCTCTTCATTGGTTCTGTCCATGGAGGGATCCAGGCGTCGAGACTCTCTAGTCGGCTCCTAGGGAGCGAGTGGCATCAGACCCTTGTCTGACCCTGTTCTCCCTCTCGGTGCCTCGATGCAGGTGAGCTTAGCCCCGACATCGGCCTCAGAGCCATCACTCTCGGTGCCGGGAGGGGTTCTCATCTCTTCGGAACTAGGACCTTCCTCTCTGCCTGATAGGGGCACCTTCAAGGTCATGAGGAGTGTACTGACTCCTGGGTCAGATCCACGATCGGCCCCTTTGGCTCCTCCCCCCATGGTGCCTGCTTCAGTCTCTGTCCACCCTCCGGACCCCAAGCGTAGAGAACAAATGCTCCAGGTCTCCCCACTGGGGGTATCTTCCTCTTCCGAGGCCTCCCCTGATCATTCGGAGGAGCCACCTTGGAAGAAAACAAGTAAGAGGAAACATGTTGACTCCCCCGAGTTAGTCATGTCTGACACTGACTTGGAGGATTCGGAAGGGTCCCCAAGGTCCCCCTTTGAGGATGTCTCCTTTTCAGACATCCTGGAGATCCTTAAGCAGAGGGGGAATTGGACTGCCCTTAAACCTTCCGAGGATGAGTCGGTGTACCTGAACGCATTTGGTTCTCACCCTTCCACCTCCTGGGTGTCTCCGCCTTTTGACCCACTCATGGAAGTGGTTGCTTGGACGGTGTGGACAGCCCCGGACTCAGTGGAACCAACTCCCCGTAGGCCTGCTAAATTTATTACAGCCCTATCGGATAAACAGTTTCTAGCTAAGGGGGTCCCTGTTGATGCCATGGTGGTGGCAGCGGCCACTAAGAAGGAGTTGGCTGACCCTTCGGTGCCTGTACATCCTCCTAATAAAGAGTCTATGACAATGGACAGGAACAGGAAGAGGATGTTCTCTTCAGTGACCTTTACTATGTGGTCGCTGAATTATCTGTGCCATTTCACCCAACTTCAGAGGGATCTTCTCAAGGAACTGGGTGATACCCTTCAGGATCCATCAGCTGTGGGTTCTTAGAATAAGGTTAACTCCCAGCTGGCGACCTTAACTTCCATAGTAAACGCCTCCATGCGGCTCATTTCTTATGCGGCCGATGATGCGAGTAGGGCCGCAGGTACAGGCGTGGCTTTGAGAAGACATGCTTGGATGTGGTTATGTAACTTTGCTGACCCCTTTAAGGCATCCTTCACAAATACCCCCTTCGATGGTTTGGCTTTGTTTGGACCACAGGTGAAGGATATACTTACCAGGTGTGAGCAGGAAGGCAAGACTCTCTCTGCCGTGGGAGTCTGTTTTTCTACTCCCTCTAGTCCATACCCTAAAGGTCAGAAGAGTGGAAAAATGTGGTTTCACAAACCCCAGGGAGTCGTGCCTGACACACATGGTGAGTTTCCCTCCAGAAGCAGAGGAGGAAACAACAATAGATGCCGCCCGAGGGGCAGAGGGGGTCCACAAAATCAGGGTAGCAGAGAATCTTTCTCTGACAAACCCTTCCAGCACCCCTGAGGGGCTGCCCAACTGTCCACCTTTGGAGGCAGTCAGGGGAAGATTGTCACTGTACCCAGAAGCCTGGCAACTCCTCATTCAAGACCGATGGGTACAGTCTATCATATCCAAAGGTTACAAAATTCCCTTCATCCTCACCCCTGTGCAAACAAACAGGTCCCTTCCAGATGTCCCACCCGCTCTAAGGGATCAAGCAGTTCTAGAAATTTCAAAACTGCTAAGAAAAAGAGCCATCCAGCCAGTCCCAGCAGACCATCAAGGATCCAGAATTTACTCAAGGTTCTTTTTGGTACCAAAAAAGACAGGGGACTGGAGACCCATTTTGGATCTCAGAAGACTAAACAAGTCTGTTCAAAGAACGAAGTTCTGGATGGTCACGCTCCAGTCCATTCTACCCTTCTTGGGTCAGGACAATTGGATGTGCTCCATAGACCTTCAGGATGCGTACTAACATATAAAAATGGACAGGCATTCCAGAAGGTTTCTCTGCTTCTGGCTGGGAGCCACTTTCAATTCAGAGCCCTGCCCTTTGGTCTCACCATGGCCCCCAGGGTGTTCACCAAATGCATGGCAGTGGTTACGGCTCACCTGAGATGACGGGGATTCCAGGTGTTTCCATATCTCGACGACTAGCTCCTTACTGCTTCCACCAGGCATCAGCTATTGCGAGCCAGGGACTATACCATTCAGACTTGCTCCGAGCTAGGTATATCAATAAACTTCGAAAAGTCTGCATTGTCGCCTTGTCAGTCTATAACCTTTATAGGTGCAGAATTAAATACAAAACACCTATCTGCAAAACTTCCTCCAGACAGAGTATCAGACATTCGACATGTACAGATCCTACTACAGTGCAAGACGATTCAAGCCAGATTTGTACTAAAGACATTGGGTCTCATGGCAGCAGCGATCATTTTAGTCCTCCTGGCTCGTTTTCACATGCGGATCCTACAGTGGATGCTGTTTATCCAATGGTCCTTTCAACAGCTTCCAATGTCCCACAGGATAATAATCACTCAAACATGCAAAGACCACCTGGCTTGGTGGATGGTCTCCCCCTAGTTCTCCAGGGCAGAACGTTTGTTCTTCCTCCTCCTGTTGCCACGGTGACAACAGTTGCCTCCCTGATCGGGTGGTGGGGCATTTTCAGGACAGAACTTTCCAGGGCTCTTGGCAACCCCTAGAATACCACCTGCACATCAATGTCTTGGAGATGAGAGTGGTACTTTTAGCGTTGCAAGCTCTTCAGGACTCTCTACCTACCAGGACTACTGCAGTTCAGACAGACAATATGTCTGTAGTCTGCTACATCAACAAGCAGGGCGGAACCAAGTCCTATCCCTTATGTCGAGAATCACTCAGACTCTAGCAGTGGGCAATCTCTTTCCCATGGTTTCTGATAGCAATGCACATCCCCGGGAAGTCCAACGTCTTAGCAGACAGGCTAAGCAGAGCCATTCTCATGCCTCACGAGTGGTCTCTCAATCATTTAGTAGCGGACAAGATTTTCCACAGATGGGGTCAACCTTGCTGTGACCTTTCTGCAACCCCTGTCAACAGCAAGTGTGAAGACTTCTTCACTCTCTTTCCCCTCCCCGGCCATTCCTCAAGAGATGCTCTAGTACACGATTGGCCCCAGGGTCCCCTATATGCTTTTCCGCCTTTTCCCTTAATTCCCAAACTGATTCAGAAAGCGACCGCTTTGGGTTCCAGGATGATCCTCATTGCCCCTTACTGGCCTCGACAAATTTGGTTCCTATTCCTGCATTGTCACCTGCTGGAGCAGCCCTGGAATCTGGACCCAGTGCCAGACCTCTTGGTCCATCAGTCGGGCAGGCTGCACCAATCCCTTCACTCTCTCAACCTCACAGCTTGGTTGCTCCACTTCCAACCCTATCCAGGCTTCCGCATATTTCTCAGCCAGTGCGTGAAATCATCCTTTCTTCTCACAAATCTACTACCAGAAAAACCTATGCTAGTAAGTGGAGACGTTTCTCCTTCTGGGCGCAGGCCAGAAATATAGATCCCTTTACAGCCCCTGTCCACAGTGTTCTGGATTTTTTGGCAGAGCTTTTTCGAGTGGGCTCCTCTTCTGCCACCATTAAAGTCCAATTGGCTGCTATCACTAATTTTCATGCTGGCCTGTCAGAGACCAGCATTATGTCCATAAACTTTGTAAAGCCTTTCTTAAAGGGACTGTTTTGCTGAGGCCTCTGATTCGAGATCCCCCCTCCTTTTGAACCAGAGGCCACCTATTCCTTAAAATTACTCTCCTGGAAGACTCTCTTCTTAGTAGCTATCACCTCAGCTAGAAGAGTATCGGAACCTCAAGCCCTCTGTATTCATCCTCCCTATCTTGTTTTTCACAAAGATAGAGTTTCACTCAGAACTAATCCCTCCTTTTTACCCAAGATTCCTTCTCAGACAAACCTAAATCAGGCCATTGATCTGCCTGTCTTTTTTCCTAACTATTCAAACAGAGCTGAACAGAAACTGCATTATTTGGATGTTCACAGGCAATTACATTTCTATTTAGACAGGACAAAACTAACTAGGAAGTCGGTCCAACTCTTCCTGTCCTATGCTGAGGGCAAGCATGGCCTGCCAGTGTCTAAAGTAACTTTATCTAGATGGTTGACCTCTATCATTCCCTTCATTTACCAACTAAGACATAAAGAACTCCCTATAAACCCAAAAGCTCATTCCACCAGAGCGCTAGCTATGTCAGTAGATTTTCAAGCAAGTCTTCCAATGGAATCCATTTGTGCTGCAGCCACATGGGCCTCTCCTCATACTTTTATTTCTCATTACAAGTTGGATATGACCTCCAGGAGAAGGACTGAGTTTGGTTCCACTGTGCTCAAGAGTCTGTTCCGATGAGCCACCCAGGCCTATGGTGCTAGGGATGCTGTCCCATCCAGCAAGAATGAAGGCGAGATTGACAACTTAACATTAAGAAGTTATGCACCTACCATAACGTTCCATGTTAGTTGCCTTCTTCTCGCCTTCTTTCTTGCGTCCCACCCACCACCCCCTAGCCTGGACAGACCGAGATGAATCCTTCTGAGGCCTTATTCCTCTGCTTGACTATTTCCTAGGTTATGTCCTCCTCAGTTGTTACCACTGTAGGTAAACTTTATAGTAGGGACAAGGTGTCTCCATGGTGTCAGCTATACCAAACGAGATCTGGGTATCTGATGCCTAGCATTGTGGGATAGGGGGAGGGCCTTGAGCCGGTAAATAGCTCTCGAGCTTTAGTATAAGGCCGAGTCAGAGCCGAGGATCAGCTCCGAACCCATCCAGCAAGAAAGAAGGTGAGAAGAAGACAACTAACATGGAACGTTATGGTAGGTACATAACTTCTTATTTGTTCCTACGCTCCTGCAGGACTCCCGGACTGAAGGCATGACAGACTGCACAAGAGTCCTGCAGGTGTAGGGGGCCCAAACAATACACACAAGAAGTGTGACCGTCTGTCAGAGACATCTTCTGACAGCACGAGTCACACTTCTTGAAACCTGAGACCTTAGTATCCTTAGACATAATGAAAAAGGATACCAAGGGAGCAGGTAACTAGTGCTTTAAACACAACACACACACACACTACCAACAATATAAGTAATATAAGTACAACTACTAAATGTATTTAACTATGAAGTAGAAATATATATAAAAGGGGGTTAGGATAAGAATAAAAAACACTACTGATTATATATATGAAAAATCAATGCTACCCTAACTGGTGGGGGGAGGGGGGAACTGAAAAACTACAGTAAAAGAGTTTTTAAAAGGGGGTTTTTCAAGGGTTTTGAAGGGAAACACTAAGAAAACAAGATCTAACAAGAGAAAAACTATCTCTCTCTCTCTCTCTCTCTATATATATATATATATATATATATATATATATAAAAACAGTAGAAAAGAGTTATACAACCTGGAGCCGGTAAAATCGCAACCTCATAGCTGAAGCGGCAAATGAGATCTGGGTATCTGACGCCTAGCATTTTGGGATAGGGGGAGGGCCTCGAGCCGGTAAATAGCTCTCGAGTTTTAGTATAAGGCCGAGTTGGAGCCGAGACCCATCCAGCAAGAATGAAGGTGAGATTGACAACTTAATATCACATGCGTCTCACTATACTCAACAAACAGAAATCATTGAGGAATAGACAGAAACACCTTCATCTAACTATACTCAACAAACATGCCCCATTCAGGAATACACACAGGCACCTACATCTCAAAATACTCAATAAAAATGCTGAATTTTAGGAATAGACACAAACATCTACATCCAACTATACTTAACAAACATGGCACATTCAGGGATACTCACAGGCACCTACATCTAGCTATACTTAACAAAAATGCCCCATTTCAGGCACAGACACAAACGCCTGTATCAAACTATACTCAACAAACACAACCCATTCAGGAATAGACACAAACACATGCATCGCACTATATGCAACAAATGTGCCAGATTCAGGAATAGACACAAACAACTACATCTAAATATACTCATCAAATATGCCTCATTCAGTAAAAGACACAAACACCTATGTCTAACTATACTCAATAAAAATGACCAATTCAGGAAAAAACGCAAACACCTACACCTTACTATACTCAAGAAACATGCCCCATTCAGGGATAGACACAAACACATACATCTCACTAAACTCAAAAAACACAAACCATTCAGGAATAGACTCAAACACCTACATCTAACTATACTAAACAAACATGACTCATTAAGGAATACACACAAGCACCTACACCACACTATACCCAACAAAAACATCCCATTTCAGGAATAGACACAAACATCTATATCCAACTATACTTAACAAGAATGCCCCATTCAGGGAAACTCACAGGCACCTACATATTGCTATACTCAACAAAAATACCCTATTTCAGGCACAGACACAAATGCCTGTATCTAACTATACTCAAAAAACATGCCCCATTCAGGAAAACACACAGGCACCTACGTCTCATTATACTCAACAAACACACCCCATTCAGGAATAGACACAAACACCTACATCTATCTATCTATACTCATCAAACATGCCAATTCATGAACAAACACAAACACCTACATCTAACTATACTCAACAAAGGTGCCCATTCAGGAACAAACACAAACACCTATATCTAACCATATTCAACAAACACGCCTCATTCAGGAATAAACACAAACACCTACATCTAACTATACTCACCAAACATGCCAATTCCTGAACAAACACAAACACCTATATCTAACTATACTCAACAAATATGCCACATTCAATAATAGATGCAAACACCTATGTCTAACTATACTCAATAAAAATGACCGATTCAGGAACAAACACCTATGCCTTAGTATACTCAAGAAACATGCCCCATCTAGGAATATACAGAAACACATGCGTCTCACTATACTCAACAAACAGAAATCCTCGCGGAATAGACAGAAGCACCTTCATCTAACTATACTCAACATACATGCCCCATTCAGGAATACACACAGGCACCTACATCTCAAAATACTCGATAAAAATGCTGAATTTTAGGAAAAGACACAAACACCTACATCTAACTATACTCCACAAACATGCCCCATTCAGGAATACACACATGCACCTATGTCTCATTATACTCAGCAAACACACCCCATTCAGGAATAGACACAAACACCTACATCTCACTATACTCAACAAATGTGCCAGATTCAGGAACAGACACAAACACCTACATCTCACTATATGCAACAAGCAAGAGCCATTCAGGAATAGACAAAAACATTTACATCTAACTATACTCAACAAACAACCCCCGTTCAGGAATAGACACAACCACCTCCATCTAACTATACTCAATAAGCATGCTCCATACAGGAAAAGAAACAAACACCTACATCTAACTATACTCAATACACATGCCTCATTCAGGAATCAAAAAAAACACCTACATGTAACTATGCACAACAAACATGCCTCATTCAGGAATAGACACAAACACCTACATCTAATGGTAGTGAAAAACATGCCCCATTCAGGAATACACACAGACATGTACGTGTTACTATACTCAACAAACATGCCCCATTCAGGAATAAACACAAACACATATTTCTAACTATACTCAACAAACATGCCCCATTCAGAAATAGACACAAACACCTACATCAAACTTTACTCAACCAACATGCCCCATTCAAGAATAGACACAAACACCTATGTCTAACTATACTCAACAAACATGCCCCATTCAGAAAATAAACACAACAATCTACATCTAACTATGTTCAACAAACATGCCCAATTCAGGAATAGACACAAACAACTACATCTCACTATACTCAACAAACACGACCCATTCAGGAGTAGATACAAGCACCTATGTCTATCTATACTCAACAAACTTGCCCAATTCTGGAATAGACACAGACACCTACGTCTCACTATACGCAACAAACCTGCCGCATTCAGGAATAGACAGAAACACATATGTCTCACTATACTCAACAAACACAAAATATTCAGAAATAGACATAAACAACTACATCTAACTATACTCAACAAACATGACCCATTCAGGAATACACACAGGCACCTACATCACAATGTACTCAACAAAAATGACCCATTTCAGGAATAGACACAAACATCTACATCTAACTATACTTAACAAACATGCCCCAGTCAGGAATACTTACAGGCATCTACGTCTCATTATACTCAACAAACATGCCCCATTAAGGAATAGACATAAACACCTACATCTAACTATACTCAACAAACACGCCCCATTAAGGAATAGACACAAAAACCTACATCTAACTATACTCAACAAATGGGCCTGATTCAGGAATAAACACAAACACCTACATCTAACTATCCTCAGAAGACATGCCCCATTCAGGAATAGACACAAACACCTATGTTTCTCTATACTCAACAAACATACCCCATTCAGGAATAGACATAAACATCTACGTCTAACTATACTCAAAAATCATGCACCATTCAGGAAAGGACACCACACTTATATCTCACTATACTCAACAAGCATGATCCATTTAGGAATAAACATAATCACCTACACATATCTATACTCAACAGACATGCCCCATTCAGGAAGAGACACAAACACCGACATCTAACTCTATTCAACAAACATGCCCTAATCAGGAATACAACCAGACACCTACGTCTCACTACACTCAAAAAAACACACCCTTTTCTGGCACAGACACAAATACCTACATCTAATTATACTCAAAAAACATGCACCATTCATGAATACACACTGACACCTATGTCCCATTACACTCAACAAACATGTCAATTCAGGAACAAACACAAACACCTACATCTTACTATGCTTAACAAATATAACCCCGTCAGGAATAGACACAAACACAGACATCAAACTAAACTTAAAAAACATGTCACATGCAGGAAAAGACACAAACACCTACATCAAACTATATTCAACAAACATGTCCCATTCAGGAAAAGACACAAACACCTAATTCTTACTGGATTCAAAAAACATGTCCATTCAAGAATAGACACAGTCACCTATGTGTCACTATACTAAAAAACATGCTCCATTCAGGAATAGACAAAGCTACATCTAACCGTACACAACAAACATGTCCCATTCAGGAATAGACACAACCACCTTCATCTAACTATACTCAACAAACATACCCCATTCAGGAAAAGACACAAACACCTACTTCTAACTATACTCAAAAAACAAGGCCATTCAGGAATAGACACAGACACCTACACTTAACTATAATCAAAAAACATGCCCCATTCAAGAATTGACAGAAACACATACGTCTAACTATACTCAATAAAAATGGCCGATTCAGGAACAAACGCAAACACCTATGCCTTAGTATACTCAAGAAACATGCCCCATTCAGGAATAGACACAAACACATACATCTCACTATACTCAACAAATATGCAAGATTCAGGAATAGACACAAACAACTACATCTAAATATACTCAACAAATATGCCCCAGTCAGTAATAGACACAATCACCTACAGCTAACTATACTCAACAAACAAGGCCATAGACACAGACACCTACACCTAACTATAATCAAAAAATATGCCCCATTCAGGAATTGACAGAAACACATACGTCTAACTATACTCAATAAAAATTACCGATTCAGGAACAAACGCAAACACCTATACCTTAGTATACTCAAGAAACATGCCCCATTCAGGAACAGACACAAACACCTACATCTCACTATACTCATCAAATACACGCCAATCAGGAACATACACAAACAGCTACATTAACTATACTCAAGAAACATGCCCCATACAGGAATAGACGCAAACACATTCATCTAACTATACTCAATAAAAAGTAACCATTCAGGAATAGACACAAACACCTGCATTTAACTATACTCAGCAAACATGCTCCATTCAGGAATAGACACAAACAGCTACATCTGACTAGACTCAACAAACATCTCATTAAGGAATAGACATACACACCTACATCAAACTATACTCAACAAACATGCCCCTTTCAGCAATAGACAACAAACTATACTCAACAAACATGCCTCATTCAAGAATAGACACAAACACCTACGTCTAACTATAATCAACAACCATGCCCCAATCAGTAAATAAACACAATAACCTACATCTAACTATACTCAAGAAAGATGCACCATTCAGAAATAGACACAAACACCTAATCTAACTATACTCAACAAACATGCCCCATTCAGGAATAGACACAAACACCTATGTCTCACTATACTCAACAAACACGGCCCATTCAGGAATAGATACAAACACCTATGTCTAACAATACTGAACAAACACAAACCATTCAGGAATAGACACAAACACCTATATCTAAGTATACTCAAAAACATGCCCAGTTCAGGAACAAACAAAAACACCTACACCTTACTATACTCAAAAAACATGCCCCATTCAGGAATAGACACAAACACATACATCTCACTATACTCAACAAACACAAACTATTCAGGAATAGACACAAACACCTACATCTAACTATACTAAAGAAACATGACCCATTCAGGAACCTACATCATGCTATACTAAAAAAAATGCCCCATTCAAGAATAAACACAAACACCTACATCTAACTCTACTCATCAAACATGCCAATTCATGAACAAACACCTACATCAAACTATACTCAACAAACGTGCCCATTCAGGAACAGACAAACACCTATATCTAACCATACTCAACAAACATGCCCCATTCACAAATACACACAGGCGCCTACATCACAATACACTCAACAAAAATGACCCATTTCAGGAATAGACACAAACATCTACATCTAACTATACTTAACAAACATGTCCCAGTCAAGAATACTTACAGGCATCTACGTCTCATTATACTCAACAAACACGCCCCATTAAGGAATAGACACAAACACCTACATCTAATTATACTCAACAAACGTGCCTGATTCAGGAATAGACACAAACACCTACATCTAATTATCCTCAGAAGACATGCCCCATTCAGGAATAGACACAAACACCTATGTTTCACTATACTCAACAAACATACCCCATTCAGGAATAGACAAACATCTACGTCTAACTATACTCAAAAATCATGCACCATTCAGGAAAAGACACCACACTTACATCTCACTATACTCAACAAGCATGGTCGATTCAGGAATAAACACAATCACCTACACCTATCTATACTCGACAGCCATGCCCCATTCAGGAAGAGACACAAACACCTACATCACACTATACTCAACAAACACGACCCATTGAGGAATAGACAAAAACACCGACATCTAACTATACTCAACAAACATGCCCTAATCAGGAATACAACCAGACACCTACGTCTCACTACACTCAAAAAAACACACCCTTTTCTGGCACAGACACAAATACCTACATCTAATTATACTCAACAAACATGCACCATTCATGAATACACACCAACACCTACATCTCATTATACTCAACAAACATGCCAATTCAGGAACAAACACAAACACCTACATTTTACTATGCTTAACAAATATGCCCCAATCAGGAATAGACACAAACATCAAACTAAACTTAAAAAACATGCCACATGCAGGAAAAGACACAAACACCTACATCTAACTATACTCAACAAACATACCCTTTTCAGGAATAGACATCTAACTAAACTCAACTAACATGCCTCATTCAAGAATAGACACAAACACCTACATCTAAATATACTCAATAAACAAGCCCCATTCAAGAATAGACACAAACACCTACATCTAACTATACTCAACAAACATGCCCCATATTCAGAAATAGACACAAACACCTACATCTCACTATACTCAATGAAAGTGCTCAATTCAGGAATAGACACAAACAACTATGTCTCATTATACTCAACAAACATACCCCATTAAGGAATAGACACAAACAGATACATCTAACTATACTCAACAAACATGCCCCAATCAGAAATAAACACAAACACCTACATCTAACTGTATTCAAAAAACAATCCCCATTCTTGAATAGACAGAACCACCTACATCTAACTATATTCAACAAACATGCCCCATTCAGGAAAAGACACAAACACATAATTCTTACTGTATTCAACAAACATGCCCCATTCAAGATTAGACACAGTCACCTATGTGTCACTATACTCAACAAACATGCTCCATTCAGGAATAGACACAAACAGCTACATCTAACTGTACTCAACAAACATGCCCCATTCAGGAATAGACACAACCACCTTCATCTAACTATACTCAACAAACATACCCCATTCAGGAAAAGACACAAACACCTACTTCTAACTATACTCAAAAAACAAGGCCATTCAGGCAGACACCTACACCTAACTATAATATAAAAAACATGCCCCATTCAGGAATAGACAGAAACACATACATCTAACTATACTCAATAAAAATGACCGATTCAGGAACAAACACAAACACCTATGCCTTAGTATACTCAAGAAACATGCCCCATTCAGGAATAGACGCAAACACATACGTCTCACTATACTCAACAAACACAAACCATTCAGGAATCGACAGGAACACATACATCTAACTATACTCAATAAATACGACCCAATTCAGTAATACACACAAGCACCTATGTCTCAATATACTCAGCAAACACGGCCCATTCAGAAATAGACACAAACACCTACATTTCACTATACTCAGCAAATATGCCAGATTCAGGAATAGACACAAACAACTATATCTAAATATACTCAACAAATATGCCCCATTCAGCAATAGACACAAACACCTATAGCTAACTATACTCAACAAACATGCCCCATTCAGGAACCGACACAAACAGCTACATTAACTATACTCAAGAAACATGCCCCATTCAGGAATAGACACAAACACATACACCTAACTATACTCAATAAAAAAGTACCCATTTAGGAATAGACACAAACACCTGCATTTAACTATCCTCAGCAAACATGCCCCATTCAGGAATAGACACAAACACTTATGTTTCTCTATACTCAACAAACATACCCCATTCAGGAATAGACATAAACATCTACGGCTAACTATACTCAAAAATCATGCACCATTCAGGAAAAGACACCACACTTATATCTCACTATACTCAACAAGCATGATCCATTTAGGAATAAACATAATCACCTACATCTATCTATACTCAACAGACATGCCCCATTCAGGAAGAGACACAAACACCGACATCTAACTCTATTCAACAAACATGCCCTAATCAGGAATACAACCAGACACCTACGTCTCACTACACTCAAAAAAACACACCCTTTTCTGGCACAGACACAAATACCTACATCTAATTATACTCAAAAAACATGCACCATTCATGAATACACACTGACACCTATGTCCCATTACACTCAACAAACATGTCAATTCAGGAACAAACACAAACACCTACATCTTACTATGCTTAACAAATATAACCCCGTCAGGAATAGACACAAACACAGACATCAAACTAAACTTAAAAAACATGTCACATGCAGGAAAAGACACAAACACCTACATCAAACTATATTCAACAAACATGTCCCATTCAGGAAAAGACACAAACACCTAATTCTTACTGTATTCAAAAAACATGTCCTTTCAAGAATAGACACAGTCACCTATGTGTCACTATACTAAAAAACATGCTCCATTCAGGAATAGACAAAGCTACATCTAACCGTACACAACAAACATGTCCCATTCAGGAATAGACACAACCACCTTCATCTAACTATACTCAACAAACATACCCCATTCAGGAAAAGACACAAACACCTACTTCTAACTATACTCAAAAAACAAGGCCATTCAGGAATAGACACAGACACCTACACTTAACTATAATCAAAAAACATGCCCTATTCAAGAATTGACAGAAACACATACGTCTAACTATACTCAATAAAAATGACCGATTCAGGAACAAACGCAAACACCTATGCCTTAGTATACTCAAGAAACATGCCCCATTCAGGAATAGACACAAACACATACATCTCACTATACTCAACAAATATGCAAGATTCAGGAATAGACACAAACAACTACATCTAAATATACTCAACAAATATGCCCCAGTCAGTAATAGACACAATCACCTACAGCTAACTATACTCAACAAACAAGGCCATAGACACAGACACCTACACCTAACTATAATCAAAAAATATGCCCCATTCAGGAATTGACAGAAACACATATGTCTAACTATACTCAATAAAAATGACCGATTCAGGAACAAACGCAAACACCTATACCAAACATGCCCCATTCAGGAACAGACACAAACACCTACATCTCACTATACGCATCAAATACACGCCAATCAGGAACATACACAAACAGCTACATTAACTATACTCAAGAAACATGCCCCATACAGGAATAGACACAAACACATTCATCTAACTATACTCAATAAAAAGTAACCATTCAGGAATAGACACAAACACCTGCATTTAACTATACTCAGCAAACATGCTCCATTCAGGAATAGACACAAACAGCTACATCTGACTAGACTCAACAAACATCTCATTAAGGAATAGACATACACACCTACATCAAACTATACTCAACAAACATGCCCCTTTCAGCAATAGACAACAAACTATACTCAACAAACATGCCTCATTCAAGAATAGACACAAACACCTACGTCTAACTATAATCAACAACCATGCCCCAATCAGTAAATAAACACAATAACCTACATCTAACTATACTCAAGAAAGATGCACCATTCAGAAATAGACACAAACACCTAATCTAACTATACTCAACAAACATGCCCCATTCAGGAATAGACACAAACACCTATGTCTCACTATACTCAACAAACACGGCCCATTCAGGAATAGATACAAACACCTATGTCTAACAATACTCAACAAACACAAACCATTCAGGAATAGACACAAACACCTATATCTAAGTATACTCAAAAAACATGCCCAGTTCAGGAACAAACAAAAACACCTACACCTTACTATACTCAAAAAACATGCCCCATTCAGGAATAGACACAAACACATACATCTCACTATACTCAACAAACACAAACTATTCAGGAATAGACACAAACACCTACATCTAACTATACTAAAGAAACATGACCCATTCAGGAAACTACATCATGCTATACTAAAGAAAATGCCCCATTCAAGAATAAACACAAACACCTACATCTAACTCTACTCATCAAACATGCCAATTCATGAACAAACACCTACATCAAACTATACTCAACAAACGTGCCCATTCAGGAACAGACAAACACCTATATCTAACCATGCTCAACAAACATGCCCCATTCACGAATACACACAGGCGCCTACATCACAATACACTCAACAAAAATGACCCATTTCAGGAATAGACACAAACATCTACATCTAACTATACTTAACAAACATGTCCCAGTCAAGAATACTTACAGGCATCTACGGCTCATTATACTCAACAAACACGCCCCATTAAGGAATAGACACAAAAACCTACATCTAATTATACTCAACAAACGTGCCTGATTCAGGAATAGACACAAACACCTACATCTAATTATCCTCAGAAGACATGCCCCATTCAGGAATAGACACAAACACCTATGTTTCACTATACTCAACAAACATACCCCATTCAGGAATAGACAAACATCTACGTCTAACTATACTCAAAAATCATGCACCATTCAGGAAAAGACACCACACTTACATCTCACTATACTCAACAAGCATGGTCGATTCAGGAATAAACACAATCACCTACACCTATCTATACTCAACAGACATGCCCCATTCAGGAAGAGACACAAACACCTACATCACACTATACTCAACAAACACGACCCATTGAGGAATAGACAAAAACACCGACATCTAACTATACTCAACAAACATGCCCTAATCAGGAATACAACCAGACACCTACGTCTCACTACACTCAAAAAAACACACCCTTTTCTGGCACAGACACAAATACCTACATCTAATTATACTCAACAAACATGCACCATTCATGAATACACACCAACACCTACATCTCATTATACTCAACAAACATGCCAATTCAGGAACAAACACAAACACCTACATTTTACTATGCTTAACAAATATGCCCCAATCAGGAATAGACACAAACATCAAACTAAACTTAAAAAACATGCCACATGCAGGAAAAGACACAAACACCTACATCTAACTATACTCAACAAACATACCCTTTTCAGGAATAGACATCTAACTAAACTCAACTAACATGCCTCATTCAAGAATAGACACAAACCCCTACATCTAAATATACTCAACAAACAAGCCCCGTTCAAGAATAGACACAAACACCTACATCTAACTATACTCAACAAACATGCCCCATATTCAGAAATAGACACAAACACCTACATCTCACTATACTCAATGAAAGTGCTCAATTCAGGAATAGACACAAACAACTATGTCTCATTATACTCAACAAACATACCCCATTAAGGAATAGACACAAACAGATACATCTAACTATACTCAACAAACATGCCCCAATCAGAAATAAACACAAACACCTACATCTAACTGTATTCAAAAAACAATCCCCATTCTTGAATAGACAGAACCACCTACATCTAACTATATTCAACAAACATGCCCCATTCAGGAAAAGACACAAACACCTAATTCTTACTGTATTCAACAAACATGCCCCTTTCAAGATTAGACACAGTCACCTATGTGTCACTATACTCAACAAACATGCTCCATTCAGGAATAGACACAAACAGCTACATCTAACTGTACTCAACAAACATGCCCCATTCAGGAATAGACACAACCACCTTCATCTAACTATACTCAACAAACATACCCCATTCAGGAAAAGACACAAACACCTACTTCTAACTATACTCAAAAAACAAGGCCATTCAGGCAGACACCTACACCTAACTATAATAAAAAAAAACATGCCCCATTCAGGAATAGACAGAAACACATACATCTAACTATACTCAATAAAAATGACCGATTCAGGAACAAACACAAACACCTATGCCTTAGTATACTCAAGAAACATGCCCCATTCAGGAATAGACGCAAACACATACGTCTCACTATACTCAACAAACACAAACCATTCAGGAATTGACAGGAACACATACATCTAACTATACTCAATAAACACGACCCAATTCAGTAATACACACAAGCACCTATGTCTCAATATACTCAGCAAACACGCCCCATTCAGAAATAGACACAAACACCTACATTTCACTATACTCAGCAAATATGCCAGATTCAGGAATAGACACAAACAACTATATCTAAATATACTCAACAAATATGCCCCATTCAGCAATAGACACAAACACCTATAGCTAACTATACTCAACAAACATGCCCCATTCAGGAACAGACACAATCAGCTACATTAACTATACTCAAGAAACATGCCCCATTCAGGAATAGACACAAACACATACACCTAACTATACTCAATAAAAAAGTACCCATTTAGGAATAGACACAAACACCTGCATTTAACTATCCTCAGCAAACATGCCCCATTCAGGAATAGACACAAACAACTACATCTGACTATACTCAACAAACATCTCATTAAGGAATAGACACACACACCTACATCAAACTATATTCAACAAACATGCCCCATTCAAAATCAGACACAAACACCTACATCTGAATATACTCAACAAACATGTCCCTTTCAGCAACAGACAACAAACTATGCTCAACAAACATGTCCCATTCAAGAATAGACACAAATACCTACAGCTAACTATACTCAACAAACATGCCCCATTCAGAAATAAACACAACCACTTACATCTAACTATACTCAACAAACATGCCCCCATTTAAGAATAGACACAAACACCTTTGTCTAACTATAATCGACAACCATGCCCCAATCAGTAAATAAACACAATGACCTACATCTAACTATACTCAACAAAGATGTGCCATTCAGAAATAGACAAAAACCTACATCTAACTATACTCAACAAACATGCCCCATTCAGGAATAGACACAAACACCTACGTCTCACTATACTCAACAAACACGACCCATTCAGGAATAGATACAAACACCTATGTCTAACAATACTCAACAAACACAAACCATTCAGGAATAGACACAAACACCTACATCTAACTATACTCAAGAAACATGCCCAGTTCAGGAACAAACAAAAACACCTACAACTTACTATACTCAAAAAAACATGCCCCATTCAGGAATAGGCACAAACACATACATCTCACTATACTCAACAAACACAAACTATTCAGGAATAGACACAAACACCTACCTCTAACTATACTAAAGAAACATGACCCATTCAGGAACCTACATCATGCTATACTAAAAAAAATGCCCCATTCAGGAATAAACACAAAAACCTACATCTAACTCTACTCATCAAACATGCCAATTCATGAACAAACACAAACACCTACATCAAACTATACTCAACAAACGTGCCCATTCAGGAACAGACAAACACCTATATCTAACCATACTCAACAAACATGCCCCATTCACGAATACACACATGCACCTACGTCTCATTATACTCAACAAACACGCCCCATTCAGGAACAGACACAAACACCTATATCTAACTATACTCAACAAACGTGCCTCATTCAGGAATAGACACAAACACCTACATCTGACTATATGCAAAAAATATGCCAGATTCAGGAATATACACAAACAACTACATCTAAATATGCTCAACAAATATGCCCCATTCAGTAAGACACAAACACCTACATCTAAGTATACTCAGCAAAAATACTCCATTCAGGAAAAGATACAAACACCTACGTGTAACTATACTGTACAAACATGGCCAATTCTGGAATAGACACAAAAAACTGTGTCTCATTATATTCAACAAACAAGCCAGATTCAGGATTAGAAATCACACCTATGTCTAGCTCTGCTCAAAAAACATCCCCATTAAGGAAAAGACAGAAACACGTACGTCTACCTATACTCAACAAACATGCCTAATTCAGGAATAGACACAAAGTACTATGTCTCATTATACTCAAAAAACATACCCCACAAACACCTACGTCTAACTATACTCAACAAACATGCCCCATTCAGAAATAAACACAAACACCTACATCTAACTGTACTCAAGAAACAATCCCCATTCTTGAATAGACAGAACCACCTACATCTGACTATGCTCAAGAAACATGCCCAATTAATGAACAAACAATAACACCTACGCCTTACTATACTCAAGAAACATGCTCCATTCAGGAATAGACATAAACACATACATCTCATTAAACTCAAAAAACACAAACCATTCAGGAATAGACAGAAACATGTACATCTAACTATAGTCAACAAACATGACCCATTCAGGAATATACACAGACATCTACATCACACTATACTCAAAAAAATGCCCCATTTCAGGAATAGACACAAACACCTACATCTAACTATACTTAACAAACATGCCCCATTCAGGGATACTCACAGGCACCTGCATCTCGCTATACTCATCAAACATGCCACTTCATGAACAAACACAAACACCTACATATAACTGTACTCAACAGACATACACCATTCAGGAAAAGACACAAACAACTACTTCTAACTATATTTTTTAAAAAATCCCCCATTCAAGTATAGACACAGACACCTATATCTAACAATACTCAACAAACGTGCCCCATTCAGGAATAGACACAAGCACCTACATCTAACTATACTCAACATGCACACCCCATTCAGGAATAGACACAAACACCTACATCTAACTATACTGAACAAGCAAGCCCCAGTCAGGAATACACGCAGAAATTTACATCGAACTGTACTCAACAAACAACTCCCATTCTGGAATAGACACAACCACATCCATCTAACTATACTCAATAAGCATGCCCTAATCAGGACACAAACACCTATGAATAACTATACTCAACAAACATGCCCCATTCAGGAACAGGCACAAACACCTACAGCTCCCTCTACTCTTCAAACACACCCCATTCAGAAATAGACACAAACAGCTACATTAACTATACTCAAGAAACATGCCCCATTCAGGAATAGACACAAATACCTACATCTAACTATACTCAATAAAAAGTACACATTCAGGAATAGACTTAAGCATCTACATTTAACAATACTCAGCAAACATGTCCTATTCAGGAATAGACACAAACAGCTACATCTGACTATACTCAACAAACATCTCATTAAGGAATAGACACACACACCTACATCACGCTATACTCATCAAACATGCCCCATTCAAGAACAGACACAAACACCTACGTCTGACTATACTCAAGAAACATGCCCCTTTTAGCAATAGACACCAAACTATACTCAACAAACATGCCCCATTCAAGAATAGACACAAACACCTACAGCTAACTATACTCAAACATACCCCATTCAGTAATAAATATAACCACCTACATCTAACTATACTCAACAAACATGCCCCAATCATGAATAGACACAAACACCTACATCAAACTATACTCAACCAACATGCCCCATTCAAGAATAGACACAAACACCTACGTCTAACTATACTCAACAACCATGCCCTAATCAATAAATAAACACAATGACCTACATCTAACTATACTCAACAAAGATGCCCCATTCAGAAATAGACACAAACACCTACATCTAATTATACTCAACAAACATGCCCCATTCATGAATAGACACAAACACCTACATCTCACTATACTCAACAAACACGACCCATTCAGGAATAGATACAAACACCTACGTCTAACAATACTCAAAAAACACAAACCATTCAGAAATAGACACAAACACCTACATCTAACTATACTCAAGAAACATGGCCAAAACAGGAATAGACACAAACACCTACATCTAACTATACTAAAGAAACATGACCCATTCAGGATTACACACAGGTACGTACATTACACTATACTCAACAAAAACGCCCCATTTCAGGAATAGACACAAACATCTACATCTAACTATACTTAACAAACATGCCCATTCAGGGATAATCACAGGCACCTACATCTCATTATACTCAACAAAAATGCCCCATTTTAGGCACAGGCACAAATGCCTGTATCTAACTATACTCAACAAACATGCCCCATTCACGAATACACACAGGCACCTATGTCTCATTATACTCAACAAAGACACCCCATTCAGGAATAGACACAAGCACCTACATCTAACTATACTCATCAAACATGCCACTTCATGAAGAAACACTAACATCTACATCTAACTATACTCAACAAACGTGCCCATTCAAGAACAGACACAAACATCTATATCTAACTATACTCAACAAACACACCCCATTCAGAAATAGAAACAAACACCTACATCTCACTATACTCAACAAATATGCCAAATTCAGGAATAGACACAAAGAACTCATCTAAATATATTTAACAAATATGCCCCATTTAGTAACAGACACAAACACCTACATCTAAGTATACTCAACAAACATATGCCATTCAGGAAAAGACACAAACACCTACTTCTAACTATACTCTAAAAACATCCCCATTCAAAAATAGACACAAACACCTACGTGCAACTATACTCTACAAAGATGACCAATTCTGGAATAGACACAAACAACTGGGTCTCATTATACTCAACAGACATGCCAGTTTCAGGATTAGAAAAACACACCTATGTCTAGCTCTGCTCAAAAAATAACCCCATTAAGGAAAACACAAACACGTATGTCTACCTATACTCAACAAACATGCCTAATTCAGGAATAGACACAAACAACTATGTCTCATTATACTCAAAAAACATACCCCATTACGGAATAGACAGAACCACCTACATCTAACTACACTCAATAAACATGCTCCATTCAGGAAAAGATACAAACACCTACTTCTAACTATACTCAAAAAACAAGGCCATTCAGGCAGACACCTACACCTAACTATAATAAAAAAAACATGCCCCATTCAAGAATAAACACACACACCTATGTCTCACTATACTCACCAAGCATGCTCCATTCAGGAATAGACACAAACACCTACATCTAACTGTACTCAACAAACATGCCCCATTCAGGAATAGACACAACCACCTACATCTAACTATACTCAAAAAACAAGGCCATTTAGGAATAGACACAAACCCCTATGTCTAACTTTACTCAAAAAATATGCTCCATTCAGGAATAGATAGAAACTCCTACTTCTAACTATACTCAATAATAATGACAGATTCAGAGACAAACGAAAACACCTATGCATAGTATACTCAAAAAACATGCCCCATTCAGGAAAAGACAGAAACACAGTCTCACTATACTCAACAAACACAAACTATTCAGGAAATGACACAAACACCTACATCTAACTATACTTAACAAACATGCCCCATTCAGGGATACTCACAGGCACCTACATCTCATTATACTCAACTAAACCGCCCCATTTCAGGCACAGACACAAGCGCGTGCATCTAACTATACTCAACAAATATGCCAAATTCAGGAATAGACACAAACAACTACATCAAAATATACTTAACAAATATGCCCCATTCAGTAACAGACAGAAACAGCTACATCTAACTATACTCAACAAATGTGCCTATTCAGGAACAGGCACAAACACCTACATCTAACGATACTCAACAAAGATCCGCCATTCAGAAATACACACAGGAACCTACATCTCACTATACTCAATAAAAACGTCCTATTTCAGGAAAAGACACAAACAACTACATCTAAATATACTCAACAAACATGCTCTATTCAGGAATACACACAGGCACCTATGTCTCATTATACTCAGCAAACATGCCCCATTCAGGAGTAGATACAAACACATAAATATCACTATACTCAATAAACATGCCAGATTCAGGAATAGACACAAACAACTACATCTAAAAATACTCAACAAATATGCTCCATTCAGTAGTAGACACAAACATCTACATCTGACTATACTCAACAAACATACGCCATTCTGGAAAAGACGCAAACACCTACTTCTAACTATATTCTAAAAACATCTCACATCAACTCTAAACATCAACTCTTGACTACTTCTATAAAATCTAATAATACTGCTGGTAACTCCCTATTCACCAATTCTGTTGGTACTAAATGGAATTTGTTACCTACTAACATAACAATGATTTCTTCTCTACCTCTTTTCAAACAAAACATTAAACGACACTTCCAAAACCACTGGCTTTGTTCCTGTAGCAAACCTGATTAACCTTCCACTATTACTACTTATCTTAAACTATCTCTTATATTCTTCTTTTACTCTTTTCTCCTCTTAGCTTTTCTCTTCTCCCTTTTCATCCTCACCATGCTTCTTTCCCTGATAACTTTCTAACCTGCTTTCTCCACCTCTTATCCTTTTTCTCCCTACTCCATTCTTATTGTTCCACTTTCATTACTTATTATCTTTGTATCCTGATCTCTAAGTATTTTTAATTCCTGTATGATGTTGTTTGGAATTTCTCTGTGTGTGGTAGTAAGTAATTAATATTATACTAACTTTTTAGAAGATTTTTGAAGATTTTTGCTGTTTTTTACTAACCTTTTTCTAAATGGCTTATTGTCATCTATGTCGATTTTTATGTATGCATATATTTTTTATTTCTGTGGAGCTTTTCTCCTCGGGCCTCTACTGAAAATGGAAATATATCCAGCTAGACTAGCCCGGTCAACAAATGTAAAATAAAATAAAATAAAAATAAAATAAATCTCCCATTCAAGAATAGACAGAAACACATACGTCTAACTATACACAACAAGCACACCCCGTTCAGGAATAGACGTAAACACCTACATCTAACTATATTGAACAAGCATGCCCCAATCAGGAATACACACACAAATACTTACATACTCAACAAGCAACCCTCATTCGGGAATAGACACAGCCGCTTCCATCTAACTATACTCAATAAGCATGCCCCATTCAGGAAAAGACACAAACACCTATGTCTAACTATACTCAGCAAATATGCCCCATTCAGGAATAGACACAAACACCTACACCTAACTATACCCAACAAACATTTCACTCAGGAATAGACACACACACCTACATCAAACTATACTCAGCAAATATGCCCCATTCAAGAACAGGCACAAACACCTATGTCTGACTATACTCAACAAACATGCCGCATTCAGCAATAAACATCAAACTATACTCAACAAATATACCTAATCAGGAATAGAGACAAACACCTACATCTAACTAAACTCAAAAACATGCCCCATTCAGGAACAGACACAAACACCTACAGCTAGCTAAGCTCAGCAAACATGACCCATTTGGGAATAGACACAAACACCTACATCTAACTATACTCAACAAACTTGCCTCATTCAGGAATAGACGCAAGCACCTACATCTCATTATACGCAAAAAACATGCCCCATTCAGGATTAGACACAAACATCTGGATCTAACCGTACTCAACAAACATGCTTTATTCAGGAATAGACACAAACACCTACATCTAACTATACTCAAGAATCATGCCCAATTAAGGAACAAACAAAAACACAAATGCCTTATACCCAAGAAACATGCCGCATTCATGAATAGACACAAACACCTACCTGTAACTATATTCAACAAACATGCCCCATTCGGGAATAAACACAACCACCTTCTGCAAATATACAGAGGTCAGTATATATTTTTCTGGTTTTATAATTTGCACTGTGATTCCTCACATCTCTGTTGAAACTGTCTTCCCCAACACACCCACCCTGTTCTTGGTTGTAGTTTAAATTTGGTGGCTTTTGCAGTGCCCGCCCACTCTAGATCTAGGACACTCCCCCAGTCCCATCTCTTTACCGCATTCTACCTAATAAACCCTTTCTGCACTTGCTTTTAGTCCTTTTTAATTTAATTACATTTTTTCAAACTGTATGTGGACTAATATTGCTACATACTCAAGTGTGCCAGCTTGCACTGCATGTGAATTGTTTTTACTACTGTTTTTGCTACTTTTCTGAAAAAAAAATAAATTGTAAGCCTATTTCCTACCTTTCCTGTAATTAGTGTTCCAGATACAGATTTGCTGTATCCAGGACTGTTTGTAAGCTTCTGAGCCCACCAAGCCTTTCTGTGTTGGAGGGAAGCCTTCTAGCTTATCAGTGGGAGTGGTAAGCATTAGGTAACCTGTCTACCACATAAGGAGTGGTTCTGGCCCAGAATTTGTAGTTATTGGCCATTTGGGCGGTCTTCCATCTCTCTCAACTTTCTGATTTGAAGGCCTGCATTTGCACTTGTTTCTGTCCTGTAACTCCTGGGCCCATCTCATTTGCTCACTCAAAAAAAAAAAAAAAAAAAAAATGTATCTGATTTTACTGTATTTGTGCTTCTTCCTACTTTATTTTGCTTTTGCGTCATCTTAATAGTACTCAGTTGTATTTATTACTGCTTGGTGTAACTCATTCTAAGCCTTTTAGTTTAAGCACTTATAGGTTCATAGGTTCATAGGTAGGTACTAGGCTATCGGCCCTAGGGCCCATACAAGCCTAGCCAAAAAATGTACCCCGGCTTTCGCCACCCAAGAAAATTATTTTCCTATGCCCCTGTCGAGCAGAGCCACAGAAGTGATCCCCGGGGTGAATTTCCCATTTCCCATCCAATCATCAAGATTTTTCTTGAAGAGTGCTAATGAGGAGCTCTGTTTGACATAGATAGGTAGTCTGTTCCAGAGTATGGGAAGTCTCTGGGACAGAAATCTATCCCTCCAGCATGTTCTGTTTATTGTGGTGACAAGGTTAAGGTCCCTAGAGCATGTAGCTTGGAGGGATTGAGATTTCTTTAGGTGGAACATGTCCAGCAGCTCTGGGTTTGACATAGCTTTGTATGTTAGGCAGAGATCGCCCCTGAGTAGGCGATATGCGATGGAGTAAAGCTGTAGTTTTTTGAGACGGTCTGCATAGGGCATCTGTTTGAGGACAGTAATCCTCTTTGTGAGGTATTTCTGTGGTCTTTCCAGTTGTTGTAGATGTCTTGTGAGGTACATACCAAAAAGGGCGTTGTACTCTATAATGGGTCTAATGAGTGATGAGTAGAGGGGAACAATGACCTCTTTTTTTCTGGATGAGAATCCTTTTGTGATGAGATGAGCCATGTAGAAAGATTTCCTGACCACTGTGGCGATGTGATTATCAAAGGAGAGACTACTTTCCACCTGTGTCTTAAGGTCTCTTATCACATTTTCGGCATTAAGTAGACTACCAGCTATGTGGTAGTTCATGGGTACAGAGTTTTTACCAAAGGGGATGACAATACACTTTTTGGCATTGAGCTTCAGGCCATGGCTTTGACACCAGGAATCTGTCTCAGTGAGGTCCTTTTGTAGTTTGTCCACATTGTTAGGAGTTGCGATTATGGCTGGGCTTCAAACCAGTTGTTTTACATTAAGAAGGTTCGTGGTCTGCACTCTTGTGGGAGGAGAGGCTGGACTCTGCCCTTCTGAGCTGGGAATTTCTGGTTAAAGGCTTATAGTGCTTGCATATTTGAACTACTTCTTACTGAAATTGGTACACCTTGTTTGCTGTAGCATAGACTAGATCCAGGCCTGCTGAATCTAGCTTTGTTTGTATAACTTGAGCACTAATCCAGGCATTCTTTAAAGTATTCAATTGCATTTATTACTGCTTGGTAGTAACTTGATTAAAGTGTAACTATCATTCTAAGTCTTTTGGATTAAGCACTTGGGCTTCAGACCAGTTGTTTTACATTAGGAAGGTTTGTGGCCTGCACTGTGGTGGCAGGACAGGTAGCTTACATCCTTCTAAGTTGGGAACTGCTGATTGAGGGCTCAGTGTCTGTTATTCTAAAAGTGTATTAGTTCTGGTTTAAGCACTTGGGCTTCAGGCCAGTTATTTTACATTAAGAAGGTTCATGGTCTGCACTCTTGTGGGAGGAGAGGCTGGACTCTGCCCTTCTGAGCTGGGAATTTCTGGTTAAAGGCTTATAGTGCCTGCATATTTGAACTGTTTCTTACTGAAATTGGTACACCTTGTTTGCTGTAGCATAGACTAGATACAGGCCTGCTGAATCTAGCTTTGTTTGTATGCTTATTGTTTGTTTGCTTGTTATTTCCCTGAAATGCTAATTCCACCTAAAACGCAGATTTTCAACGCTTCTGTGGATCCCTAGTGATATCTGAATTGCTTACTGTACTTATTTCCTTGTTTCACTTGAAAGAAAGTTACTGTTTGTCATTTTTGCATTTAAGTTACCTGTAACACATTGCATTTAAGTTACCTGGCACTTGCTCACTAAAGCAATTATATAAGTCAGCACTAAAAAATTAAAAGCACTACACCCTCACAAACTCCCCTTGAGTACCTTGTTCCCCATTGGCCCTTTTTTTCAATTATAAAGGAATTCCCAATACTATTCTAGCATGTCCAAAGGTCAGTTGTCAATCTCCTCTCCGGTCCAGCTGGTGAATCTGGGAATCTTGAGGCAATGTTACAACTGCCTCATGTACAAAGACAACCCTCTCCTCCTCCCAACAAATTCCAGCACATGTGAGAGATGCAACCATATAGCCAAACTGGAGGCTAAGCTCTCTCAACTCAGTACTGGTGTAACCAGTCAGGAGGAGAAGGAAACCACACTCACTACAATTCCAGTCACACATAGACCTACCATGACAGCAAACCAAACACATAAACACACAAAAATATACTTGGAGGCTCTAAATAAAAATCTGCCTAAGCAGCAGAGACCTCCAAAGCAGACACCCAAGCAACCACTACCCCAAAACAAAACACGTGCAACACATAGTTCACAAAGCCAGTGTGCTGAACAGTCACAGCCCTTAAGGATAAACAACACACCTGATACACTTGTAATAGGTGACTCTATCGTCAGGCACACTGATGTCCCACTCACCAGGCTGAACAAGGAGAAGGTCACGGTGAGCTGCCTGTTGGGCACTAGGATCCGCCACATAACACAAGCACTCAGGTCACTCCAAGGCAAGTATAAATATGACTCGGTCATTGTCCATGCTGGTGTGAATGACCTGAGACATACTTTCCTGGACTACATGAAAAGAGACATAGAGGAGCTCTCTGAGCATGTAGCCCAGGCCGGTATGACCCTGACCTTGAGTAGCATCTTACCCTTACCAAGAATGATGCCACAATATGAAGACAAGATTATCAATTTCAACAATTGGCTTAAGTATTGGTGTCATTCAAAGGGGATCCAATGCCTGTCAGCCTGGGATGACATGCTCGACAAGCCACGATGCTTCGCTAGGGACGGCTTGCACCTGTCACCCCTGGGCTTTCAGATATTGGCAAAGGATCTTGCTTCCCCCATAGTGCCTTTTTTAGGAAAGGCTCAAAAGACAAACCCACCTCCATAGGTATCACAAGGGATAAGAAACTAAGAGTAATGCTACTCAACGCCAGAAGTCTAAACCTCAAGATGCATGCACTCAAAACTCTCCTTAGCATGGAGAACATCGATACCTGTGCAGTAACAGAAACCTGGTTCAAGGCTCCCGAGAGTACCCCATCACTACCAGGTTATACCTCATACCATGCTTTTCGGCCCCAAAACTTGGACTGAACCACAAAAGGAGGGGGAGTATCAATATTCATCAAAGATACCCACACCTCCAGGTTGGTGGCACAGCACGAAGCATCAGAGACTATCCATGTGCAACTAACAGTGGGTAAAACTGCCTTCCAGTTTATAGCCTGCTACAGACCACCCTCCCAAACCCAGGAACCCCACTCGGCCTTCCTGAGAACACTGGAAAATATGAAGGTCTCTCCAAACACCATTATATTGGGCGACTTTAACTACCCAAACATAGACTGTGAGCATTACTCTAGCTCCAACACCCTAGCCCAAAGGTTCCTAGAATTTATAAACTCAAATGCTATGGAACAACTTGTTACCACTCCCACAAGAGGGGAAAACATACTGGACCTGATCATCACCAACATGGGGACTCTATGCTCCAGACCAGAAGCGTATCCCTCACTGGTAAGATCAGACCATAAACTAAGCTCACTGGATATTCACATCCCAACCCCACCCCCTGCCCAGAAAACCACAGTGAAAAACTTCTCTAAAGCAAATTTCACACTCCTCAAAACCAAGGTGGAATCCTTCAAAGCCCCCAAGCCTGTGGAAAATATGGCCCAGACCGCAGAATCCTTTATAAACGCATTCTATGAACACCTTCAGGAATGCATGGATCATGCAATCCCAAATAAAACCAAGACCCAATCCTCCAAAGGCAGACGTCCTGTCTGGTGGACTCCAGCCATAAACAAACTATACAATAGAAGGGGGAAGCTACTACATGATAGAGAAAAAAAGGGAAGGCCTCTCTGATCAGTATTAGCAAAAAACTACGGGCACTCATAAAATCATCTAAGGCCAGCTTCGAGAGAAAAATTGCACAGGACACTAAGGATAATCACAAGGCTTTCTTTAGTTATGTTAGGAACCTGGGTGGTAATTCCCAGATATGCTCAGAATTAGTCCAAAATGACAAAAAATACATCAAACCCACAGACATTACCAACATCCTAGCTGACAGGTTCAGCGCAAACTTCTCCCCCCCGCCCACCAAAAGGGCAAATATCTATCCCAGCAGAGTGCTGCCCCCCTGACATCTCAGATGCTCAGGTAAGAGCTGCCCTCCCCAAAGCAAAAAACACAGCATCAATGGGACCAGACGGTGTCCTGGGCTGCGTCCTACATGAACTCCAAGAAGAGCTAAACCCAAACATAAAACTACTGTTCAATCTCAGCCTTACTACAGGATATGTACCCAAAGAGTGGTGTACAGCAACAGTGGTCCCTCTCCACAAAGGTGGTGCCTCAATGGATCCTGGAAACTATCGCCCCATAAGCCTGAGTAGCTTGGTCTGCAAAGCTATGGAAAGGATCATCATGAACCTCATAAATAAAGATATTGGGGACCTACAGACACTGGATCCTACCCAGTTCAGCTTTGTTAAGGGCAGATCCTGCCTCTTAAACCTGGCTGATTTCTTTGAAACAGTCACCAAGGCCATTGACGAGGGGAAGGTGGTCCACACAGCCTACCTGGACCTCGAAAAAGCCTTCAATACAATACCCCACATGGGCATTATAGATAAGCTCACTAGCTTAAATATAAACCCCTATGTCACTAGATGGGTTGCAAACTGGCTCAAGGACAGAACCCACATGGTTAGAATTGCTGGAGCCATGTCAGACTCCAAACCAGTTACAAGTGGCATCCCACAAGGCTCAGTCTTGGGACCTCTCTTGTTCGGTATATATTTCTTGGAGGTACAGGCCAGCACAGAAGGACTGTGGCTGACCAAGTTCACAGATGACTGCAAACTGGGTGCCATAATCGACTCTCCAGCTGTCACAAGCATCCTCCAAAGGGACCTCATAGAAACAGACAACTGGTGCCAGAGCCATGGCCTCAAGCTAAACGTCAAAAAGTGTATAGTCATCCCCTTTGGCAAAAACATTAAGTACAGAAAAAGTAATTAGGGACCTGGGGACCCAAGTTGATAGCAATCTCTCATTTGACAACCATGTGGCCAAAGTGGTTAGAAAAACGTTTTATATAGCCCACCTAATCATGAAGGGATTCACATCTAGATCAGGGGAGGTCATCGTGCCTCTTTACTCATCCCTCATCAGGCCCATAATTGAGTACAATGCCCCTTTTGGGATGTACCTTACCAGACACCTGCAGCAACTGGAAAGACCCCAAAAGTACCTCACCAAGAGGATCAAAGGGCTCAAACAGATGCCATATGCTGCCCGGTTAAAGAAACGCCAGCTCTACTCAGTGGCATACCGCCTGCTCAGAGGCGATCTGTGCCTGACGTATAAAGCCATGTCCAACCCGGATTTAATGGACATGCTGCACCTCAGAAAATCCAAATCCCATCGAGCTACTCTCTCGAGAGACTTGAACCTCAGCACTGAAATAAATAGGACATGCTGGAGGGACAGATTCATAACCCAGAGGCTCCCTTCACTCTGGAATAAAATCTCAGTCCAGGTTAGGCAGAGTCCCTCATTGACTCTCTTCAAGAGGAATCTTGATGAGTGGATGGGAGATCGTAGGTTTACCCCGGATATCACTTCTGTGTCACTGTTAGACAGAGGCACAGTATACTAACCTCGAAAAAGGGCATAGCAAAATTAATTTAAAATGGGTGGCGAAAGCCAAACACACTCTGGCTAGGCTTATAAATGCCCTAGGGCAGATAGCCTAGTATGAACCTATGAACCTATAACTAAACTTAACAAACATACTGCATTCAGGAAAAGACACAAACACCTACTTCTAACTATATTCAAAAAACAAGGCCATTCAGGAATAGACACAAACACCTATGTCTAACTATAGTAAAAAAAACATGCCCCATTCAGGAATAGACAGAAACCCATACGTCTAACTATACTCAATAAAAATGACTGATTCAGGAACAAATACAAACACCTACAACTTAGTATACTCAAGAAACATGCCCCATTCAGGAATAGACAGAAACACATACATCTCACTATACCCAACAAACACAAGCCATTCAGGAATAGACTCAAACACCTACATCTAACTATACTCAACAAACATGCCCCATTCAGGAATACACACAGGCACCTACGTCTGATCATACTCAACAAACATGCCCCATTCAGGAATAGACACATACACCTACATCTCACTATACTCACCAAACATGCCAGATTCAGGAATGCACACAAAATAACTATATCTAAATATACTCAACAAATATGACCATTTCAGTAATAGACACAAACAAGTACATTTAACTATACTCAACAAACAGGAAAAGAAACAAACTCCTACTTCTAACTATATTCTAAAAACATCCCCCATTCAAGAATAGACACAAACACCTACGTCTAACTATGGTCAACAAATGTGACCCATTCAGGAATAGACACAAACACCTACATCTCGCTATACTCAACAAAAACACCCCATTTCAGGCACAGACACAAATGCTTGCATTTAACTATAGGTTCATAGGTAGGTACTAGGCTATCTGCCCAAAGGCATTTATAAGCTTAGACAGAATGTGTTGGCTTTCGCCACCCCCTTAGATTAGTTCCCTGTGTGTCTGTCCAGCAGAGCCACTGAAGTGATCCCTGGGGTAAACTTTCTATTTCCCATCAACTCGTCAAGGTTTCTCTTGAAGAGTGTTAGCGAGGAGCTCTGCCTAATGTAGATTGGGATCTTGTTCCAAGGCATGGGAAGTCTCTGGGACAGGAATATATCCCTCCAGCACATCCAATTTATTGTTGTGGTGAGGTTTAAATCCCTAGAGCATGTGGCTCGAGGGGATATGGTTTTCTTTAGGTGGAACATGTCCATCAATTCTGGGTTGGACATGGCCTTGTATGTCAGGCAGAGATCATCTCTGAGTAGGCAGTATGCAACTGAGTACAGCCGGAGTTTCTTCAGTCTAGCTAAATAGGGCATCTGTTTGAGGCCAGTGATCCTCTTGGTGAGGTTCTTCTGTGGTCTTTCCAGCTGTTGCAGGTGTCTTGTAGGGTACATCCCAAATGGGGCATTGTACTCTATGATGGGTCTGATCAGTGATGAGTAGAGGGGCACAATGACCTCTTTTGATCTGGATGCGAACCCTTTTGTGATTAGGTGGGCCACATAGAAGGATTTTCTAACCACTTTGGCAATGTTATTATCAAAGGAGAGATTACTATCTACTCGGGTCCCCAGATCCCTTATTATGGCAATGTGATTATTAAAGGAGAGATTACCATCTATTTGGGTCCCCAGATCCCTTATTACATCTTCTGTATTTAGGGGACTACCACCTATGTGGTAGTTTGTGGGTACTTTGTTTTTCCAAAAGGGATGACTATGCACTTTTTGGCATTTAGCTTGAGGCCATGATTTTTGGCACCAGGTATCCATCTCAGTGAGACCCTTTTGGAGGATGTCTGTGTCAGCTGGAGAGTCAATTATAGCCCTTAGTTTGCACTTGTCTGTGAACATGATCAGCCATAGTCCTCCTGTGTATGCCTGTACCTCTGAGATGTATATGCCGAACAGGAGGGGTCCTAGGACTGAGCCCTGGTAAAAGCCACCTGTAACCACCACATGTAACTATACTCAACAAACATGCGCCAGTCAAGAATAGACACAAACACCTACATCTAACTATACTCAACAAACATGCCCCAATCAGGAAGAGACAAACATCTACATCTAACTAAACTCAAAAAACATGTCCCATTCAGGAACAGACACAAACACCTACACCTAGCTATACTCAGCAACCATGATCCATTCGGGAATAGGCACAAACACCTACATCTACCTATACTCAACAAACATGCCACATTCAGGAATAGACACAAACACGTACGTCTAACTATACTCAACAAAATGCCCAATTCAGGAATACACACAAACACCTACATCTAACTATACTGAACAAATATGCCCCATTCAAGAATAGACACAAACACCTACTATACTCAACAAACATGCCCAGTTCAGGAATACACACAAACACCTACATCAAACTATACTCAACCAACATGCCCCATTCAAGAATAGACACAAACACCTACATCTAACTCTACTCAACAAAGATGCCCCATTCAGAAATAGAAAAACACCTACATCTAACTGTACTCACCAAACATGCCCCATTCAGGAATAGACAAAAACACATGTGTCTCACTATATTCAACAAACTTTCCCAATTCAGAAATAGACACAAACACCTACCTCTCATTATACGTAACAAACATGCCCCATTCATTTTTAGACACAAACATCTAGATCTAACTGTACTCAACAAACATGCACCATTCAAGAATAGACACAAACACCTACATCTAACTATACTCAAGAAACATGGCCAATTCAGGAACAAACAAAAACACCTATGCCTTAAGATACTCAAGGAACATGCCCCATTCAGGAATAGACACAAACGCTTACGTCTCACTATACTCAGCAAACACAAATCATTCAGGAATAGATACAAACACCTACATCTAACTATACTCAACAAACATGACCCATTCAGGAATACACACAGGCACCCACATCACACTATACTCAACAAAAACATCCAGTTTCAGGAATAGACACAAACACCTACATCTAACTATACTCAACAAACATGCCAATTCATGAACACCTACATCTAACTTTACTCAACAAACACATCCCATTCAGGAATAGATACAAACACCTACATCTAACTATACTCATCAAACATGCCAATTCATGAGCAAACACCTACATCTAACTATACTCAACAAATGTGCCCGATTCAGGAATAGACGCCAACACCTGCATTTAACTATCCTCAACAGACATGCCCCAATTCGGGAATAGACACAAACACCTATGTTTCACTATACTCAACAAACATGCCCCATTCAGGAATAGACACAAACATCTACATCTAACTATACTCAAAAATAATGCCCCTTTCAGGAAAAGACCAAACACTAGCATCTAACTATTCTCAACAAGCCCAGTCCATTCAGGAATAAACACAATCACCTACATCACACTATACTCAACATGAACCATTCAGGAATAGACAAAAACACTGACATCTAACTCTACTCAACAAACATGCCCCAATCAGGAATACACACAAGACACCTACGTCTCACTATACTCAAAAAAAATGCCCTTTTCAGGAATAGACACAAACACCTACATCTAACTATACTTAACAAACATGCCCATTCAGGCACAGACACAAATACATACCTCTAATTATATTCAGCAAACATGCACCATTCATGAATACACACCGGCACCTATGTCTCATTACACTCAACAAACAAGCCAATTCACGAACAAACACAAACACCCACATCTTACTATACTCAACCAACATTCCCCATTCAAGAATAGACACCAACACCTAAGTCTAACTATACTCAACAAAAATGCCCCATTCAGGAACAGACACAAACACCTATATCTAACTATACTCAACAAACATGCCAGATCCAGGAATAGAAAAACACACCTATGTCTAGCTATACTCAAAAACATCCCCATTCAGGAGTAGACACAAACAGTATGACTACCTATACTCAACAAACATGCCCAATTCAGGAATAGATACAAACAACTATGTCTCAATATACTCAACAAACATAGCCATTAAGGAATAGACAGAACCACCTACATCTAACTATACTCAGCAAATAGGCCCCATTCAGGAAAAGACACAAATACCTACTTCTTTCTGTATTCAACAAACATGGCCCATTCAAGAATAGATACAGTCACCTATGTCTCACTATACTCAACAAACATGCTCCATTCAGGAATAGACACAAACACCTACATCTAACTATACTCAACAAAAATACCCGCTTGAGGAAAAGACACAAACACCTACTTCTAACTATACTCAAAAAAACAAGGTCATTCAGGAATAGACACAAACACCTATGTCTAACTATGCTCAAAAAACATGTCCCATTCAAGAATAGACAGAAACACCTACGTCTAACTACACTCAATAAAAATGACTGATTCAGGAACAAATGCCAAAACCTACGCCTTACTATACACTCAAGGAACATGCCCCATTCAGGAATAGACAGAAACACATACATATCACTATACTCAACAAACACAAACCATTCAGGAATAGACACAAACAATTACATCTAATTATACTCAACAAACATGCCCCATTCAGGAATACTCACAGGCACCTACATCTCACTATACTCAGCAATCACGCCCCATTCAGGTATAAACTCAAAAACCTACGTCTAACCATACTGAACAAGCATGCCCCAATCAGGAATACACACAAACATTTACATCTAACTATACTGAACAAACAAACCCCATTCGGGAATAGACACAACCACCTCCATCTAACTATAATCAATAAGCATGCCCCATTCCGGAAAAGACACAAACACCTGTGTCTATCTATACACAATAAACATGCCCCATTCAGGAACAGACACAAACACCTACATCTCACTATACTCAACAAACATGCCCCATTCAGGAATAGACAGAAACAGCTGCATTAACTATACTCAAAAACATGCCCCATTCAGGACTAGACACAAACACCTACATCTAACTATACTCATTAAAAAGTACCCATTTAGGAATAGACACAAACACCTACATCAAACTATACTCAACAAATATGCCCCATACAAGAAAAGACACAAACACCTACATCTAACTATACTCAACAAACATGCCCCATTCAGAAATAAACACAACAACCAACATTGAATTCTACTCAACAAAATTGCCCCGATCAGGAATACACACAGACACCTACTTCTCACTATACTCAAAAAAAATGCTCTTTTCAGGACTAGACACAAACACCTACATCTAACTATACTGAACAAACATGCCCATTCAGGCACAAATACCTACATCTAATTATAGTCAACAAAAATGCACCATTTGTGAATACACACTGACACCTACGTCTCATTACACTCAACGAACATACCAATTCAGGAACAAACACAACCACCTACATCTAACTATACTCAACAAACATGCCCCAATCAGGAATAGAGACAAACACCTACATCTAACTAAACTCAAAAAACATGTCCCATTCAGGAATAGACACAAATACCTACACCTAGCTATAATCAACAAACATGCCCCATTCAGGAATAGACACAAACACCTACATCTAACTATACTCAACACACATGCCTCATTCAGTAATAACCAAAAACACCTACGTGTAACTATAATCAACAAACATGCCTCATTCAGGAATAGACACAAACACTAACATCGGTACTCAAAAACATGCCCCATTCAGGAATACACACAGACATCTATGTGCTACTATACTCAACAAACATGTCCTATTCAGGAATAGACAAACCTACATCTAACATTACTCAACAAACATGCCCAATTCAGGAATACATACAAACACCTACATCTAACGGTACTGAGCAAACATGCCCCATTAAGGAAGAGTTACAGGCACCTACATCTCACTGTACCCAACAAAAATGCCCCATTTCAGGCACAGACACAAACACCTGTATTTAACTATACTCAACAAACATGACCCATTCAGAAATACACACAGGTACCTACATCTCATTATACCCAACAAACACACCCCATTCAGGAATAGACACAAACACCTACATCTAGCTATACTCATCAAACATGCCAATTCATGAACAAACACCTACATCTAACTATACTCCACAAATGTGCCTGATTCAAAAATAGACACAGACACCTACATCTAACTATCCTCAAAAAAGTGCCCAATTCAAGAATAGACACAAACACCTACATTTAACTATACTCAGCAAACATGCCCCATTCCAGAATAGACACAAACACATACGTCTCACTATACTCAACAAACATGACCCATTCAAGAATAGACACAAACTTCTACATCTAATTATACTCAACAAACATGCCCCATTCAGAAATAAACACCACAGCCTACATCTAACTATACTCAACAAACTTGCCAATTTAGGAGCAAACACAAACACCTACATCTAACTATACCCAAACAACATGCCCCATTCAGAAAACGACATAAGCACCTATGTCTAACTATATTCAACAAACATGCCCTATTCGGGAATAGACACAAACACCTACATCTAACTATACTGAGCAAACATGCCCCATTCAGGAATAAACACAAACACCTACGTCTCACTATACTCAAAATAAATGCCCTTTTCAGGAATAGACACAAACAGCTACATCTAACTATACTTAACAAACATGCCCATTCAGGTACAGACACAAATACCTACATCTAATTATACTCAACAAACATGCAACATTCATGAATACACACCAACACCTATGTCTCCTTACACTCAAAATATGCCAATTCAGGAACAAACACCATCTACATCTTACTTTGCTCAACAAACATGCCCCAATCAGGAATAGACACACACACGAACATCAAACTAAACTCAACAAACATGCCCCATTCAGCAACAAACATCAAACTATACTCAACAAACATACCCCATTCAAGAATAGAAAAAAAACACCTACATCTAACTATACTCAACATACACGACCCATTCTGGAATAGATACAAACACCATTATCTTACTATACTCAACAAACTTGCCCAATTCAAGAATAGACACAAACACCTAGACCTAACTGTACTCAACAAACATGCCCCAATCAGGAATAGAGACAAACACCAACATCCAACTAAACTCAAAAAACATGCCCCATTCAGGAATAGACACTAACACCTACACCTAGCTATACTCAACAAACATGCCCCATTCAGCAATAGACACAAATACCTACATCTTACTATACTCAACAAACATGCCCCATTTAGGAATAGACACAAAGACGTACATCTAACTGTACTCAACAAACATGCCCTATTCAGGCATACACGCAAACACCTACATCTAACTATACTGAAGAAACATGCCCCAATCAGGAATAGACACAAACACCAACATCTAACTATACTCAACAAACATGCCCCATTCAGAAATAGATACAAACACCAACATCAAACTATACTCAACCAACATGCTCTATTCAAGAATAGACACAAATACCTTTGTCTAACTATACTCAATAATCGTGCCCCAATCAGTAAATAAACACAAAGATCTACATCTAACTATACTCAACAAACATGCCTCATTCAGGAATAGACACAAACACCTACATCTAGCAGTACTCAAAAACATGCCCCATTCAGGAATGCACCCAGACACCTACATGTTAATATACTCAACACACATTCCCCATTCAAGAATAGATACAAACACCTATGTCTAATTATACTCAACAAACATGCCCAATTAGTAAATAAACACAACAAACCTACATTTAACTATACTTAACAAAGATGCCCCATTCAAAAATAGACACAAACACCTACATCTAACTATACTCAACAAACATGTTCCATTCAGGAATAGACACAAACACCTATGTCTCACTATACTCACAAACACGACCCATTCAGGAATAGATACAAACACCTATGTCTAACTATACCCAAACAAACTTGCCCAATTCAGGAATCGACACAAACACCTATGTCTCAGTATATGCAACAAACACGCCCCATTCAGGAATAGACTCAAACACCTACATCTAACTATTCTCAAGAAACATGCCCAATTCAGAAAAAAACAAAAAAACATACGCCTTACTCTACTCAAGAAACATGGCCTTGACCTCTGAGAAGTAAATGCCAAAAAGAAGAGGTCCAAGGTCTGATCCCTGAGGGACACCACTTGTGACTGGCCTCTTTGTAGAGGTGGACTACCCAATTCTAACTTCCTGGGTCCTGTCTGTGAACCAGCCAGCTATCCACCGGGCAGCATAGAGATTTGTACCTAACCTCTTGAGTTTCTCAACAATGCCTGAGTGGGGTATTGTGTCAAATGCCCTGGCCAAATCAAGGTAGGCAGTGTGAATGATTCTGCCCTCATCCATTGCATTGGTGCCCTTTTCAATGAAGTCCACCAGGTTGAGTAGGCTTATGTCCTTGACAAAACCAAACTGGGTTCGGTCCAGTGTCTGGAGGTTTACTATATCTCTATTAATCATCTCCACGATAATTCTTTCCATGGCCTTACCTATAAGACTTGCACGGCTTATGGGTCTGTAGTTGGCTCACCTCTGTGCAGAGGGATGACTCTTGCCTTTCTCCATTCATGAGGCATGAAGCCTGTTTGGAGGTTACAGTTAAATAGTAATTCCAGAGGCTTGATAAGTCATGTTTCATGCTATTTAGAAGGCATCCTGAGATATTGTCTGGACCCACTGATGCAGTGTTCTTGGTTTTAGAGAGAGCATTAAGGACCTGTTCCCTAGTGATAATGGGGGCAGTTATATTTGATGATATTTCCTGAGGGAAGGTTGAGGGGGAGAGAGGGGTAAAGTTGGAGCTGAATGTATCAGCCAGGAGGTTTGCTATATCTTCTGGCTCAGTATAGGTGGCTCCATTTGCAATGAGCTCTGCACACAATTGTGTATTGCCTTAGAGATTTTGGACATAGCTAAGGAATGCTTTGTGGCTGTCCTTGGCCTGGGAGGCCAAACTTACCTCAAATTTGGCTTTGGTAGACTTTATTTGTCCTCTGAGTTGTTTGTTTAGTTTAATGAGAGTGTTTTTATCCTGCTGGGTTCTGCACCTCCTAATTTTTGCCATGATTTTCTTCCTCTTGTTATACAGCCTATTAATTTTGTGATTCCACCAGGGTGACTTGTTTTTTGAGTTAGTTCTGTACTTCTTCTTGTTGAGTACATCTGTCTCTATGAAGCTATTAACATGCTTGTACAGGATTTCTGTGAACAGTTTTGCATAGGAAGCAGTGTTCTCAGGGTTTATGGGGGCTTGAAATTTTGCCAGGTTCTCACTTAATAGCAGGAGGTTAGCCTTAGAATAGTTCCAGAATATTCCAGGTTTAGCTATGGGTCCAGGTTTTATTTTTCCTTCAAAGGAGACCATTTTGTGGTCTGATCTTGCCAGGGAAGGCATTACAGTAGGGAGTCTATTACAAGACCACCAAGTATTTGAAAGCCCACATTCTGCCGCTCAGTAGTCATGCTGGGATTAGTGCTTCTGTTTTCTCCTAGTGAGAAAAGGAGTGCAGGGACATTATTTCCTGGAGACTGCTGATCACCAGAAACCTAATAACTTAAAACCCTCTTTTGCACGGTTTTGCGTGTTTTTGTGCATAGCGCAAAATCGGGCAGTGCCGCCTAATTGGGTTTAAACTATTCCTGGCTCCACAAAGTCTGCTCTTCACTTTTTCCCTTATAACTGCTCTATCTCTCAATTTAAACACTATATTCTCATTCTAAGGCCCTTCACTGGTCCAATTAAGTAATCCTACAAGTTAGCACTATTAAACCATAAGCACTACTTACTCTTATACTCTCTACGATTACCCTGTCCTCTATTGGTCCATCTTAAATTAAGTTTCCCTATATTACTCTAGCATGTCCAAAGGTCAGTCAATGGTTTCCTCTCCAGTCCAGCTGGTGAATCTGGGAATTTTGAGGCAATGTTACAACTGTCTCATGTACAAGGACAACCCTCTCCTCCTCCTAACAGGTTCAAATATATGTGAGAGATGCAACTATTTAGCCAAACTGGAGGCTGAGTTCTCTCATCTCAAAACTGGTGTAACCAGTCAGGAGGAGAAGGTAACCTCACACAACACAATTCCAGTATCACATAGTCCCACCACATCAGCGAACCAAACACATCAATACACAAAAACATACTCGGAGGCTCTAAATAAAAATCTACCTAAGCAACAGAGACCTCCAAAGCAGACATCCAAGCAAACGTTACCTCAAAACAAAACACGTACAACACATAACCCACAAAGTCAGTGTGCCAAGCAGCCACAGCCGTTAAGGCTGAATAACACACCTGATACTCTTGTAATAGGTGACTCTATTGTCAGACACACTGACATCCCGCTCACCAGGCTGAATAAAGAGAAGGTCACGGTGAGCTGCCTGTCGGGTGCTAGGATCCGCCACATAACGCAAGCACTCAGGTCACTCCAAAGCAAATACAAATATGACTCAGTCATTGTACATGCTGGTGTGAATGACCTGAGACGTACCTCCCTGGACTACATGAAAAGAGACATAGAGGAGCTCTCTGATCATGTAGCCCAGGCTGGTATGACCCTGACCTTGAGCAGCATCTTACCCTCACCTAGAATGATGCCACAGTACAAAGACAAAATGATTGATTTTAACAATTGGCTAAAATGTTGGTGTCATTCAAAGGGGATCCAGTGTCTGTCAGCCTGGGATGACATGCTCGACAAGCCACGTTGCTTCACTAGGGACGGCTTGCACCTGTCACCACTGGGCTTTCGGATATTGGCAAAGGCTCTTGCCACCCCCATAGTGCCTTTTTTAGGCAAGGCTCAAAAGTCAAACCCACCCCCATAAACAGCACAAGGAACAAGAAACTAAGGGTAATGCTGCTTAACGCCAGAAGTCTTAACCTCAAGATGCACGCACTCGAAGCTCTCCTCAGTATGAAGAACATCGATATCTGTGCAGTGACAGAAACCTGGTTCAAGGCTCCAGAGAGCACCCCAGCACTACCAGGCTATACCTCATATCATGCTTTTCGACCCAAGAACCCGGACCGAACCACAAAAGGAGGAAGAGTTTCCATATTTATCAAGGATATCCACACCTCCAGGTTAGTGGCATTGCACGAAGTATCGGAGACCATCCATGTGCAACTAACAGTGGGCAAGACTGCTTTTCAGTTTATAGCATCCTACAGACCACCCTCTCAAAGTCAGGAATCCCACTCAGCTTTCCTGAAAACATTGGAGAACATGAAGATCTCTCTGAACACCATTATATTGGGCGACTTCAACTACCCAGACATTGACTGGGAGCACTACTCAAGACCCAGCACCTTAGCCCAAAGGTTCCTGGAAATTATAAACTCAAATGCTATGGAACAACTAGTCACCACTCCCACAAGAGGGGACAACATACTAGACGTGATCATTACCAACATGGGGACTCTATGCTCCACACCAGAAGTATATCCCTCATTGGTAAGATCAGACCATAAATTAATTTCACTGGATGTCCACATCCCGACCCCACCCCCAGCCCAGAAAACCACAGTGAAAAACTTCTCAAAAGTGAACTTCTCACTTCTCAAAACTGAAGTGGAATCCTTCAAGGCCCCAGGGCCAGTGGAAACTACGGCTCAAACTGCAGAATCCTATATAAACGCATTCTATGGACATCTCCAGGAATGCATGGATCATGCTATCCCAAACAAAACCAAGACCCAATCATCCAAAGGCAAGCGTCCAGTCTGGTGGACCCCTGCCATAAATAAACTGTACAACAGAAGGAGGAAGCTACTACATAATAGAGCAAAATCCCTAATAGGGAAGGCATCTCTGATCAGTACTAGCAAAAAATTACGATCCCTCATAAAATCCTCCAAGGCCAGCTTCGAAAGAAAAATTGCACAGGACACCAAAGACAATCATAAGGCTTTTTTCAGTTATGTTAGGAACCTGGGATGCAACTCCCAGACTTGTTCTGAGTTGATTCTAAACGACAAAAAATACACTGAACCCACAGACATCGCCAATATCCTGGCAGACAGGTTCAGTGCAAACTTCTCCACCCCCCCCCCAAAAGAGCAAGTATATATCCCGGCAGAGGGCTGCCTCCCAAACATCTCTGATGCTCAGGTGAAGGCTGCCCTCTCCAAAGCAAAAAACACTGCTTCCATGGGACCAGATGGTGACCCAGGTTGCGTCCTACATGAACTCCAAGAGGAACTAACCCCTCAAATAAAACAGCTATACAATCTCTGCCTCACTACAGGATATGTGCCCACAGAATGGCGTACAGCAACAGTGGTCCCACTCCACAAAGGTGGAGTCTCTACGGACCCTGGAAACTATCGCCCCATAAGCCTGACTAGCTTAGTCTGCAAGGCTGTGGAGAGGATCATCATGGAACTCATAAACAATAACATGGACCTACAGACACTAGATCCTACCCAGTTCGGCTTTGTCAAGGGCAGATCCTGCCTTTTGAACCTGGTTGACTTCTTCGAAACAGTCACCAAAGCCATAGATGAAGGGAAGGTAGTCCACACAGCCTATCTGGACCTTGCAAAGGCATTTGACACAATACCCCACGTGGGCATCATAGATAAGCTATCCAGCTTAAATATAAACCCCTATGTCACAAGATGGGTCACAAACTGGCTCAAAGACAGAACCCACAGAGTGAGAGTTGCTGGAGCCATGTCAGACTCGAAACCGGTCACAAGTGGCATCCCACAGGGTTCTGTCCTGGGACCACTCTTGTTCGGTATATACTTTTCCGAGGTACAGGAAAACGTGGGAGGACTATGGCTCACCAAGTTTGCAGACGATTGCAAACTGGGCGCCATAATTGACTCTCCAGCTGACACAAACATCCTTCAAAAAGGTCTCACAGAGACAGATAACTGGTGCCAGCGCCATGGTTTAAAGCTAAATGCCAAAAAATGTATAGTCATACCCTTTGGCAAAAACAATGTGCCCACAAATTACCACATAGGTGGAAACCCATTAAGTACAGAGAAGGTTATTAGGGACCTGGAGACCCAAGTTGATAGCAATCTCTCCTTTGAAAACCACATTGCCAAAGTGGTTAGAAAGACCTTCTACATAGCCCACCTCATCACGAAGGGTTTCACATCTAGATCAAGAGAGGTAACCGTGCCCCTTTATTCATCCCTCATCAGGCCCATCATAGAATACAATGCCCCTTTTGGGATGTACCTTACCCGACACCTGCAGCAATTGGAAAGACTCCAAAAGTATCTCACCAAGAGGATCAAGGGTCTCAAACAGATGCCATATGCTGCTCGGTTAAAAAAACTCCAACTCTACTCAGTTGCATACCGCCTACTTCGAGGCAATCTATGCCTGACATACAAAGCTATGTCAAATCCAGAATTAATGGACATGCTCCACCTCAGTAAATCTAAATCCCTTAGAGCCACACACTCGAGGGACTTGAACCTCAGCACAGAAATAAATAGAACTTGCTGGGGGGACAGGTTCATAACCCAGAGGCTCCCTTCGCTCTGTAATAGAATTCCAGTTCATGTGAGGCAGAGCACTTCACTGAATCTCTTCAAGAAGAATCTCGATAGGTGGATGGGGGATCGTAGGTTTGTCCCAGGGATTACTCCCATGTCACTATTAGACAGAGGCACAGTAAACTAAACCTTAAAAAGGGCACAGTATACTCAAATCAAGGGGTGGCGTAAGCTATACAGAATCGGGCTAGGCTTATAATTGCCCCAGGGCAGATAGCCTAGTATGAACCTATGAACCTATGAACTGCTTTATAGGTGACAGCTTGGAATCTGTGCTTATATTCTGGTCCTAGTGAGAGAAGGAGCAGAGTGCATTGATTCCAGACTGTTTCTGGTTGGAGAGTGAGTGCCTGTGCTTAAGATTCCTGATTGGTCTGGTTGCTATTCAAGGCATCTACCAGAAAAAGATTACAAGCCTGCAGACCCTTGCATCATCTGGGACAAGACTGTGGATCACCGAATAGGCTGTGGTTTGCTTCTCCTCTTGGAATTGGCACTAACATTTTGCTTCTGGTGAGAGAAGAAGCAAAGGAGCATTATATTCCAACAGAGTGAAGATGTGGAGAAACCAGCATTAATGGTAGCCAGGCAGTAGCCATTCATGTGACTCCTCTTTTTTCATCATTCTTGACAAGCTAATTCTTTGTTTTCAGTAAGTACTGCTTGATTTGTTTCTAACTTAGAATCCAATACTACTCAACTTAGGCCTGGCTAATACCTCTCTACACTGGTTTACGATTTACTTCTCAGACAGGCAGTATGATCTAAAATGACAAAATGACTGTTCACCATACCTACCCACCCCTGTAGGCATCCCCCAAGGATCCATAATAGGCCCGCTCCTGCTCACCCTATTTATCAAGGCCTGTACAATGCTTTCTCACATGCCACAATCATACAATACACAAATTACTCTGCACTTGTTTGTGTATCTAAAAGCATGACCAAATCACAACAAAATTTCCAAAAATCACTTTTCTTTATAAAAGGTTGTCTTACTAACTCTCACCTTCTCCTTAACCCCAAGTAAACTAAAACCACCAAAACAATATACTGCACAAAAATGTCTCTTTACTATTGTCTCAACAAAGCTGAGGCAATACCTCGCAGACCTATAACTCTGCTCCAGTACCACCCCTAAGACCTAAGCCTACATCTGTGCCCCCTACAAGCTAAGTGCACATCTGTACCCACCACAAGCTAAGTGCACATCTGTGTCCCTCACAAGCTAAGCCCACATCTGTGTCCCCCAAAAGCTAAGCACACATCTCTGTCCCCCACAAGCTAAGCCTACATGTCTGTCCCCCACTACAGCTTAATCTTCACAACTAACTGACCTACTTATATTTTTCATAGGTTCATAGGTGATTACTAGGCTAACAATCCCTGATGGGTGCTTTTTAAGCCATGTTTTGTTTCCCAAATGTTTCTGGCAGGTTGATATTCTAGTGTTTTTTTTTGGGGGGGGGGCATATATGTAGATTTGGGCATGGGTGCTGAAGCATTTGCAGAAAGCCTCTTTCTATTACAGACACAGATGCCAGACCAGGGGGTACATTTTCAATCCTCATCCACTGCTCCAAGTTATGCTTTAATTGGGTTAAGGAAGAGCTCATCTTGACGTGGCTAGGAAGCCTGTTCCAGAGAATGGGTAGACTTTGAGACATAAACCTGTCCCTCCAGCATATACTATTTATACTGCAGATAAGTTCCTAGATCAGGTTTTTTACTATGTGCTGTGGTTTTTGAACTGTACTTTTACTGTATTTTGCTGTTAGCTGCACTTTTTAGCCTATCATAGACTTTATTCAGATTTTCTGGACTCAGTCTGTTTTTGCAGTTTCTGAGCACTATATCCAGATTTCCTCACCAAAACAGGGCCTCCCCTGTACCCTCGTCAGAAAAGAATATAGATAAGGACCCAAATCAGTAGTGATTGTTGGCCCAGTGCCCAGTCTTGTGTGCTATTATTAGTTAGAGTGTTTTAAATCTGTTTAATTTAGTTTCTACAGTGGGTATAAAAAGTGTACACACCCCTGTTAAAACTCCAGGTTTTTGTAATATAAAAAATGAGACCACAATAAATCATTTCAAAACTTTTCCCACCTTTAATGTGATCTATAACCTGTACAATTCAATTGAAAAACAAACAAATCTGTTATGGGGAAAAAATATAAAAAATAAAAAAGCTGGTTGCATAAGTGTGCACACTCTTAAACTAATACTTTGTTGCAGCACCAACCATGCACAACACCTAAACCCACATATGTGGAGGTACTCAATAGAAGCCTACCTAAAGATCAGAGATGTCTCAAACATAAACATGCTTCACATAATACATTACCAGCTGAACACAGTACACATAAAAACACATGCACCAGTGTCTCACCAAACAAACCCCTAAGGCAAAACACAAAATCTAATGTCTTGATCATAGGCAACTCAGTTGTGAGACACACAGATGTCCCACTCACCAGGTTGGATGAGGAAAAAGTCACAGTCAGCTGTCTAGCAGGTGCCAGGATCCTCCACATCACACATGCACTCAAGTCTTTCAACAACAGGTACTGTTACAACTCTGTCATAGTCCATGTTGGTGGGAATGACTAGAGATGGACATCTATGGACTATATGAAGACAAACATGACTGAGCTCTATGATTATGTGTCCCACATAGGTATGCCCCTAGCCTTAAGCAGCGTTCTACCGTCACCTAGGATGATGCCACAATGTGGACTAAAGACTGATTGACTTCAATGATTGGCTTAGTTTCTGATGTCATTCTAAGGGGGATTCGGTGCCTGTCAGCCAGGGATGACATGGTTGATACACCATGATGCTTTGCCAGAGATGGTCTTCACTTGCCTCCCCTATAGTGCCTATTTTAGTCAATGGCACAAGAACAAAACTCCTGATGGAAAAATATCCTCTTAAAACAGCCTCAGGGTTATGCTGCTAAATGCTAGAGCCTAAATCTGAAACTACACTCACTGGAAGCATTCCTTGCCTTGGAAAATGTGGACATCTGTGCAGTCACAGAGACCTGGTTCAAGGCTGTGGAGAGCACCTTAGCCATGCTGGATATAATGCCTTCCACATGTTCAGACCACAAAATGAACAGGTAAGAACTAAAGTAGGAGTATCGATATTCATCAAAGACAAATACACCTCCAGACAGGTAAACAGAATTATTCTCTAGAGTTACTCAGGGTTGATTTGCAGCAAATCTGGTGACTTTGTTATAGGTGAGTTCAAGTTTAGACTTTAGAGAGGACTGTAGGTTGGTTAAGAGGGGTGAAGCATATAGTAGAGTGGGAAGAAGATAGGTCTGGGCAACAGAAAGTTTAGACTCCTTGGTGAGGATTTTTTTGTTTCTGTAGAGCAGACCTACTTTATAGTAAATTCAAAACCAGTGACTGGTTTTGAATTTTATACGTTTATTGTGGAACGCTGCACCTCCGGTGGATCCTTTTGTTGTTTCTGCTACTTTATAGTAAGCCTTCTTATGTAACTCTGGACATGTAGATCAAATTTTAATTGATCATCAATGAAAACTTCCAGGAGCTTGGTGTGGGTTTCCACGTTATCCAAACTCTTTTTAAAAGAGATAAACATTGCTTTTTTCCTAATACTTAGAGGCAGAGCATTCCACCGCACTTCTGATCTACTATAAAAAGTACTGATTACTGATGAAATTTTATACTAGCTACATCAACAAACATGTTTTTATTTCTAGTTTCAGGTTCATGGATTTTAATGTCTACTCCCGAGTTCACTGCAGTGTCTTCACTGTTTATGCTGCCCAATCCATAGTTAACTGCATAAGGACATAACCATTCTAACCTGTTCTTATATCTTACCTTATGCAAACATTTTATCTGCCTTATATATTACCTTTTTTATTCATTCAGAGTTTTTCACTCAGTGACTGTTTATATGCATACTGAGGAACAATATTCAATATTCAGTCCCATCACAGATTTAAAGGTGTGGTTAATACATCTTTTTCTCTACTATGATAGTATTGCAGCATTTCCTGACAACTTCCAATAATTCTTAGATCTTTTACGCCATTAACCTTCTTCAATATCACACTACACATAGCATATGGATAACAAGGGCTTTTATCACCAAAATGTATTACCTTGGATATTTTTGCATTGAACTCCATGTTTTTAGACCAATGGTCAGGTTATCCAAAAAATTATGCATAAAGTGTTGATCCTTTAAATTATCCAGTATTAAACCAGCCATCATGTCATTATCAGTCTTAGTGACACATACATTGCTTGCTAGGGGAAAATCTAGCATAAATATGATGAATAAAAGAGGGCCCAACAAACACCCTGTGGTAACCATGTTCTTTGCAGGAGATAATGCCTCCTGGATTTTAACTCTACATTTTGTACTGATGACTTATTTTCTTACTTGTCTATACATACCCATCCAACCTGATCTTCCCCGTAAATCTTTTGCTATCATCATGAGGGACAAAACCAAATGTTTTTGCAAGATGTAGATATACCACACCAAATGGGAGTCCTAAATCCAATATCTACCAGAACATTTTCAGCAGTATGATGAAAACATTACTGACTTCAATGATTGGCTTAATTTTTGGTGTCATTCAAAAGGGGTGGTCAGCCTGAGAAGATATAATCAACAATTACACTGCTTCACCAGGGATTGCCTGCATCTGTCCCCTCAAGGGTTTTGATTATTCGCAAAGACATTGTCTACCCCCATAGTGCCTTTTTTATGCAATGTCAACCTGATGAATGTACCAACACAACAAAACAACCCAAGGAGCTGATCAGTGCTAGAAGCTTAAACAAGAAACATCATGTCCTAAAAGCCCTTTTCACCCTGGAGGACACTGGCATCTGTGTAGTGATGGAGACATGGTATAAAATACCAGAGAGCACTACAGTTGTGCAGGGCTATAATTATTTCACACTTTTAGACCAGTTAACATGCAGCAGGGGAAAAATGTGGAGATATCTTAATCCACATCCAAAAGAGTTTCACATCAAGGCTGGTAATGTAGCATGACAAAATAGAGCTTTTTCGTGTCAAAATAACCATCAGAATGGTCCTGTACCATATATTAGCTAGCTATAGAAATCCCACTATGACCCTGTGAAGATTGGATGAAGACAGGTGAGGGCTGCCAGCCTAGCCAGCCTAGCCAGATAGAATTGTGGAGATAATTATGTCATCTGTAAATATTAATGTAAACCACAGGCTTGTCTTAAATGGCAAAAATATTGTTACATGTGGAACCGAAAAAAATGTAACAACAGTGCACTTTACTGACCAAGTAAAGCATGTCGTGACCCTTTGATGTTAAAACTCAGAGCCAGTAAGTCTAGAGTGAGGCATCTTGCCTATTGTTTTATGGCCAGAGTTAATGGCCAGAATTTGCATGCATAAACGTCCTTTATTGCTCTGGTTTCTGCCCAGAGGTGAAGAATGTAAATTTAGTTTCTGTTAGCCTGGGAACCCAGGGAAGTGTGAAGAATGATGTAATGTGAACCAGGAATGTGATTGTAATGTAAAAACAGAGAGCATTAAGCATTTTTGTCTTGACCATCCAACTAATCAGCACTGGCTTGCTCTATATGTAAGTTTATCTTAGATTTGTGTTTTCTCTTAGAAATAGCTAGAAACTAGAAAAATTAGACTAAGCATTTTTCTGTAATGTTAGAACTGTACTACTGAATTATTTTAAGTATTTCTCTGTGATCTCTGAACTCTTGACTAGCACTATGCAGTAAAAAGTATTGTCTTGTGTTTTGACTATTTGTTATTAAATATTTTAAACCCTTTCAACTGTGGCTATTGTTGCCAAGATAATTTAAGCTTTTCAGAGTACTTGCATGCCTTTGGTAAAATTGTACAAAGCCACTCTAATAGCTTTAGCCCTGGGCTACACTACCAATTGGATAATATTGCACAGTAATAATTGGACACCCTTTTAAGGGCCTTTGAGTAGCTGATAAATATTAGTGGGTGGTGGCATCTGGTACTATCATATAGTTTGGGCAACACCAGAACAACAACAAACTCGTATGGAACCACTCGTACTGAATATAAGAAAAATCCACACAAGGTTATTCACTCCCAGCTCGTGTATGTTAGCAAAATAAATCCACCGGATGTACTTTAAAAGCTCCAAAAATCTATTTATTACAAATGTTTAGAACAAACAAAATCCGATCGTCAAGCGCTTTCACTAGACTATGCTAGCTTCATCAGAACCATCAAAACATTTGTAATAAATAGATTTTTGGTGCTTTTAAAGTACATCCGGTGGATTTATTTTGCTAACATACATGAGCTGGATCATATAGTTTGGGGAAAAGGGGCACAGCTGGAGTACCTCTGCCAGCCTTCCCCAGGAGTGTCTGTTTGGTTGTATAAACTCTTCTCAAAGTGTGTGTGTGTGTGTGTGTGTGTGTGTGTGTGTGTGTGTGTGTGTGTGTGTGTGTGTGTGTGTGTGTGAGCTACTTGAGCAGGGACACAAAGCACTGGTTGGACAGAGAGGGTGCTGGAGGTTTTAGCTTGCCCACTAGGCTGAGATCTGGACCCTATAGCTGTGCCAGTGGGGAGTTTTATTGGGGACCTGGAGAGCAAGGGCGTGACCAGCCCCAGACTGACTGTGATCTCTGTGCTCTTAAGGGAAATTGTACTTTACTGTGTGTATTTGTTATCCTTTCCTCCTATATGATCACCCCTCACTGGTGTTAATAGTGAGGATTGAGGCTCCTTGATTGCTGGCCAGGGCACGGGCATCACAAGAAAGCTACGATGCCTATCCACAGGAATTAGAATCAGTCAGTATTAAACCTGATAGCATTTTACTAGGTGATCTAAACTATCCAGCTGTAGACTGGGAAACCACACCATCACTAGTAGACAAACACAGAGATTCCTGGACTGTGTCAATACACATGCCCTAGAACAATTAGCCAGAGTACCCACTAAGAGGAATAACATCTTGTATCTTGTCCTAATTAATATGGGAGCATCTTGCACCATCCCTTACATATCTTCATCACTTGTTAGGTCTGACAATAAAGCAGTCTCCTTCAAAATAAAACTGAAACCAGAGATTCTGTCTGCCCAAGGAACCTTTAGAAATTTCCTTAAAACAAACTACCTACTCCTAACTGATACTATGGCAAGCTTCAAATCCTCACCAAACCAAGTTAACTCCACTGAATATGTAGAAACGTACACCATCACACTATACCAGCATGCAGACAGCTGTATAGATGCTGCTGCTGTACCCATAGGAACAAGTGCAGGACAAATCCCAGAAACAAACCCCAGATGGTGGAACCATAATATCAACAAGCTTTATAATAACAGGAAAAGAATTTTACACAAAATTAAGAAGAGTAATTCCCAGAATATTCGAGCCTTCATCACTGAAATAAACAAACTTACGAGCTTAATAAAATCCACCAAAGCCAAGTTTGAGGATAAAATAGCAACCCAAGCCAAAGACAATCACAAGGTATTTTTCAGTTAATAATCTCAAAAGCACAACACAACAATGTGCCAAACTGATTGCAGATGGTGTTATCTACACTGAGGCTGAAGATATAGTGAACCTTATGGCCAATAAATGTAGCTTTAGCCATCTCACCATTTCATGTGTTCCTTAAGATATCCCTGAAACTGGTTTGCCTCCAGCTATCACACAAAGGGGTATCAAAAGCTAAAATAATGCATCAGTGGGTCCTGATAACATCCTTGGATCCATGTTGACTAGCATGAAGAGTGATTTAGTCACACCCCTAACAACATGAAGCATGATTTAGCCACACCCCTAACAATACTGTTCAGTCCAAGCCACACCCCTAACAACACTGCCTCCATGCAGATTTTATATCAAATGAATGGAAAATAGCTACAGTCATTCCCCTGCATAAGGGAGGACCTTCCAAAGACTTAGGCTATTACAGACCCATAAGTCTGACCAGCCTCACATGCAAAACCATGGAATAACTTATCATGGAACTAATCAATCAGGCCAGAGGGAGCCTCCAAACACTGAACCTTTCTCATTTAGGATTTGTCAAGGGAGGCCATGCTTACACAACCTGGTGGATTTTTTGTTTTGAAAAGGTCACCAAAGCCATGGATGAAGGAAAGGTTGTACACACCACATACCTTACCCTAGCCAAAGCTTTGGACACAATTCCCCACACAGACATAGCAGAAAAACTGCCTTTGTCACCTACTGGATTGCCAACTAGTTCATAGATATGATGCAGGAAATCAGAACGATGAAGTTACCTCAACAAAGGGACCAGTCATCAGTGGAATCCTCCAGGGCTATGTCCTGGGACCTCTAATATTTGGCATCTACTTTTCTGGAGTAAAAGCCGATTCCAAAGGGCTCTGGCTGACTAAGTCTGCAGATGACTGCAAGTTAGAAGCAGTCACTGAATCCCCAAATGCCTTAGCCATTCTACAGGAAGGTTTGTCACAAATAAATAACTGAAACTAAATATCAAAAAATGCATTACTGTACCCCTTGCTAAGTCATCTATCCCAAAGAAGTACCACATTAAAATGATGTCCCAAGAGATGACCCAGTTATTTGGGAATTGTATGTGAACAGCAGTCTAACTTTCGACCATCCTGTGTCCATTGTTCTAAGAAAGTGCTTACAGCTTATAGACAAAGGGGTTGTGTCTAGATTTAGGAATGTCATCACACCCCTTTACTCAGCTGTCATCAGGCCAGTCACTGAATACAATGCCCCCTTTGGCATGTATGTTTCCAGATGCATGCAGCAACTAGAACACCCAACAGAGATATTTACCTTACTAAAATGATACAAGGCCTAAATAGCATGTCCTAAATGGCCTTACTCAAAGCCCTGTCACTGTATTCAGTAGCCTACAGACTGCTAACAGCTGACCTGTGTCCCATTACTAATAGATTTACTGCGCATCAGCTAGTTAAATGGCATCAAACCTTCATCAGGACCAGCAGCTGTTTGTTTCTTTATCAATTTAACAGCACCGGCCATTTCTTTACTGGTTATCAAAGGGCAAGATTCAAAGCCAGGAATAATCTCTTTCATCCCTGCCACAATTTTGCCACTCCAGCTAGTAAATGATTTCACAAGCAAATTAGATAAAAACCTAGGTACATTGATAACCACATAATTTATGACAATATTAATATATGACTAAGTTTTTATATATTCATTTCTTAGTATAAACTGCTTTTTTATTACTACCAGTTTGTCCAGCAAGCCTGGACTCATATTCTTGCCCTGTTAATCTTATCATCTTCCTATGATTAGTTCTAACCTTTAAATATCTAATATTATTATCTCTATTAAAACTTCTCTTGTAAATTTTCCATAAGTTATTCATTTTTTTCTCAATCTTTTACTCTGCCATAAATGTTTACATCCTTTTTTCCCCTGGAATGACAGTGACATACCTATCTATCAGATTACCATGCTACTGATGGAAGATGTCACATGTCTCCATAGTATCTTTTTTTTATTTCTTCCTTCCAATTCCATTTCTTACTATATCCATTTTTTAAATTATAGGCTGATCTATTAGAAATGTATTCTAATGTATTTTTTGCCACTAGTAGCCAAAATATACTGTAATGATCAGATCTCAAAGGTTCAGGCAGAAGTGCACAGTTGGCCACCTTGTACCCAGCCCTGAGCCACATACACTGTCTAATATTTTATTCAGTCTTATCAAGTCTGCTACAGTTTGTTCACACCGATGTCCTTTAGTTAAACTAACAAGATCATGTATTACCCCATTTATTACCCCTTTACTTGTCTCTGATGTTGTCCAGGCCACAATCGGAGTGTTCAAATCACCTGCAATCATATCACATTTTAGAAATAATTGTTCAACACTTTACTAAAACCTGTAGATTCTTCCTTAATTTGTTTTGAGGGGAGGGGTTAGAAAACAAGGCAATCTTCTATTCTGTTTACTTCCAGTTTATTCAAATCACACATACCTGATTGTCAACACTATTAGGAACAAAATTAGAGTTATTTAAGTGTATTTTTACATATTCCAATGTATCTCTCCCTTTTCTAGTACTTCTAATATTATCATAACCAACAAAAGCCGACATTTTTGCATCTTATCAAACAGCTTCAGTGATCAATATACCCACTAATAATGTTTAAAACACAGCAAGTGTCCTGTCACTGGAATAGCTCAGGTTTAGAAAATATCTGAATGCTTGAAAACCACAATCCTAGTAGTGCTTGATGGCACTGAACTGAACCAGAGCTAGAGCTTCAGGAAACCGTAAGAGGTACCATCTGTGTTTTATACCCCCTTGTACTCATGTATGAGAGACTATTCCAATGATTATCAAAAGCAAGAGATGGCCATCTCTTACTGCTTCTGTTAGAAAAGGCTATAAATGGAGAGAGATGAGACTGCAGACTGGAAACCAAATTCAAGTGAGTAAGTGACATTTTTTAAAAGGGACAATGGGATAGCCACTAGTGTGTCAGCACATTGTCATGATTGAAAAGGGTCATTAGACCAGTTTACTACCAAGTTATCAAAGTCACTCAAAGAGGTTTTAGAGAACATGGAAAGCTCTTGCTGAGGAATTGCCATCAACTAAACAATATAGCGGTACTAAATCTAAAATTGCTGCTGACTTTTATCAAACATCTTACTCACCCCCCAAAATATCCTAATAGCCTTTCTAAGGGTAATGTCAAACTATCTGCTAATAGATTTCATGAGATATATAGTGATGCTCCATTTTGTTTATAACAGGTTAGGTATCAAAACATCCTTGACTAGTGGAAATCAAACACACTCTGCAACTGATTCTTGAAGATAGGATGTTCTGTTCTTGCAAAACAAATCACTGACATTTCAACTTGTCTCTCGCAAAACAAGCATTACTACTTATAGATTTAAACATGCAGGGATAATTCTACTTTGGAAAACACCCAAACATCAAAGAGTTGCTGATTTTAAGCCCATATTTTTTTGTGCACTCTAGGGAAAATCTGTGAAATGATCAATAGTGGGTTAGGCCAGTTTCAGCACAATAACATCCATGTGCTCTACTGTTATTAAAAAGTATCACAATGGAGAAAAGTATTATTAGTGGAACTATTTTTCTGACCTTCAAAGGACATATTAAACTGTCGACCATAGCATCTATTAGCTGGTTACCTGACTGGGGTCTAACTGAACAAGGGGCGCAGTGATTTTTATGCTATATCAGTGATATGTGTTTTAGAATTCATCAGGTCCTAGTGTGTCTCAAAGGGGAATCTTTAAGATAAAGGTCCCCAAAAGGTTCATGTTTTCAGGCTTCCCCATTTTCATTACTATCAGTTTTCCTTCTGGCATTCCCACGGTCAGTTTCCAGTTGTATCTACTTCTCAGTGGCTCCACAAACAGAACACAGTGATGCCAAAAGATCAGAATGCCAATGCTGTGTTTTTTTTAGTAGTTGATGCAAACTAAGGATTCAGTCAGATATGGCTAGAGGAACAAAGTAAATACACAAATAAGAAAGCATGGCTTCCTTACATTACTATTTAGTATTTCATCATCACCAGAGGTGTTACAAACAGTCAATGGCTAGGAAGGTGTTGTAAACCCAAATGCTGATCTATTTGTGTGGAGTCAGATATGAGAACAGCATGGCAAGAGATTGACACAACTGTTATACAGCATCAGACAGTAGAATTTTAAGCAGAGTAATAGCAAATGTAAATCAGGGATGACACGTCTTATATACACGGGTCATATTCTAATGTCAGAATATATGAAACCTAATCTAAAGAAAATCAAAACAACTGTGGCAGTCTAAAAACAGATGACAAACAGATATTACATATGGTTTTCAGTTAATGTTTGGAAACAGCCCTGATTATTTTGGGGAGATCTTGTGAAGCATATTAAGCAGCACAATGAAACTACATGCAGATATAGATATATATCTCTAAATATATAGCCCCTGCAACACAAGCTAACAGTGTGATATATTATTATTATTTGAATTTGTTCTGGTTGTAGGAAATGCTGATAGCATGTCCATAATACTGTTTAATTATTTGGTTATATATGGAGTATAACAAGATTCGCTCATAGTGTAACACATACTGGTAGCCTGTTTCTTTACATGCTTAAGGTCATGCGGTAAATGTAAAAGCGTGTGTATATCACTACAGACTCTTGCACTGGCAGCATACTACGCTCATAGCCTGACCAACTGCCAAAAATGTTGTGTGTACATGATTTACAAAATAAAATTATTTTCATCATGTATACAATACTAAATCCCTGTATTTTACCCCATTGTATACAACAGCTTATTATCAACATGTATATAATACTAAATCCCAGTATTTTAACCCATTGTACACAACAGCTTATTATCGTCATGTTCACAGTACAAAATCCCTGTATTTTACCCAACTGTAGACAGCAGCTTATTATCATCATGTAAACAACATGAAATCCCTATATTTTACCCCATTGTATACAACAGCATATTATCATCATGTATACAATACTAAATCCCTGTATTTTACCCCACTGTATACAACAACTTATTATCATGTATACAATACTAAATGCCTGTAACTTACCACACTGTATATAACAGCTTATTATCATCTTGTATACAACACTTAATCCCTGTAATTTTCCCTCTGTATGCAACAGCTTATTATCGTCATGTATACAAAACCCTGTTATTTTACCCCACTGTATACAACAACTTATTACCATCATGTATACAATACTAAATCCTTGTATTTTACCCTCTGTATACAACAGCTTATTATTGTCTTGTATACAATACTAAATCCCTGTATTTTACCCCATTGTATACAACAGCTTTATTATCGTCATGTATACAATACTAAATCCCTGTATTTTACCCCACTGTATACAACAGCTTTATTATTGTCATGTATACTATACTAAATCCCTTTATTTTACCCCATTGTATACAACAGCTTCATTATCGTCATGTAAACAATACTAAATCCCTGTATTTTACCCGATTGTATACAACAGCTTTATTATCGTCACGTATACAATACTAAATCCCTGTATTTTAAATCAATGTATATAATACTAAATCCCTGTATTTTTCCCCACAGTATACAACAGCTTTATTATCGTCATGTTGACAATACTAAATCCCTGTATTTTACCCCACTGTATACAACAGCTTATTGTCATCATGTATACAATAATAAATCCCTGTATTTTACCCCACTGTATACAACAGCTTATTATTGTCATGTATACAAAACAAAATCCTTGTATTTTACCCCACTGTATACAACAGCTTATTATTGTCATGTATACAAAACAAAATCCTTGTATTTTACCCCACTGTATACAACAGCTTATTATCATCATGTATACAATACTAAATCCCTGTATTTTACCCCACTGTATACAACAGCTTATTATTGTCATGTATACAATACTAAATCCCTGTATTTTACCCCACTGTATACAACAGCTTTATTATCATGTATACAATACTAAATCCCTGTATTTTACCCCATTGTATACAACAGCTTATTATCGTCATGTATACAATACTAAATCCCTGTATTTTACCCAATTGTATACAACAGCTTTATTATCGTCATGTATACAATACTAAATCCCTGTATTTTACCCCACTGTATACAACAGCTTTATTATCATCATGTTCACAATACTAAATCCCTGTATTTTACCCCACTCTGTACATTAGTTTATTATTGTCATGTATACAATACTAAATCCCTGTATTTTACCCCACTGTATACAACAGCTTATTATCGTCATGTACACAATACTCAATCCCTGTATTTTACTCCACTGTATACAAAAGCTTTATTCTCGTCATGTATAGAATACTAAATTTTTGTATTTTACCTCCACTTTATACAACAGCTTATCGTCATGAATACAATACTAAATCCCTGTATTTTACCCCACTGTATACAACAGATTTTTCTCTTCATGTATACAAAACTAAATCCCTGTATTTTACCCAACTATATACAACAGCTTTATTATCATGTATACAATACTAAATCCCTGTATTTTACCCCACTGTATACAACAGCTTATTATCATCATGTATACAATACTAAATCCCTGTATTTTACCCCACTGTATACAACAGCTTATTATCATCATGTTCACAATACTAAATCCCTGTATTTTACCCCACTGTATACAACAGCTTATTATCGTTAGGTATACAATTCTAAATCCCTGTATTTTACCCCATTGTATATAACAGCTTATTATCGTCATGTATACAATACTAAATCCCTGTGTTTTACCCCATTTTATACAACAGCTTATTGTCGTCATGTATAAAATACTAAATCTTTGTATTTTACCCCACTGTATACAACAGCTTATCTTCTTGCATAAAATACTAAATCCCTGTATTTTACCCCACTGTATACAACAGCTTATTATCATCATGTATACAATACTAAATCCCTGTATTTTACCCCATTGTATACAACAGCTTATTATCGTCATGTATACAATACTAAATCCCTGTATTTTACCCCACTGTATACAACAGCTTTATTATCGTCATGTTCACAATACTAAATCCCTGTATTTTACCCCACAGTATATATTAGCTTATTATCATCATGTATACAATTGCAAATCCCTGTATTTTACCCCATTGTATACAACAGCTTATTATAGTCATGTTCACAATACTAAATCCCTGTATCTTACCCCATTGTATACAACAGCTTATTATCAACATGTATACAATACTAAATCCCAGTATTTTAACCCATTGATTACAACAGCTTATTATCGTCATGTAAACAAAACGAAATCCTTATATTTTACCCCATTGTATACAACAGCTTATTATCATCATGTATACAATACTAAATCCCTGTATTTTACCCCACTGTATACAACAGCTTATTATCATCATGTATACAATACTAAATCCTTGTATTTTACCCTCTGTATACAACAGCTTATTATTGTCATGTATACAATACTAAATCCCTGTATTTTACCCCACTGTATACAACAACTTTATTATTGTCATGTATACTATACTAAAACCCTTTATTTTACTCCATTGTATACAAAAGCTTTATTATCATCATATAAACAATACTAAATCCCTGTATTTTACCCCATTGTATACAACAGCTTTATTATCGTCATGTATACAATACTAAATCCCTGTATTTTACCCCACTGTATACAACAGCTTATTGTCATCATGTATACAATAATAAATCCCTGTATTTTACCCCACTGTATAAACTGCTTATTATTGTCATGTATACAAAACAAAATCCTTGTATTTTACCCCACTGTATACAACAGCTTATTATCATCATGTTCACAATACTAAATCTCTATATTTTACACCACTGTATACAACCGCTTATTATCATCATGGTCACAAAAACAAATCCCTGTATTTAACCCCATTGTATACAACAGTTTTTTTATCATCCTGTATATAATACTAAATCCCTGTATTTTAGCCCATTGTATAAAACACCTTATTATCATGTTCACAATACTAAATCCCTGTATTTTACCCCACTGTATACAACAGCTTATTATCATCATGTATACAATACTAAATCCCTGTATTTTACCCCACTGTATACAACAGCTTATTATCATCATGTATACAATACTAAATCCCTGTATTTTATCCCATTGTATACAACAGCTTATCATCATGTATACAATACTAAATCCCTGTATTTTACCCCACTGTATACAACAGCTTATTATTGTCATGTATACAATACTAAATCCCTGTGTTTTACCCCACTGTATACAACAGCTTTATTATCATCATGTATGCAATACTAAATCCCTATATTTTACCCAACTGTATACAACAGCTTATTATCATCATGTATACAATACTAAATCCCTGTATTTTACCCCACTGTATACAACAGCTTTATTATCATCATGTATGAAATATTAAATCCCTGTATTTTACCCCATTGTATACAACAGCTTATTATCGTCATGTACACAATAGTAAATCCCTGTATTTTATACCATTTTATACAACAGCTTACTATCATCATGAATAAAATACTAAATCCTTGTATTTTACCCCACTGTATACAACAGCTTATCTTCTTGCATAAAATACTAAATCCCTGTATTTTACCCCACTGTATACAACAGCTTATTATCGTCATGTATACTTTACTAAATGCCTGTATTTTACCCCACTGTATAAAACAGTTTTATTATCATCATGTATGCAATACTAAATCCCTGTATTTTACCCCAAGTTATACAACAGCTTATTATAGTCATGTATACAATACTAAATCCCTGTATTTTACCCCACTCTATACAACAGCTTATTATCTTCATCTTCACAGAACTAAACCCCTGTATATTACCCCATTGCATGCAACAGCTTATTATCGTCATGTATACAACACTAAATCCGTGTATTTCACCCCATTGTATACAACAGCTTATTATCTTCAGATATACAATTCTATATCCCTGTATTTTTCCCCATTGTATATAACAACTTATTATCGTCATATATACAATACTAAATCCCTGTATATTACCCCATTGCATGCAACAGCTTATTATCTTCATGGATACAATACTAAATCCCTGTGTTTTACCCCATTTTATACAACAGCTTATTATCATGTATAAAATACTAAATCTTTGTATTTTACCCCACTGTATACAACAGCTTATCTTCTTGCATAAAATACTAAATCCCTGTATTTTACCCCAATGTATACAACAGCTTATTATCATCATGTATACAATCCTAATCCCTGTATTTTACCGCATTGTATACAACAGATTGTTATCATCATGGATACAATACTAAATCCCTGTATTTTACCCCACTGTATACAACAGCTTTATTATCATAATGTTCACTATACTAAATCCCTTTATTTTACCCCACAGTATATATTAGCTTATTATCGTCATGTATACAATTGCAAATCCCTGTATTTTACCCCATTGTATACAACAGCTTATTATAGTCATGTTCACAATACTAAATCCCTGTATCTTACCCCATTGTATACAACAGCTTATTATCAACATGTATACAATACTAAATCCCAGTATTTTAACCCATTGATTACAACAGCTTATTATCGCCATGTTCACAGTAAAAAATACCTGTATTTTACCCAACTGTAGACAGCAGCTTATTATCGTTATGTAAACACGAAATATCTATTTTTTACCCCATTGTATACAACAGCGTATCATCATCATGTATACAATACTAAATCCCTGTATTTTACCCCACTGTATAGAACAGCTTATTATCGTCATGTATACAATACTAAATCCATGTATTTTACCCCATTGTATACAACAGCTTTATTATCATCATGTATACAATACTAAATCCCTGTATTTTACCCCACTGTATACAACAGCTTTATTATTGTCATGTATACTATACTAAATCCCTTTATTTTACCCCATTGTATACAAAAACTTTATTATCGTCATGTAAACAATACTAAATCCTTGTATTTTCCCCCATTGTATACAACAGCTTTATTATTGTCATGTATACAATACTAAATCCCTGTATTTTACTCCACTGTATACAACAGCTAATTGTCATCATGTATACAATAATAAATCCCTGTATTTTACCCCACTGTATACAACATAGGTTCATAGGTTCATAGGTTCATAGGTTCATACTAGGCTATCTGCCCGAGGGCATTTACAAGCCTAGCCCATAGTTTTGTGGCTTACGCCACCCCTTTAGTATGGGGAACTATACCCATTATTTTGCTGTGCCTCTGTTGAGCAGTGATACTGAGGTAATCCCTGGGGTATATCTGCGATCTCCCATCCATTGGTCAAGATTTCTCTTGAACAAGGCCAGCGAGGTGCTCTGCCTCACATATACCGGGATTTTATTCCACAGCATAGGGAGTCTTTGGGTGATGAATCTATCCCTCCAGCACGCCCTATTAATAGCCGTGTCGAGGTTTAAGTCTCCGCCTTGTGGCTCTGACGGATCTAGATTTTTGAGGTGAAGCATATTCATCAAATCTGGGTTTGACATGGCCTTGTATGTTAGGCAAAGGTCACCTCTGAGCAGTAAGCGTTTACTGAATAGAGCTGGAGTTCTTTCAGTCGGGCAGCATAGGACAGATGTTTGAGACCCTTTATCCTTTTGGTAAGGAACTTTTGTGGCCTCTCCAGCTGCTGCAAGTGTCGGGTCAGATACATTCAATGGGGCATTGTACTCAATCATTGGTCTGATGAGTGATGAGTATAGGGAGACTATGACCTCCCTTGATCTAGATGAGAATCCCTTCATGATAAGGTGGGCAATGTAGAAGGTCTTCCTAACTACTTTAGCTACATGGGTGTCGAATGACAGACTACTATCAACCTGGGTCCCCAGGTCCCTGATAACTTCTTCTGTACTCAGTGGATTGCCACCTATTTGGTAGCTAGGGGTAACCTTGTTTTTCCCGAAGGGTATGACTATGCATTTTTTGGCATTTAACTTTAGGCCATGGCTCTGGCACCAGTTATCCATTTCTGTGAGACCCTTCTGAAGGATATCTGTGTCAGATGTGTTTTCTACTATGGCGCCCAGTTTGCAGTCATCTGCAAACTTTGTCAGCCATAACCCTCCTGTGTTTGCTTGTACTTCGGAAAAGTAGATGCCAAACAAGAGTGGGCCCAGGACTGAGCCCTGTGGTACACAATAATAACAGCTTATTATTGTCATGTATAGAAAACAAAATCCCTGTATTTTACCCCACTGTATACAACAGCTTATTATCATCATGTTCACAATACTAAATCTCTATATTTTACCCCACTGTATACAACAGCTTTATTATCGTCATGTATAAAATACTAAATCGCTGTATTTTACCCCACTGTATACAACAGCTTATTATCGTCATGTATACAATACTAAATCCCTGTATTTTACCCCACTGTATACAACCGCTTATTATCATCATGGTCACAAAAACAAATCCCTGTATTTAACCCTGTTGTATACAACAGCTTTTATCGTCATGTATATAATACTAAATCCCTGTATTTAGCCCATTATATAAAACACCTTATTATCATGTTCACAATACTAAATCCCTGTATTTTACCCCACTGTATACAACAGCGTACTATTGTCATGTATACAATACTAAATCCCTGTGTTTTACCCCACTGTATACAACAGCTTATTACCGTCATGTATACAAAACTAAATCCTTGTATTTTACCCTCTCTATGCAACAGCTTTTTATTGTCATGTACACAATACTAAATCCCTGTATTTTACCCCACTGTATACAACAGCTTTATTATCATCATGTATACAATACTAAATCCCTGTATTTTACCCCACTGTATACAACAGCTTATTATTGTCATGTATACAAAACAAAATCCCTGTATTTTACCCCACTGTATACAACCACTTATTATCATCATGGTCACAAAAACAAATCCCTGTATTTTACACCATTGTATACAACAGCTTTTTATCGTCATGTATATAATACTAAATCCCTGTATTTTAGCCCATTGTATAAAACACCTTATCATCATGTTCACAATACTAAATCCCTGTATTTTACCCCACTGTATACAACAGCTTATTATCATCATGTATACAATACTAAATCCCTGTATTTTACCCCACTGTATACAACAGCTTATTATCATCCTGTACATAATTCTAAATCCCTGTATTTTAGCCCATTGTATAAAACACCTTATCATCATGTTCACAATACTAAATCCCTGTATTTTACCCCACTGTATACAACAGCTTATTATCGTCATGTATACAATAATAAATCCCTGTATTTTACCCCATTGTGTACAACAGCTTTATTCTCATCATGTATACAATACTAACTCCACTCCCTGTATTTTACCCCACTCTATACAACAGCTTATTATCGTCATGTATACAATACTAAATCCCTGTATTTTACCCCACTGTATACAACAGCTTATTATTGTCATGTATACAATACTAAATCCCTGTGTTTTACCCCACTGTATGCAACAAATTTATTATCATCATGTATGGAATACTAAATCCCTGTATTTTACCCAACTGTATACAACAGCTTATTATCATCATGTATACAACACTAAATCCCTGTATTTTACCACACTGTATACAACAGCTTTATTATCGTCATACCACTCACACTGTCCAGTCAGGGAACTACCACTGCCACTACCCAATTAGGGAAATACCACTCCCACTGCCCAGTCTGGTAAGTATCACTCACACTGTCCAGTGACTGAATTACCACTCACACTGTCTGGTCAGGGAAGTGCCACTCACACTGCCCAGCCAGGTACCACTCATGCTGTCCAGTCAGGGAATTACTGCTCACACTGCCCAGTCAGATCAGTTAGGCATCAGTGAATTAATATGCTCCTTCTCTCACTAGGAGCAAAACAGTAATACTAATCCTAAACCAACTCCTAACAAGAAGAGGTCATCATGCTTTCTAGTGATTGTTAACCTCTAGAAGTTCTAGAAAATAATGCCCCTCTGTTCCTTGTCTCATCAGTAGCAAAGCATAAGCACTAACCACAAGATGAATCCTAAAAAGTGGATTGCATGCTCTCCAGTAATTGGTGCCTTGTCCCAGATGCTTTAGATTTTAAAAGTAAGATGGAAAATACAAGTTAACACTTTTAGATAATGTAGCAATATGTAGGTAAACCCAGACACTGGGGATGCACAAGCCAGTGCATTTCTTCGTGCTGGTCCCAAGACCAGATAAATGGGGAGGGTGATGTCAGGAAGGGCAACTTGTGTAAATCCTCATCAAATAACAAGGAACAGTATGCTGAGGTGAAAAGAGTGTCGGATAGAGTGATGTTTATGAAGCTGGAAATTGATGGTGTAATGATGAATGTTGTTAGTGTATATGCTCCACAATTTGGGTGTGCGATGGATGAGAAAAAAAAATTGGAGTGAGTTGGATGAAGTGGTGATGACTGTACCCAAGGGTGAGAGACTGGTGACTGGAGTGGATTTCAATGGGCATGTTGGTGAAGGGAACAGAGGGGATGAGGAAGTGATGGGCAGGTATGGTGTTAAGGGAAGGAATGCAGAAGGTCAGATGGTAGTGGATTTTGCAAAAAGGATGGACATGGCTGTGATGAATACGTATTTTAACAAGAGGGAGGAGCATAGGGTGACATACAAGAATGGAGGAAGATGCACACAGGTGGATTATATCTTATGTAGAAGGGCCAGTCTGAAGGAGATTGGATACTGTAAAGTGGTGACAGGGGAAAGTGTAGTTAGGCAGCATAGGATGGTGGTTTGTAGGATGACATTGGTGATGAAAAAGAGGAGGACAAGTGTGAGAGCAGTGCAAGGATCAAATGGTGGAAGTTGAAAAAGGGTGATTGTGAGGTGGAGTTCAGGGAAGAGTTAAAACAGGCACTGGGGGGCAGTGAAGAGTTACCAAATAGTTGAGTAACTACAGCAGAGATGGTAAAGGAGACAGCTAGAAAGGTACTTGGTGTGACATCTGGATAGAGGAAGAGGACAAGGAGACCTGGTGGTGGAATGAGGAAGTACAGGGGAGTATACAGAGGAAGAGGCTGGCGAAGAAGAAGTGGGATTGTCATAGAGATGAGCAGCATGGCAAAGAGAGAGGTGGCGAAGGCTAAGGATAAGGCATATGGAGAGTTGTATGAAAGGTTGGACACTAAAGAGGGAGAAAAGGACCTGTACCGATTGGCTAGACAGAGGGACCAAGCTGGGAAAGATGTGCAGCAGGTAAGGATGATAAAGGATAGTGAGGGAAAGGTACTCACAAGAGAGGAGAGTGTGTTGAGCAGATGGAAAGAGTACTTTGAGGGACTGATGAATGAAGAGAATGAGAGAGAGAGAAGGTTGGATGATGTGGGGATAGTGAATCAGGAAGTGAAACAGATTAGCAAGGAGGAAGTACATACAGCTATGAAGAGGATGAAGAATGGAAAGGCTGTTGGCCCAGATGACATACCAGTGGAAGCATGGAGGTGCTTAGGAGAAATGGCAGTGGAGTTTTTAACCAGATTGTTTAATGAAAGCTTGGAAAGTCGGAGGATGCCTGAGGAGTGGAGAAAAAGTGTTTTGTTACCTATTTTTAAGAATAAGGGTGATGCGCAGAGCTGTAGTAACTACAGAGGAATAAAACTGATCAGTCACAGCTTGAAGTTATGGGAAAAAGTAGTGGAAGCTAGGTTAAAAAGGGAGGTGATGATTAGTGATCAGCAGTATGGTTTCATGCCGGTAAAGAGCACTACAGATGCGATGTTTGCTCTGCGAATGTTGATGGAGAAATACAGAGAAAGTCAGAAGGAGTTGCATTGTGTCTTTGTGGACTTGGAGAAAGCATATGATAGGCTGCCTAGAGAGAAGTTGTGGTATTGCATGAGGTAGTCAGGAGTGGCAGAGAAGTATGTAAGAGTGGTACAGGATATGTACGAGGGTAGTGTGACAGTGGTAAAGTCTGCAGTGAGAGTAACAAATGTGTTTAAGGTGGAGGTGGGATTACATCAAGGATCAGCTCTGAGCCTTTTCTTATTTGCAATGGGGATGGACAGGTTGACAGACAAGATCAGACAGGAGGCCCCATGGACTATGATGCTTGCAGATGACACTTGATCTGTAGTGAGAGTAGGGACTAGGTTGAGGAGACCCTGGAGAGGTGGAGATATGTCCTAGAGAAGAGAGGAATGAAGGTCAGCAGGACTAAGACAGAATATGTGTGTGTGTGTGAATGAGAGGGAGGACAGAAGAATGGTGAGGCTGCAGGGAGTAGAGTTGGCGAAGGTGGATGAGTTTAAGTACCTGGGATCAGCAGCTCAGTGTAATGGTGAGTGTGGAAGAGAGGTGAAGAAGAGAGTACAGGCAGGGTGGAATGGGTGCAGAAGAGTATCAGGAGTGATTTGTGACAGATGGGTACCAGTAAGAGAGAAAGAGAAGGTCTACAAGAGGGTAATGAGACCAGCAATGTTGTATGGTTTGGAGACGGTCGCATTGACAAAAAGGCAGGAGTTAGAGCTGGAAGTGGCAGAGTTAAAGATGTTAAGATTTGCACTGGGTGTGACAAGGATGGACAGGATTAGGAATCAGTATATTAGAGGGTCACCTCAGGTTGGACGGTTTGGAGACAAAGTCAGAGAGGCGAGATTGCATTGGTTTGGACATGTGCTGAGGAGGGATGCTGGGATATATTGGGAAAAGGATGCTAAGGATGGAGTTGCCAGGTAACAGGAAAAGAGGAAGGCCTAAGATAAGGTTTATGGGTGTGGTGAGAGAGGACATGCAGGTGGGTGGTGTGACAGACCAATATGCAGAGGACAGAAAGAAATGGAAACAGATGATCCGCTGTGGTGACACCTAATGGGAACAGCTGGAAGGGAAGAGAAGAAGAAGCAATATGCAGGTAGGAAGATGGAAAAGACAGGGTGACCTGCTCTTCTGTTATTGCTCACTACTGTGTGCTGACCAGCTGTCACTAGGAGGAGTTTCCAAAGATACATTTTAAGTAAAGGAAGAGAATTTGAGATTGATAAGTTTGAAAGAACAACATGGATTAGCTGCTGAGTGGGCACTCAGGATTCTGGTTTTGTGAAATACAACAGAAGGGCTAATTAGTTTAGGTAGTTTAAGGGGAGTAACTCCTTAAAATGATACTTCTGTGTATACTGACAACAACCAATGAAAGAGGACGGGAGGGGGCCTTATGATAAAATTTACAAAAGGAGTGAGAAAATAGGAGACACTGGCTTTAAAGAACACAAGAACACATCAGGAATAGGGAGGACGGAAGGGTGCGGCAAAGTCTATTCACAGAAAGAACACAAGAACACATCACGAACAGGGAGGGAGGAAGGAAGAGTGAGACACACCAGGAACAGGGAGGAAGGAAGAGTGAGACACACCAGGAACAGGGAGGAAGGATGGGTGGGGCAAAGTCTATTCACAGAAAGAACACAAGAACACACCAGGAACAGGGAGGAAGGAAGAGTGAGACACACCAGGGACAGGGAGGAAGGAAAAGTGAGACACACCAGGAACAGGGAGGAAGGATGGGTGGGGCAAAGTCTATTCACAGAAAGAACACAAGAACACACCAGGAACAGGGAGGAAGGAAGAGTGAGACACACCAGGGACAGGGAGGAAGGAAGAGTGGGGCAAAGTCTATGCACATAGCTGTCTGTGGCAGGGCTGAGCTGCACAGCAGCTTCATATCCTGCCACGAAGTGGCAGACTTGTATTTCAGCAGGCATTATCTGTAGATTAACACCTTGCTGGAGAATATTTGTCCTCCAGTCAGAGTGCCAGTTTACAGGTCGCCCATTCTCTAAAGTCAGATGAGGAAGAGGAATGAGCAGGAGGTAGAATGAAGGACACGGACAGAGAGTTGATTAGTATTAGAGAGACGAGAATGTTATGCAAGGACACTAGACAGGGAATAAATAGTAGTAAGTGTCGGCTTGTTGGCTGAAGAGGTAAAAGAGCATATGCTAGCAGTAGGAATCATTAAAGTGAGAGCAACTTTTGATGTTACATCATTACTACCTGCTAAAATATGGAGATGTTAGTGACTCAGAGTATGAAAGGTATAATAATAGTGAGTAGGTGGTCACACATCTGTTTTGAAGGTCGTGCAGGTACAGGTTCAGGTGTCAGAAACATACTTGTTTAGATTGGTCTTGAATTTGGAAAGGTTGTTAGCATGTTTAATGGGTGAGGGGAAACACTTCCAGAAGTGGACTACTTAGCTGGAAAGCGAGAGGTTCCTGCTGACAGATGGGGTTTGTACATTGTGAGAAGCATTTTCTTTCCAGATTGAAGTGCCCCAGCAGGGGTGTACATATACAATGAGTCTAGCAGGGCTTTGCTTTGTTTTGGTTTGTATATTAATTTTTGGACTAGGTGTAGTTGGGTGTAAGTAAGATGCTTGGGTAATTCAAGCCAATCAAGCTATTTTTGGACTAAGCAGTGACTGGTTCTGTTGGATGAGTTAGTAGCAAATTTTGCTATTTTATTATAGCACTGGTTTAATTTATTTTGGATGGAAGGTTGAAGGTTAAGCAGTACTGGGGAGCCATATAAAGTGGGAAGCAGGAGTGTAGAGGCAAGGAGTTTCCCGGATGAGACAGATAAGTATCGCTTTGTCCTATAGAGTGTCCCTAATTATTGGTGATTTGGCACATGTGAGTTAAATTTCAGGTTATTGGAAATTGTCATGGCTAGTAGTTTGGTATGGGGAATGACTTCTATAAGGGTGTTATCAGAGGCTGTTGTTAAGACATTATGTTTGAGGGGTGTAAGAGCTATCTGGAGGAATAATAGCAGCTTTTTACTGGGACTGAGAAGGAGCGAGGAGTTACTGAGACAGTGTTTACCTGTTGAAAATGACTCCTGCGTGACACGCTGTTCAGTAATTATATTACTAGCAGTACAGAGTAATGACTCCTGGGTGAGGTGCTGTAGAGTAATTATATTACTAGCAGTGCAGAGTAATGACTCCTGCGTGACACGCTGTTCAGTAATTATATTACTAGCAGTACAGAGTAATGACTCCTGGGTGAGGTGCTGTAGAGTAATTATATTACTAGCAGTGCAGAGTAATGACTCCTGGGTGAGGTGCTGTAGAATAATTATATTACTAACAGTACAGAGTAATGACTCCTGCGTGACACGCTGTTCAGTAATTATATTACTAGCAGTACAGAGTAATGAATCCTGGGTGAGGTGCTGTATAGTAATTATATTACTAGCAGTACAGAGTAATAACTCCTGTGTGATACACTGTTCAGTAATTATATTACTAGTAGTGCAGAGTAATGACTCCTGGTTGAGGTGCTGTAGAGTAATTTTATTACTAGCAGTACAGAGTAATGAATCCTGGGTGAGGTGCTGTATAGTAATTATATTACTAGCAGTACAGAGTAATAACTCCTGTGTGATGCACTGTTCAGTAATTATATTACTAGTAGTGCAGAGTAATGACTCCTGGTTGAGGTGCTGTAGAGTAATTTTATTACTAGCAGTACAGAGTAATGACTCCTGGGTGAGGTGCTGTAGAGTAATTATATTACTAGCACTACAGAGTAATGAATCCTGGGTGAGGTGTTCTAAAGTAATTATATTACTAGCAGTGCAGAGTAATGACTCCTGGTTGAGGTGCTGTAGAGTAATTTTTATTACTAGCAGTACAGAGTAATGACTCCTGGGTGAGGTGCTGTATAGTAATTATATTACTAGCAGTACAGAGTAATAACTCCTGTGTGATGCACTGTTCAGTAATTATATTACTAGCACTACAGAGTAATGACTCCCGGGTGAGGTGCTGTAGACTAATTATATTACTAGCAGTAGAGAGTAATGACTCCTGGGTGAGGTGCTGTAGAATAATTATATTACTAACAGTACAGAGTAATGACTCCTGCATGACACGCTGTTCAGTAATTATATTACTAGCAGTACAGAGTAGTGACTCCTGGGTGAGGTGCTGTAGAGTAATTATATTACTAGCAGTGCAGAGTAATGACTCCTGGGTGAGGTGCTGTAGAATAATTATATTACTAACAGTACAGAGTAATGACTCCTGCGTGACACGCTGTTCAGTAATTATATTACTAGCAGTACAGAGTAATGAATCCTGGGTGAGGTGCTGTATAGTAATTATATTACTAGCAGTACAGAGTAATAACTCCTGTGTGATGCACTGTTCAGTAATTATATTACTAGTAGTGCAGAGTAATGACTCCTGGTTGAGGTGCTGTAGAGTAATTTTATTACTAGCAGTACAGAGTAATGACTCCTGGGTGAGGTGCTGTATAGTAATTATATTACTAGCAGTACAGAGTAATAACTCCTGTGTGATGCACTGTTCAGTAATTATATTACTAGTAGTGCAGAGTAATGACTCCTGGTTGAGGTGCTGTAGAGTAATTTTATTACTAGCAGTACAGAGTAATGACTCCTGGGTGAGGTGCTGTAGAGTAATTATATTACTAGCACTACAGAGTAATGAATCCTGGGTGAGGTGTTCTAAAGTAATTATATTACTAGCAGTGCAGAGTAATGACTCCTGGTTGAGGTGCTGTAGAGTAATTTTATTACTAGCAGTACAGAGTACAGTACAGAGTACAGTACAGAGCACCCTATGCCACTGTCAAACAGGGACACAGGTGGAATCCCAACGGTGTATTTTCTGTTCCCCACCCAGTTAACCAGGTTGCACTTAAAAAAGGTTTAATGAGGTACTCTGCTTTACATGGAGAGGGAATCTATTCTATATAAGGGGTAGTTTCTGGGACACAAATCTGTCCCGCCAATAAGTTCTATTGATGTCACAGACTAGGTTGAGGTTGTGCATGCGGGTTACTCGAATGGCGTTTGACTTGCAGATATGCAGCAGTCCCATCAGGGTGGGTCTGAGATTGTTTTGTATGCCAGACAGAGGTCACTTCTGAGGAGTTTGTAGGAGACTGAGTAGAGGGACAGGGCTTTTAGCCTATCTGTGTAGGGTAGATGTTTAAGGCCCTGGATTCTCTGGGTGAGGAACCTCTGTGGTCTCTCCAAATGGTGCATGTACTTTGTGAGGTACATGCCAAAAGGGCATTGTACTCAATAATGGGTCTTATACGGGAAGAATACAGGGATGTTATGACCACCTTGTCCCTGGATGAGATAGCCTTACTAACGAGGTGGGGCATGTAGAAAGCTTTCCATACAATAGAGGCAACATGGTGCTTAAAAGTCATTTTGATATCAACCTCAGTGTCCAAGTCCCTCACAACTGATTGCTTGCTTAGTGCCTTATTATCAATGTGATAATTTGTGGGGACATCATTCTTCCAAAAATAGATGATGATGCATTTTTTGGCATTCTGTTTGAGGCAATGTTTCTAACATCAGTCATTTGTTTGGGTGAGACCCTCTTGGAGGATGTCCGCATCACTAGGGGAAGTGATGACAGCACCAAGGTTGCAGTCATCTGCAAACCTGGTCAGCCATAGCCCACTATATTTGGCCTGCACCTCTGAGATGTACATCCCAAACAGCAGAGGCCCTAAGACCGATCCCTGGAAAACACCAATTGTTATGCGTCTACCACCTGAGGTGCCTTCCCCTATTTTGACTAGGTGGGCTCTATCAGTGAGCCAGTTTGCTACCCATCTGGTAACATATGGATTGATGCCTAGTTGAGAGAGTTTATCTATTATACCTGAGTGGGGAATAGTATTGAAGGCCTTGGCCAGGTCAAGGTATGTGGTGTGCACCATCTTCCCCTCATCTATGGCTTTGGTGACTGTCTTAAAGAAGTTGACCAAATTTAACAGGCATGACCTCCCCTTGACAAAACCAAACTGTGTGGGATCAAGTGTCTGGAGGTTGCAAATGTCCTTGTTAATGAGGTCCATGATAATCTGCTCCATGGCCTTACAGATCAGGCTAGTTAGGCTGATGGGTCTATAATTTCCTGGATCAGTGGACACTTCACCTTTGTGTAAAAGGATAACAGTAGCTGTCCTCCACTTGGCTGGGATGAAGCATGTAATCAGGCTTTGGTTGAATAGGGTGCCTAATGGTGCTGGAAGTTCCTGCCTGAGTTCATGTAAGATGCAGTCTGGGATGTTATCGGGTCCCATAAAGGCTGTATTTTTTGCCTTTGAAAGGGCAGTGATGACTTGCTCCCTAGAGATAAGGGGGGGGGGCAGGTATTGGGGATGTCCTGTTTTACTGATGGGGGACAGAGGAGTGAAGTTTTCAATTAACCTGTCTGCCAGGAGGTTAGCTATATCTACTGGGTTTGTGTATGTGGTGTCCTTGACCACCAGTTCTGAGCAGATCTGGGTTCTTCCCTTGAGATTGCGGACATATGTGTAGAAGGCCTTATGAGTGCCTTTAGTAGATGTGGCCAGTTTGCACTCGAAGTTTGCTTTGGAGGATTTCACTAGTGCTCTTATTTGCATGCTCAGGCTAGGAATAGATTGCTTCCAATTAGACACCTGCTCCTTCTTGGTCCTGGACAGCAATTTTTTTCCTTTTATTATAGATTTTATTTATTATAGATGTCCACCAGACAGGTTTACTCTTCCTTGAGGAGGAGGATTTCATCCTGTCTGGTATTCCTGATTCCATGCAGCTGTATAAATGCTCATATAGTATTTTGGTGTAGGTTTAGACATATATGCCAGTTCCTGTGGAGGGGGGAGGGGGCTGTGAAGCTGTTTATACCTCCCCTCAGGAGGTTGTAATCAGCTTTGGAGAAGTCTTTTTGTTTGATCTTAGCTGGAGGGGAAATCAGGGGAGATGGTGACTTTGTAAGTGACTGTTTTGTGGTTGGATCTTACCAGGGATGATGACACTGCAGGGATGCTGCAGTGGTTACTCATGTTGGTTAATGCCAAGTCCAACATATTTTCACCTCTTGTGGGGGTGTCAGCCAACTGGTCCAAGGCATTTGCATTGATGAAATCAAGGAATCTCTGGGCATTTGTGTTTTGGCATGAGTATTTCTTCCACTCTATGGTTGGATAGTTAAAGTTGCCCAGGATCAGGGTAAAGGGTTCAATCTTGATAGATTCAAAGAGGTTCAGATAGGTGGAGTGGGCATCTTGGATGCCTGTAGTTAGCTATGATTTGAATAGGGGACTTGTCAATTAACTGCACCTGGGGTATTTTCTATGCAATATATTGTATGACCAGCCTAGAGGTGTGTATGTCTTTTATATAAAGTGCATCTCCACTTCCTTTTGTTTTGCTGTCCACGGTTTGGGGTCTGAATGAATAACAGGATGAGTAACCTAGCATGGCTGGGGTGCTCTCCACAGCTTTGAAGCAGATTTCTGTGACTGTGCAAATGTCAGCTTCTTCCAGGGTTAAGAATGCTTGCAATGAGTGCAGTTTCATGTTTAGACTCCTAGCGTTTAGCAGCATGACCTTTAATTTACGTTTTGATGAAATTTTCATGCTGATAGTTTTGACCTCATGGCATTGCCTAAAAAAGGCACTATTGGGGAGGCAAGAGCCTTTGCCAGGAGCCTGAAGCCCAAGGGAGACAGATGCAGGCCATCTCTGGCAAATTATAGAGGTTTGTTAATCATGTCATCCCAGGCTGTCAGATACTGGATCCCCTTGGAATGACACTAGCCAATTGTTAGTCAATCATTTTCTGTTTGCATTGAGGCATCACTCTGGGTGACATTAGAATTCTGCTTAAGGCTAGGAAAATACACATACTCAGTGAGCTCGATCCTGTCTTTCTTCATGTAGTCCAGGGAGATAGGTCTCAAGTCATTCACTCCAACATGGACTATGACAGAGTCAAAACAGTACCTATTGAGAGACTTGAGTGCACTGTTGATATGGAGGATTCTGGCACTCAACAACTAACCGTGACTTTCTCCTTATCCAGTTGGTGAGGGGCACATCTGTGTGCCTCACAATGGAGTCTCCAATGACTAATATGTTGGGTTTATGTTTAGGCCTGAGTGAATGTGAGACACGGGTGTGTGGACTATGTGTGGTGTGGTGGGAAGTGGAGTTTGCATGTGTTTATGCCTCGGAAGTCTGTTTTGTTTGGGTATGCTTTTGTTGAAGACCTCTGCATATATGGGAGTGTGTTGTGTAGGTGTGCATGGTGTTTGAGGTGTGGTGTTCATGTTGTCAACCTTGTCAGTGCCAGATATACAGGCTTGTGGGGGAGAAAGCAATGACACTAGGTGCTTGATGTATTTGCATCTCTCACAAATTGTGTTCCTAGGTGGTAGTAGTAGAGGGTTGTCTGTGTACATGAGACAGTTGCTACACTGTCTCAGGATACCCATATTGACCAGACTGGCAGGAGAAAATCCAGGAAATTGTCCATCCATATTTGTCAGAAAATGAAAGAGCTTAGAGGGTAAAGGGAGGAAGGTCTAAGAGGAGTACTAATAGATAACACAAGTGCTACTGAGGGAAAACCTATAGCTGGAATATCTCAAAAAGGGTTAAAAAGCATGCAGTTGAAACTCTGGATGCAGCAGACCTGTATTTAGACTATGCTACTCAATTTTAAGGTTAAGAACTCAGTAAGACAAAACTCACAATGAAGCACAGATTAATCCCTTATTGTCAAAAGAATATAACAGTATAAAAAGATACAGTTAAACAGCAATGAAATGCAGTAAAATGCAGTTAAACTGTAATGAATTGCAGTAAATAGCAATGAAATATAGTTAATCAGTATATTGGTTTGAAACAGTAGCTCACAATCACAACAGTAACAGACAGCACAAATAAAGCAGCGATTCAGTAAAACACTGTCATCAATTTAATGAGGCTACCAACAAGCAATAATAAATACGGCAAACATAAATGAAGTAGAAAGAGGTACAGTTTTTTTTTTTTTTTTTTTTAGTAGATAGTGAAGAGACAGACTTCTTTGAGTCAGTCATCAGAGCTGTGGATGAAGGTAAGGTGGTTCAAACAGCTCACCTTGATCTGGCCAAGGCGTTTGATACCATTCCTCACTCAGCAATCATAGAAAAACTCACTAAGCTAGGCATCAACCCCTATATCACTAGGTGGGTTGCAAACTGGCTCAAAGATAGAACCCACAGTGTGAAAGTAGCAGACTCCAAGTCAGACTGCCAACCAGTCACAAGTGGAGTCCCACAGGGTTCGGTCCTGGGTCCTCTCCTATCTACTTCTATCTACTATCTATCTACTTCTCTGAAGTCCAGGCTAAAACAAAAGGTCTCTGGCTAACAAAGTTCACAGACAATTGCAAGTTGGGAGCTATTATTAACTCCCCAAGTGATGCTGACATCCTACAGAAAGGCCGCACTGAGACCAACGACTGGTGTCAGAACCATGGCCTTAAGCTCAGTGCTAAAAAATGTGTTATCATCCCCTTTGGGAAAAACCCGTTTCCCATGAATTACCACATCGATGGTAGTCCACTGAACACAGAAGGTGTTATAAGAGATCTGGGAACACCGGTTGACAGCAGCCTCTCTTTTGACCACCACATTGCCACTGTGGTCAGAAAGTCCTTCTATGCGCACATCTCATTACCAAGGGGTTTGCATCCAGGAAGAAAGAGGTCATTGTCTCCCTCTACTCTTCGCTCATTAGGCCAGTCATTGAGTACAATGCCCCATTTGGCATGTACCTCACTAGACACCTGCAACAACTGAAGAGGCCACAAAAGTACCTCACAAAGAGGATCCTAGGCCTTAAACACTTGTCCTATATGGACAGACTCAAAAAACTCCAACTATTCTCTGTCTCATATCGCCTACTTAGAGGCGATCTCTGCTTGACATATAAAGCCATGTCTGATCCAGCTCTGTTAGAAATGCTACACCTAAAGAAATCCCAATCCCTCCTCACCACATGCTCCAGTGACCTCAACCTCATTACCACAATCAACAGAACATGCTGAAGGGACAGGTTCATAATCCAGAGACTGCCCTTACTATGGAATAGACTTCCCATACATGTCAAACAGAGTACCTCACTGGCACTCTTCAAGAGAAACCTTGATGAGTGGACGGGAAATAGAAAATTCACCCCAGAGATCACTCCAGTGGCTCTACTTGACAGAGGCACTGGGAACTAAGGTCGGGTGGCACGATGTCAGGGTAATTCTACGGGCTATGTTTGTAAAGGTTCCAGGGCCATTAGCCTAGTACACACCTATGAACCTATAATTTAAGTTTCAGAAGCTAAAGGGGTGGGCCTTTACTAAGTTCTCACTATAAACAATAGAATGAGTTGATGTAATGTGACTGGGGTGAGTGTCCAGTATCATCTTTATACTAGTGGCGGGCAATTCAAAGCCACCAAGATTTAAAACCACCACAGAGGGTAGGTAGGACAAAAAATAGTTGCACAGATTACACAGATATACAGTAAAACCTTCTGCTTCTGTTGTGGTATGTATATGATCCTTAACTGGCAACAGCAGCATTTAAGATTCCTGATAGAATAATAGGGTTAATTAGAAAGATATATAAAGGGTCGGCGGCAAGAATTACAATTAAGGTGGGAGGTTTCCTCTCCAACAAGCTACATCTACACAAAGGAGCCAGGAAGGCATATCCTCTTTTCCCTTTATTTGCTCAATATTTAGAGGCAATGCCAAACAAAACAAGGGACTCACAAATCCATGGATATAACTGGTATGGTAATCAAGGAAACGTTAGCTTTATTTGCGAGTAATATTATTTTCTACTCGATATATCCAGAAAATGACATATCAGTATTCTGGAACATTCCGAGTCAGTTTCATCTTTATTCAGGCTATAAAATAAATGAAGATAAAAACAAAGGCTACAACTATAAACTATGTACCTACACATGAATTGCTTCAGCGATACCCATATTTATGGAGACATGATAAGACAAAGAATTCTGTTGTGGTAGTTAAGGATACGTAAGAAAAAACTAAACAAAAGATAACACAAAAACTGAGATGCTGTGAGCTCTTGATTATGGATATGGATAGTAAAATACAAGCAGCAAAACTGTTTTTAGGCCATCTAGTTTTATATTCAGGTCAAGTATATTTTTATCAATCAGAGGAGAAGTTGTGAACCGTAATTAATACAGAGTTGAACACATTTATTTGGGAGGGGAAGAGAGCAAGATTAAAGTGGGAACAAGTTGGTTTAGGATTATCTGATTTAACAGCTTTTATTTTGTCTGTATTTAGACTAATCAATCCTCCCCAATCATATACAGTGAGTATGTGGTGCTTTATCATAACAAGCTTACTTTTATCAGTATTAACAGGAATCCTGCCTGTCTTAAACAGTCCAGTACAGCACATAGTTTAGCTAAATATGACTCTCATTCCTCCAAATAAATTACAGTTTCATTAAAGTAAACCTGCTACATGGTGCATGGTGGCTGCTACATGATGCAGGATGCATGGTGCCTGCTGCATGGTGCCAGATGCACTGTGCAAGGCACCTGCTACATGGTGCAGGGAGGATGGTGTCTGCTGCATGGTGTATGGTGCATGGGTGCCTGCTACATGGTGCATGGTGCCTGCTACATGGTGGATCATGCAGGGTGCCTGCTACATGGTGCATGGTGCAGGGTGCCTGCTACATGGTGCATGGTACCTGCTACATGGTGCAGGGTGCATGGTACCTGCTACATGGTGCAGGGTGCATGGTTCCTGCTGCTTGGTGTATGGTGCCTGCTGCACAATGCATGATGCCTGCTGCATGGTGCCTACTGCACGGTGTATGGTGCCAGCCACATGGTGCATGGTACCTGCTACATGATGCAGGATGCATCATGCTTGCTTCATGGGGTATGGTGCATGGGTGCCTGCTGCATGGTGCCGGCTTCATGGTGCATGGTACCTGCTACATGGTGTATGGTGCCAGCTGCATGGTGCATGGTACCTGCTACATGGTGCATACTCCATGGTTTATATATGTATACTGTACAAGCTGTTAGTTTCAAAACTATTTTGAAAACTAGCTGTGTGACAGTTTTATCACAAAGTGCTCAAGAAATGTTTTGACGCTGACATCTGACACAGTATTTCTTCTTTCTCCTTGTTTAGCCTGTATAGTAAGTCATTCTTCAACTCAGAATATGGGTATAGGATGCAGCCAGCCTGCTTATCTATATTTTTTCCATCTATTCTAGCCATATTTTCTCTGAAGCTGCCTTTTGCGTTCCCCCCCTCTGTGCCTTCTTAAAATTCTAATTTGCATATCTTCAAGTTTGGCAAGTCAAGAACTCTTTTGTAAGTACACTGACATGAAGTGGAGAGTACATTCTCTTCACCTGACAGGCACAGGTGTTTATTATTATTATTCATTCCTCTACAAAAGAAAACTCATGAGAGTAGCTTTCCTCTTTTTTTTGGATATAGAAATAACTTTACTTTTACTTTGGTAACTTATGTCTCATTAAGTATCTGCTGCTGAGAGTCCTATTTCTGACTACTCCTCCATTTTGACTTTGCAAAAGGAAATCCAGGGTTCTTTTTACATTTTCTTTATTCTGTTAGTGAGTTTGGTTCTTTACCACAATCACCACATACACATACTTCATTACTTTAATGGATGGCATTTTTGACAAGGTTTCATATAATACATGTTAGGTTCCTCCCTATCAGTCTCTGCAATTATTTATTTCAGTAACTTAACAGGTGTTTTCTGCTAAGGCTTGATAAGTTATTTTTGATCTTCTATCTCTACTATCCAAAGCCAGATTTTAGCTCCTTTTGGGATTTCTACAGATAACCCTTTCTGTTTATCAGAGTTGTGTATTTTTAACAGTGTGCTAGACTGTGGTTGTCCTACTTCCCATTTTAAGTAGGGGGATTTTCAGGACTGTGTGCTCTTAATGTTCTGGGCTTATCCTGCTGTTGCTGCCCCAACATCATTATTATTATTGATGCAACAGAGAATCCAACTATGATCCCACCCCAAATAATTTCCACAGTGCCTTAAACTGATAGTGGTCTTGACCAGTTATGACATCATGTCTTAAATTAGGTATCAATGCCACAGGATGTAGTACATCATCCAATATCTGAATTTCTATACATTATAGGATACACTTTCCTGTCTTTGTGAACAAATATTACTTCTGCTTTCTTCATGTCATGTTTTTTATGTTTGCAGACATTAGGTTACTTAATAAGTGTGTGCCACTCCCAGAATCTAGTAGTCCTTCCATTTCCTTTCCATCCATGCATACTACATATCTGTCTAACTTACTATTGCCACAGAGACATTCCTCTGACTATACTACCTTGACTGTCATTTTATTACATTTCATAACACACTTACATTTTTAATACATTGGAGTGAAATCACGTTATTGATAAGCAAGACATTTACATTTTCATTGCTCTCATGTAGGTTAGAAATCACATTTTTTAGATATAGTATTCGTATTACTAATTAAACATTTTAGCAATGTGCCCCTTCTTATATTTGAAATAGATTATCACAGTTAAGTTATTGTGTGTTCACAGATATCTGTGCAGTTTTTGTTACAAGCTTAGTTCACTCCATTTTAAACACTATCTAGTAATGTTTCAATTAGCACAGCCACTTCATTAATGTTTCAATTAGCACAGCCACTTCATTAGTCTTTATTACTACTCTTAGGATCTTTATGACAAGCTTATTTTACATAAATTACTTGGTAGTACCTTCATGAACTTATCAATTGTTAAAATGTGTATCATTTTACTTTTACTGTTCACTTCTAGGCCTAACTGTAAGTTTAAAACACTCTAATTCAGACATTTGTGCTCTTAGTACTATCAGAATTCAGAAAAAGCTGAAAACTGAGATAGAAGGGCAAACAGTGGAAGAGGTTAACAGCTTTAACCTGAGAAGGGTGGTTGAGGAGAAGATGAAGTCTGAATGAGGAGGCCAAAGTTATACCAGAGGGGATGTAGCCACCTGGCAGAGAGTGTCAGGGGTAGTAAGTGAGAAAAAATGCAAAACAAACTGAAAAGTAAGATGGACAATACACTGCCGTGACCCTGCTTCTGTATGGCACAGATACCTAGCCAGTGAAGGCAAAGCATAAGAGGAAGCTAGAGGTGATGACGATATAGTGCCAAAGATGTGAGACAGATGCACACTGTGGGACAGACAAATGAAGGAGGGCACTAGCAGAAACCAAAGTGATGTAACTGCAGAGAAGGTCAAGGAGAATCGATTACAGTAGTTCAGTCATACAAGAAAGCAGATGATGATTTGTTAAAGGAGCTTTGAGAGTGACAGGAAGAAAACAAGAGAAAATGAGAAGAGACATCCAGCCATGAGATGACACATGCAACAACTGGAACAAGAAAGAGATGCCTTACTAAAAGGATACAAGAGCTAAATAGCATGTTCTATAAGGACAAACTCAAAACCCTGTCACTATACACACTACACAGACTGCTAAGATGTGATCTGTGTCTGGAACGCTATCCTACAGACTGCTAAGAGGTGATCTGTCTGCAATACAAGACATCCTCTGACCCAATACTGATGGATTTACTGCACATCAGTAAATCAAATGGTATCAGAAATATCTGGCATAGGGACATATATTTATTCTACAACATCAGCAAAATGGTTTTGTGGATCAAGAATATCTCACATATAATACCACTGTCTTGGAACAGACTCCCATCCACCTAAAACAAAGTTCATCCTTGTCTATATTCAAGCACAACTTGGATCTATGGATAAGAAAGAGAAAGTGTACCCCAGGCCTGCCTACTTTACTACTAATGGACAGAGGCAGCTCCTAAATAATTTATCCCATGCATGGGTTCCCTCAAATTATCTATGTTGAGATCCCTGTTATACGTATTAGGATAATATATAATTATCGACCATGGGATGGGTAAGGGTAATCTATAACCAAATGGATTAGGTTAATTTGAATACAAATCAGGAAACTGGCCAGGCATAAAAAGGCCCACAAGGGCAGATAGCCTAGTGCTTATTTATAAACCTATGACTAGACTGCATGACAGAAGACTTGTGCCGGCAAGACATGGCCATCACAGAAGGTAGGAGAGTGGCTTTGAATCAAGAGAGGTGGGAAGAGCTGAAAAAAGCTTCTGAAAACATAGCAAGAGCTAAAATATAAGAAAATGATGAAGCATTTTACTTGTAAATGAAAAGGTGAGAGTTTGATCACAACATTCCTGTTTACCACAGTAACCAGAAAGGATTTCAGTCATAAAATTCAAGGACATTAAATGCATTGCTTTTACCTGCTGAATGAAAATTTTACTGATATGGGTTATAAACGTCTTCTCAAAGTTCTGTCGCAGGCTCTCCAATTTTATCAGCTGCTCAGCAACAGCGTGTAGCTTCCTTTGACCTGAGGAAAGTATGCAGAAATGGACAATTAGTGACACTCTGTCCTCTCCCTTTGTGAGCAACCCATGTTTAGAACATAAAAACAGTACTGCATCATGTTTTTGGTCTGAATGCAGCATTTATAAAGTATTCTAAAAGTGATGGATATTACTGAAAAAATAAAGAAATAAATTGGTCTGGTACACTGACAAAAATTGGTTCTCCATCACGCAAAACAATTCTGCCTCTGTCGCCACTGGCAAAGTCAATAATCTGTCCGTGATCTTGGAGTTAATAATACCCCAATGTATGCTAACACACTTCACTTATGTTACCCTGTTATGCAATGAAATAATTTATAAAGTCAGAAATGAAATTTAAAATAATAAAGTAGAAGCAATCCAAATGATGGTAATTTTGGTGCTTAAATGCTTTAAGAGTGATTGTTTATCTTAGACTGCACAAAAAAGCCAACAAAGCGTCAATACAGTGTCTGTCAGCCTGGGATGACATGCTCGACAAGCCATGCTGCTTCACTAGAGACGGTTTGCACCTGTCACCTTTAGGCTTTCGAATACTGGCCAAGGCTCTTGCCACCCAAAGACAAACCCACAGTTGTAAATAGCGCAAGTAACAAAAACTGAGGGTAATGCTACTCAATGCCAGAAGTCTAAACCTCAAAATGCATGCACTCGAGGCACTCCACAGTATGGAGAAAATAGATATATGTGCAGTAACAGAAACCTAGTTTAAGGCTCCAGAGAGCACTGCAGCACTACCAGGCTATAACTCATACCATACATTTCAGCCACAAAACCCAGACCGAAATACAAAAGGTGGGGGAGTATCCGTATTCATCAAGGATACCTACACCTCCAGGTTAATGGCACAGCACGATGCTTCAGAGATCATCAACATGCAACTAACAATGGGCAAAACCGCTATTCAAATTATAGCTTGCTACAGATCACCCACCATGTTCAAGGACCCCCACTCCGCATTCCTGGAAACATTAGGAAACATAAAGGTCCTACCAAACACCCTGATATTGGGTGATTTCAATTACCCAAACATTAACTGGGAGAACTACTCAAGTACAAACTCCCTTGCCCAACATTTCCTAGAATTTATAAACTCAAATGCCCTGGATCAACTGGTCAACACCCCCACCAGACGTGACAACATAATGGACCTGGTCATCGCCAACATGGGTGACCAGTGTTCCACACTGGAGGTCAACCCCTCGCTGGTTAGATCTGACCATAAACTAATCACTCTGGATATCCACATTCCGCCACCAACCCCAGTCAAAGAAACCACCGTGAAAAACTTTTCAAAAGCAAACTTCACGTTACTTAAGACTGAGGTGGGAAGTTTCAAAGCCCCCATGCTAAAGGATATTGCTGTCAAAGCTGCAAAATCCTTTACTAATGCACTCTACAGGCAACTACAAGAATCCGTGGATTGTGCTATCCCAAACAAAACCAAGACTCACTCCTCCAAGAAAAGGAAAACAGTCTGGTGGACCCCTGCCATAAACAAGCTATACAATAGAAGGAGGAAACTAGTACAGAAAAGGGTAAAATCCCAAGAGGGGAAGACATCCCTGATCAGTATCAGCAAAAAACTATATTCCCTCATAAAATCATCCAAGGCTAGCTTCAAAAGAAAAATTGCCATGGACTCCAAAGATATCCACAAGGCATTCTTTAGCTATGTCAAGAATCTAAGTGGCAATTCTTAGATCTGCTCAGAGTTAGTGTAGAATGGCACAGAATACACTGAACTGACTGATATAGTCAACATCCTGGCAGACAGGTTCAGTGCAAACTTCAACGCCCTCTCAGCCCCAAAAGGGCCCATAACTATACCAGACAAATGTAGTGCCCTGAAATCACAGACACTCAGGTTAAAATAGCCCTCTCCAAAGCCAAAAACACAGCATCAATGGGACCAGACAGAGTCCCAGGCTGCATCCTACATGAACTCAAAGATGAACTAACCCCTCACCTAAACACACTGTTTAAAATCAGCCTCTCCACAGGCTATGTGCCCAAAGAGTGGTGCACAGCAACGGTTATTCCACTCCAGAAAGGTGGAGCCACAATGGACCTCGGGAACTATTGCCCTATAAGCCTGACTAACTTGGTCTGCAAAGCTATGGAGTGCAACATCATGGATCTCATTAACAGAGACACTGGAAACCTCCAAACACTAGACCCTACCCAGTTCTGCTTTGTTAAGGGCAGATCATGCCTCCTAAACCTGGTGGACTTCTTTGAGACAGTTACCAAGGCTATAGATGAGGGAAAAGTTGTCCACACAGCTGACCTAGACCTTGCAAAGGCCTTCGACACCATTCCCCACTCAGGTATTATAGACAAGCTCACCAGCCTGAACATAAACCCCTATGTCACGCGATGCGTTGCCAACTAGCTCACAGACAGTACCCACATGGTAAGAGTTGCGGGAGCTAGGTCTGACTCTAAACCGGTTACAAGTGGCATTCCCCAGGGCTCAGTCCTAGGACCCCTCCTGTTCGGTATATACTTCTCAGAGGTACAGGCATGCACAAGAGGACTATGGCTGACCAAGTTCGCAGACAACTGCAAACTAGCGGCTATAATTGACTCTCCGGCTGACACAGACATCCTCCAAAAGGGTCTCACTGAGACAGATACCTGGTGTCAAAACCATTGCCTCAAGCTAAATGCCAAAAAGTGCATAGTCATCCCCTTTGGAAAAAACAAAGTACCCACAAACTACCACATAGGTGGTAGCCCCCTAAATACAGAAGATGCAATAAGGGATCTCTCCTTTGATAATCACATTGCCAAAGTGGTTAGAAAATCCTTCTATGTGGCCCACCTAATCACAAAAGGGATTGCATCCAGATCGGAAAAGGTCATTGGGTCGCTGTATGCATCACTCATCAGATCCATCATAGAGTACAACGCCCGATTTGAGATGTAACTTACAAGACACCTGCAACAACTGGAAAGAACACAGAAGTACCTCACCAACAGGATCACTGGCCTCAAGCAGATGCCCTATGCAGCTTGACTGAAGAAACTACAGCTGTACTCGGTTGCATATCGCCTACTCAGAGGTGATCTCTGCCTGACATACAAGGCCATGTCCAACCCAGAATTGATGGACTTGCTCCACCTAAAGAAAACCATATCCACTCGAGCCACACACTCCAGGGATCTAAACCTCACCACAACAATAAATAGGACATGCTGGAGGGATAGATTCCTGTCCCAGAGACTTCCCATGCTTTGGAACAAGATTCCAATCTACATTAGGCAGAGCTCCTCGCTAACGCTCTTCAAAAGAAACCTTGATGAGTGGATGGGAAACAGAAAGTTTACCCCAGGGATCATTTCAATGGCTCTGCTGGATAGAGGCACAGGGAACTAATCTAAGGGGGGCGGCGAAAGACAACACATTCCGGTTAGGCTTATAAATGCCTTCGGGCAAATAGCCTAGTACCTACCTATGACCCTATGACCCTAATACACATTAAACGATGATGTGTTAAAGCAGTGTAAGTCAGAGGTTCTTTATTCAAAAGGTGAGTAATAAATGAACTCATTTGCAAGTGCCTTAAATATTACAAAAATGAAGTGGAATTTAAAATCCCTGTTGCCACTATGAGAGGTAATATAAAATGTCTGTCCCTAAAATGATGTAGTGAATACTGTTTGTGTGTACTTTGAATGTGTGTGTATGTTTATCCACATTTGTATCTCTCTCTCTATATATATATAAATATATATATATATATATATATATATATATATATATATTATATATATACACCCACAAACACATACATACACCCACCCACACACACACACACACACACACACACGTTATATACATATATATATATATATATATATATATATATATATATATATATATATATATAAATATGGTTTACCTTCGACAGCCACAACTGCCAAAGTGCACAACGCCAAACCATTTCCACGAAACCTGTACCGCTGAAACCTCAGAAAGCTGACAAAACATTGAAAGTCAAACATTCCAACCATACGACACCTACAAACAAGTGCTAGCATGGGTCAAAAAGGGGTGAGATTTTGCAGTTCGGAATATTGGTGTTCAAGGTTTTGTGAAGGTGCAGTTCGGAGATCGCAGAAGTGGGTTCACCATTGTGGCCATCGACATTATGGAGTTAAACCTATATATATATATATATATATATATATATATATATATATATATATCACACACATGTATATATACATACACACAGACACACACACATACATTCACACACATGTATATATACATACGCAGACACACACACACATACATTCACACACGTATATATACATACACACACACATGTATATATACATAAACAGATTCACACACATGTATATATACATACACAGACACACACACATGTATATATATATATATATATATATATATATATATATATATATATATATACACACATGTACATTCACACACATGTATATATACATACACACACATACATTCACACACGTATATGTACACACACACACATACATTCACACACATGTATATATACATACATACATACATACATACATGTATATACATTCACATATACAGAAAAAAGAGAAGAAAGGGAAATGAGATGCTGATAATGCAGGCAGACTAGAGGAGTGTGATAAAGATGCTTTTTCATCTCATGTGATCAAATACTTATTCCCCCTCAACCCCTGTTATCAATCATACATCACCGCACCACCAACATGATCAAAGCCAAGTCTAAATTACCCAAGGCCTACACTACACCAATCACAGTCTGAACACTATAACTTACCTAGAGCACACTCCCTAACACTCAAAGCATTTTGAAAAATAAAAATAACCATTTTACAAAAAATATAAGAAAATAAAACATATTAAAATACATATAAATTACAAAGTCTGCTCTTCTACCTTTAGACATATTCATTCTGTAGATCAGAGTGCAAGTGATGTGTGTGCTGTACCTTTAAGAAGCATGTCAAGGCTCTATGCGCACGTATAAATTCTAGACACGTACAGTCTCTAGTGCCTTTTGAAACAGCAGCCAGGGAGAGCGCATGCAAGATCACAGTTGTTAGTTTGTATGCAAGTTACTTAAGTTAAAGTCAGTAATCTTCTATAGTGATGTGTTTGTATAAAATAAAGCTGCTTGAACAAAACCCACAAAGACTCTTCTATTGTGTCCTATATAGCAGAGAGACATGGTGTCAGAACCAGGATCGAAGAGAATGATATTCAGAGCCATGAGGTGCAGAGACGACAGTGAAGGTAACACTGAGAGAAAAGAGCCCAGACAGAGCCAGAAAGAATCAAACGCAACGAGAATAACACAAACTGTTTATCTGATACGAAAGACAAAAAGGGGCATTACAAGGGCACACACCGCACTATTAAACCAGTAGAAAGCACAAAAAGCTTGTTAACTAAGAGAAATGTTTAAAATAAAGGTATTTTAAGAGAAATGTTTAAAATATAGGTATTTGATGAAATGATTAACAGTAAAGCAAAACAAGTGTGTTTAAGGAAAACTGGGCATGTTTAGAGTAAAACAAGCACAAGAAACATACTTTGAGCATGAAAAGGGCTTAAACAAGCAAAACAAATATAATAATGAGGGCAAAAAGGACACATTAAGCAAAAAAGGTGACGGCATGTGTTTTGGCAAAGTGCTGCGTTTTGGCATACCTATGACGTCGTACTGTATCAAGAGCATCACTAAAGTTATTTGAAGTATCTCAAAGTGTGTAAAAGTGCTTTCAAAGAATGCTTACTACTGTTCGTGTATTACAAAGAGTTTGTTGTGTGCAAAGTGCACCATTTCATGAAAAACAGTCAATGTATAACCATTTAGAAACGATTCTTGTGCTGGGTGTGTCTATTCACAAAGTGTCGCCATTACAGAGTGTTTCTTGTACTATAAAGAGCTGATTAGCAAGGTACCACCATTTTGGGGACATTTCAGTATACTGTTTGCAGTTATTTGCAAAGTGCAATTACTTTGAAGTGTTTTTGTGTTTTGGGCAAGAGGTGTCTAGTTTATTTGCATTGTGCAGTTACTTGATATGTTTCTTACACTGACAAGAGGTGATTTCTTGCAAAAGATGACATTACAAGAGTATTACAGTGCCCAAGAGTTATTCAGTCGCATCATAAAGTTTTTGAAATGTTTCTTAAAATAGTGATAAATGACTTTAGCAAAATGTTGATAAATGACTTTAGCATTTTAGCCTTTCAAACAGTATTGCAAAAGTATTAAAGTGCCCAAGAAGTTTATTTCAAGTCCAGTTATCCAAACGTACTATAAGTTTGTCCATTAGCATCATTTTGAAAAGCCCAAAAGGTATAAATTCAGAAGCACAAAAGCACTGGATAAAGGTACAAATACTGGCTAGGTTTCTGGCATATGTGCATGTTTGTGCTTATTTGCAGAATCCTTCACTGGTATGTGTTAAAATCGCAGACAGATTTCGAAAACCCCTACTACTTGTATTTGATCAGAATATTGCAGAGAACTGGAGAATATTTGAGCAAGAGTACAATATTTTTATACAAGCAGCTTATTCTGATAAAGATGCATGCACCAGGGCATTCATTTTGCTAAACCTACCTGGGTCAGAAGCAATAGAAAGAAAGCATTCATTTGTGTATGCACCTGAGTATATGAAGGAAAAGGTGAAAATTGTTATATTGTTGTACAGGCTGAATCAAGGGAAGACCCTGTCTTTGAAGTGCAAGTTCAGAGAAATGTGTAACCCCCAGACGAATATTACATTAGACTGGCATTTGTTTTACATGAGATCAGAAACCAGGGGAAACATTTGCAGCTTCTATAACTGACTTGAGAAACAGAGCTAAAACGTATTGGTCTGGTGATTTAAAAGATAAGCTGATAAAGGAGAGGCTTGTGTGTGATATTAATAATGCTGCTGTGAGAAAGATTTTACTTCGTGACAGTGATTTAATGCTGAGCAAAGCCACAGAGATTTGTTAAATCCATGAGGTGACAGAAAGACACACAAATATGCTTGCGAGTGACAAGAGCATGGTTTTGCTTGACAACAGAGCAAATGTAGATAGTATGCAACATGTGGCAAACAAAAGCAGGCCCAAGCACGTGGCAACTACAGGGTTTCCAGGGAAGGCACATGGATCTCCAGAAAGTTCTAAGAAAGTTCTTAAGAAAGGAGTGCATTCAAGCTCAGTGCAATAAAAGCATGAATCAGCAAAACCATGTCCAGCCTTATCGTTAACTGTTACAACCTAGTGCATATCATGAGTCTAAAAGAGAGAAATGTCTAGCATTTAGTCAGCAATGTCACAAGTATAACAAATGGAATCATTTCCAAAAGTTTTGCAAATCAAGTAAACCTCACACAGTTGTAAAGAAAGGTCACACAAAAAAGCAACTTGGTCAAGTAGAGCTGAAGCAGTCAGTTTTCTATGTAGATGGGGTATCAGTGCTTGGTGAAAGAGCTGATGCAGTGAATTTATTGACAAGAAGTGAAGTGTTTTGTACTGTCCAGATTAATGGAAAATCCACAGAGCTCAAAGTAGACACTGGTTCAAAGTGTAACGTTATATCAGCTGACACATTTTCTCCAGTGAGAACTAACTAATGACAACGTAGCCAGTAGTGCAAGACTTGTTTCTTATGGAGGTGAAGAAATTCAAACCGAAGGTTCAGTGATGCTTTCATGTTATTTGGCCAAGAACTGCTACAACTTGTTATTTTACGAAGTCTGAAGACCAGTGCAATCTTAATTGGGTCTCAAAGATAGTTTAAAAATGAATCTGCTGTCTTTTGCTAAAGAAGTCCATCACATAAGCGCATATCCAAGTTCTAATTTTTCTGAAGCCATTTTCTCACAGTATGCTGATGTTTTCGATAAGTTTGGCAAACTTCCAGTTGTGCATTCCATGAAGTTAGCCCCAAAGGTCACTCCAGTAGTCAGACCAGCAAGAAGAGTTCCGATAGCTATTCAGGATAAAGTTAAAGCACAGCTGTATAAAACGGTGCAGTAGGGTGTGATTTGTCCAGTCATAGAACTAAATGAATGGGTGGCGTCCATGGTAGCCACTCTCAAAAAATGCTCAGATGAAATCAGAATATGTATTGACCCAAGAAATCTGAACAAAGCATTAAAGAGACCATATCATCCAATGCGCACAGTTGAAGAGGTTGCAGCTCTAATCCCGACTGCTGCTGTATTTTCTGTCTTGGATGCAGAGAGTTCATTTTGGCAAGTGATGCTTGATCACAAATCCTCATTTCTAACTACTTTTGGTACTTCATTTGGCAGATACAGATTCCTAAAGATGCCATTTGGAATAAATTCTGCTAGTAAAGTCTTTCATCGTGCAGTGGAACAAATGTTTTGGGGTTATCCTTGTGCCATAATAGTAGATTATCTATTGGTTGGAGGCAATGGTGAAGCAGAGCATGACAGAAACCTCAAGAAAGTTCTAGACACAGCATGTGAAGTAAACTTTTAGTTCAATCCTCTGAAGTGCAAATTCAGTCTTCCAGAATTTACATATCTAGATCATTTATTTACGAGTACAGGCTTGAGACCAGACCAGACCAAGCAAGTAGCTATTCTTGAGAATGTCAGTACCAGATACTGTGCAAGCTCTACAGTGTTTCTTGTGCATGGTCAACTATTTAGGCAAATTTATACCAAACTTCAGTGAGTTGACAGCACCTTTAAGAGAGCTAACATGCAAAATGTTGCAAGGTTATCGTTGGAACAGCACTAGAAGGCATTTGAAGACCTCAATCAGAAAATTTCCAGCCCACCTACATTAAGAAACGATGATGTGAACAAACCAGTTACTCTTTCATGTAATGCTTCAAAATTTTGTCTTGGTGCAGTTATACTTCAAGAGGGCAGACCAGCAGCCTATGAATCTAGATCACTAACCCAAACTGAGATGCAGTATGCTCAAATTGAGAAGGAGCTTTTGGTGATATTATTTGGACATTCCAAGTTTCATGATTATATTTATGGTCAAGCTGTTTGGATTGAGACTGACCACCAACCTCTAGTTACTATTCTAAAGAATCCTATGCATTCCTCTCCAACAAAATTACAAAGAATGATGCCCAAATTGCAAAAGTTCAATTTCAAAATGGTCTATACAAAAGGCAAACTTCTTTATCTGGTTGATACCTTATCCAAATTGCCCAGAAATATGACAGAACAGCTTGATGCAGAGAATTTTGACTTTGATGTGATATCAGTGCATAATTTTTCCATCACTAGACTTGATGAGTTAAGAGATCACACTCAGACTGATCCAGTTTTACAAAAGCTCAATCACTACATTAATGTTGGATGGCCATCAAAGCAATCTACTGTATCATCTGAAGTGCAAACCCTTTTTGCCTTACAGAGATGAGATGTTGATGGAAGATGGCATTATTTTCAAAGGTCCTAAAATTGTTGTTCCTGCTTTCTTACAACAAGAATCTATCCAGTTTTTGCATTTTGGTCACCCAGGATTTGTATCTACTAAGAGAAGAGTGAGAGAATTAGTATTTTGGCCTTCATTACCAAACGACAGTGATAAAGTATTTTCTTCTTGTTCAATATGCAATAGTACTAGACCACATTTGCAAAGAGAACCACTTCAGCTAAGTTCACTTCCTGAACTACCTTGGTCTACTGTAGCAACTGATATCTTTGAGTTGAACAATCAACACTACTTGGCTTTGGTAGACTATTATTTGAATTAGTCTGAGATTTATCTGCTACTTAAGCTAACATCCACTGCTGTTATTACTAATTTGAAACATCATTTCTCAGTTCATGGTAGTCCATACAAACGTTATTCTGACAATAGTATCCAAATTTACTAGCCAGTTGTTTCAGAAATTTGCAAAAGACCGGGACTTTTTACATGTCACAAGTAGTCCTGAATATCCTCATTCCCATGGTCTAGCTGAATGTGCACTGCAAAGTGCAAAGCAATTATTTGAAAGGTCAAAGCGTGACAATACTGATGTGTTCTTGAATTTGCTTAATCTCAGAAACATACCCCATGACCATATTCTTGGCTCACCTGCTCAAAGACTACTTTCCAGGCAAACTAGAACTATGTTACATATTACTTCTAGTTTTTTGAAGCCCAAATCTAAGAACAATAAAACCATCAAGGCTCAATTGTTGAAGAAACGTAATATCCAGAAATCTAGTTACAACAGATTGAGTAGATTACTTCATCATTTGAGGGAAGGAGAGATGGTACGAATCCAGACAACAAAAGGTTTTGATTGAACAGGACAGATTACAGGCATCTGTGCCAAGCCGAGATCCTACTTGGCAGACTCCAAGGGTATGGAGTATTGGAAGACCTGTAGACATCTTCTTCCTGTATGAGAATCATCATCACTATCACAACATTGCTTCTGTGATGTAGATTCCAAATCTAAGAGTGAATAAAACACTGTTCCCATACCAGAATGTGTTCAAAATTCTTATTCCATTCCAGAAACTGATCCAAGCATTCCACAGGTCACACATTTTGCAGAGACAGTTCCAGTTTCTAAATCTCATTCTTAGTTTTATGTCAGCCGATATGGGAGAGTAACTAAGCCTAGTGTGAAATACACAGCAACGAGGACTTGACTGTATATATCTGTATATTTAGTATTGTATAATTGTGATTTCTGCAGGACACAATGCTATATGATCTATTTATTTAGTATTGTATAATGCATGTGATTTCTGCATGCCGCATAATGTTATATGATCTATTTATTTAGTATTGTACAATGCATGTGATTTCTGCAGGACACAATGTTATATGATCGATTTATTTAGCATTGTATAATGCATGTGATTTCTGCAGGACACATAATGTTATATGATTGATTTATTTAGTATTGTGCAATGCATGTGATTTCTGCAGGTCACATAATGTTATACAATCGATTTATTTAGTATTGTATAATGCATGTGATTTCTGCAGGCCACATAATGTTATATGATCGATTTATTTAGTATTGTATAATGCATGTGATTTCTGCAGGCCACATAATGTTATATGATCGATTTACTTAGTATTGTATAATGCATGTGATTTCTGCAGGCCAGATAATGTTATAAGATCGATTTATTTAGTATTGTATAATGCATGTGATTTCTGCAGGCCACATAATGTTATACAATCAATTTATTTAGTATTGTATAATGCATGTGATTTCTGCAGGCCACATAATGTTATAAGAGCGATTTATTTAGTATTGTATAATGCATGTGATTTCTGCAGGCCACATAATGTTATATGATCGATTTACTTAGTATTGTATAATGCATGTGATTTCTGCATGCCACATAACGTTATACGATCGATTTCTCAAAGAGGGAGGATGTAGATCAAAGTCCAAGTGATGTGTGCTGTATCTTTAAGAAGCATGTGAAGGTTATACGTGCATATATAAATTCCAGTCATGTGCAATCCCTAATGCCATTTTGAAAGAGCAGCCAGAGAGAATGCATGCAAGATCACAGTTGTTAGTTTGTATATAAGTTACTTAAGTCAAAGTCAGTAAACTTCTATTGTAATGTGTTTGTATAAAATAAAGCTGCAAGAAAAGAACCCACAAAGACTCTTCTATTGTGACTTAGATAGGACAGCAACACATTCCAAAGCCTGTATCCTAACCCCATCAAGGAAACCATCTCTTAAAAATCATACCTTGATGCATCAAACTGTAGTGCAAAAGTAAATGAAAAATATATGATATGCATTACATTCAGTCCACCAGTATCAATTCAGTCAGAAAAGGAACTGTGTGATACATTTTAAATTTAACCCAAAACACCTTCAACAAGGTTGAAAATTGGCTATTAAACCAAAAACTAATACTAAACCCCAACAAAACTAAGTTACTTCTCTTCACCCCAACAAATAGAACCAAACCACCCTCATTCAACATAACAGCTAATAATGGCACCATCATCTCCCCAGTAACCCAAACCAAACTATTGGGTGTCATGATCGATCACAACCTTAGGTTTGATGTACATATCAACCAAACCATAAAAACTATCAATAAGAAATTTGGCAGCCTCTATAGGATCAGATCATTCCTAACCCTGCTAGCAAGAACTGCTATTGCCAGATCGCATCTCTTATCAACCCTTCTCTACGCCTCCCCTCTCTTCTCCCACCTGAGTAAAACTGACCTCAAAAAATTGTCAACTTGCTATAACCACATAGCCAGATTTGCTACAGGCACACCCTACCGGACCCACCACTGCCAGAACCTGAAACTCTTAGGCTGGCTGGAACTACAACAACTCCTCCAACTCAACCAGCTCTTAGTAGCCCATAAAATTCTCCACCACCCAGACATTACTCCAGCCCTTAGTAACATAATCCGCCCTTATAGTAACAATCGGACACTCCGCTCATCCACCAAACTATTAGTACTTATGACCAAATCAAACCACACTGCAGGTGACTCCTTCTTTGCCAACTCTGTCGGTAAATATTGGAACTCACTACCTGATAACATTACCCAAGAATCTTCACCAACGATATTTAAACATAAACTAAAAAGCCACCTTAAGTCACACTGGCTATGCCCCTGCACCAACCCGGACTAGTACCCCTGACTCTCCTCGACCGTACTACCCTACCTGTCCACCCAATCATATTGATCAATCATACAAACTAATCTAGGTCTGATTGCCTTAATAAATTTCCTAAACCATACGTAACTAAGGAACTCTCTCCTATTTCTACCACTTATTGTATGTCTCCTATGGATTGCCTTATGGATGGATACATTCTGCTTTGTCTGGTATTACCATGTATGTCCTGTAATTGAAATCATTGTGCTATCTACTTTTTCTTTGTACTCACTTTTACTTAATGTTATTTACCCAATATGTGTAATACTTCTAAATTGTTGTATGTCTGGAGCTTTTTCTCCCCGGGATATGTGTAATACTTCTAAATTGTTGTATGTTTGGAGCTTTTCTCCCCGGGACTCCGCTGAAAACGGATATGTATCCAGTCGGACCATCCCGGTCAACAAATGTAAAATAAAAATAAATAAAAAATAAATAGTCCTTTGTTGATGATACCTTTGTGTTTTTTTTTATATTTTGGATGATATCAGAAAAGGTTTTAAGGTGTACAATTATGTTTGTTTTTATCTACTTTGGTAAATATGACTGGTATCTATGCTGGTTACAGAGTGAGAAGTGTTTTCTACATGTTTTTCTACTTAGTCCCATAGCTGTACAATCTTGGAGTCACAAAATTTAGAGGTACAAGGCTATGGGGTATTGCCCCTGGAAAAGTACAGGGGTTATACTTTTTTTGTCATAAATCGGGAGTCAGTGTATTTGCATGAACAGAATGAGTTTGGATGAAAGTTATTTTCACTGAAGTGACATAAACCCTCTAAAAATGCAAACGTACATAATTATCTTCATTCACCTCTTCATCACCAAAACCAAATCCAAAGCAAAAATTAAACCAAAAAAACCCTCTCTTCCAAGACCCACATACTTCAACAGTCAGAAAAAGAAAGAAGAAAAACAAAAACAGCTTATGCAAACAAATAAACAAATAAGTAATGCAGAGAGAGAAATATCTTTGGGTAGCATAATCTAAAACTGACCCTACATCTCTATACTACAACCGATTCATAAAAATTACCAAGTCTCACGGTTAGTGCAGTTTAACAAAACAACACAACCACAATGCCTCTGAAATTAATGAGAAAAATCAAAATGTTTTATTTATTTTATTTTTATTTGACGTTTGTTTACTGGGAAAGTCCTAATGGGCATGTGCCCATTTTCAGCGAAAGCCTGGGGCGAAAAGGTCCATCAATGCATAGACTAGTTACAAACTTTACATAGAAATTTAGATGCAATGCAAAATAGATATACATATCAGAAATGTGGATATAATATGACATATATAGGTACAAGCATCAGTGACATCAAACAAAAAATGTTTTGTTCATAAGGTATTATAAAATTATGTGACACTGGCACATACTATTTTCCAAAGAATATAGATTATTTTAGAATGCAGGTGAAAGGGTAGAGTAATTGAGAGCAAAGGAAAGTAATAGGTGGAGGATATGTTGGCTGGAGACAGCAGATTAATACTATAGGTTTGTTGTTAGGCAGTTGAAACAGTTAAGCTGGTGTAGAACACAGGCAGATCCAGTTGTTAGACAGATGTAGTCTGTTTAGGGTGTTTAGGAATGTTGAGTTGAAAGTTTCGACAGCATCATCTAGAGGTAGGTATTTAAGGGCTGACCAATTAATAGCATTTAAAATATTTTTAAAGGTCTTTGGGTTAAAGTGAGGAAGGTTACATACAGACCTGTAGGTATGTTGTTTGCATGGTTAAGTGATAAGTCTGGCAGTACAGATAGGATTGAGTCTGGAAGTACTTTGTTTTTTATAAAATTACTGGGGTAGGAGACTAAAAGCCAGTCAATAACAGAGCCACTTTGTTGTGATCATTTGGTATAGGTTGGGGCAGAGATTAGTTGTGTAATTCATGACGAGTAATGGTGTCGGTAGGCAAGTGGGAATTAAGTTTAAGCCAGTCAATGTTACCATCATCTAAAACAATTATTTCAAGAGAAATATTGATTGTTAACCAGGATAGGACAATTTCAAGAGTGCTAATATTATTGCTAGAGGGCATGTACAGTGCAACTACACAGATACTTTTGTTGTTATTTAGTTTAAGAATGGAAATGATACCTTCAGTTTTTCAAATGGAGGTACAGGAAGGTTAAAGGAGTTAGGGAAATAGTGGATGGATATAGTATGGCTATGCCTCCTCCTTTTGTTTTCAGTCAGTTAGCTCTGATAATGTTGAAGCCAGGAGGAAGCACTTTAGTGCCTTTGATGTCTGGTTTGAGCCAGGTTTTGGTGAGTACTAATATCTCAGGGGAATGTTGTGTCATACAGGCATGTTGTTCAGATACTTTGTTACAAATACTATGTATGTTTATAGAAATCAACTTTAGTTAACTGTGTGAGGCTGGATTTTTGGCTAGAGGTAGGTTAGTGTGAGATTAGGGCCTGGATTTGGGTGAATATCTCTGCAGCATAGCAAATATATGAAGATTAAAGAGGAAAGGAAGAATTTAATTTTGTCCATGTAGTTATTGTACCTGATGTTGGCCAAGTTAAGTGAAGTCTGAAGCAGTTTGAGTTTAAAGAGGGAATTATGATCCATGGAGAAAAGATGCAGAGTGATGTGTAGGGAGTAGTGATGTATGGTATTGGCTTGAAGAGGTAGCGTCAGAAGGAGAGAGGAGTGCAGGTGGAATTGGTGTTAAATAGGAAAACATTGAGGAGAGGAAGAATAGCGTGAAGCTTAGGAGGGTAGGGAGAATCTTGGTAGTGATTGCTAGTGGAAGAAACAAAGTGAAGTTAGAGACGAGAGATGGGATGTAAGAGTTGTAATAAGATTATAGACGAAAGAGGAGTAGGGGAAGGAACCGTGGTGTGGAGTAAATGAGTATAAGATGGTTAGATGATGTTGTCTATAGAGTTAGGGAATGATTTAGAGTGGAAACTTGGATAGGAAGTAGTTGGGTATTAAGTACATAAGTGCATAGGTAAACTAAGTAGGGGTAGAATATTAGTGTGTGAAGTAATTAGTAGGTGTTAGGAACAGAAGGACTCAGAAATATTTGATTTTTAGGAGTTCAGGAGGGTGAAAGTGTGCCAGTAAATGAGGCAAGAGACTTGTATATTAAAATGGTACCAGTTAGCAAAGACTGCGTGCAAAGTAATGTCAGGTGGTTCATGGGAGTTTGTGGGTGAGGTTATAGAAGGAAGGGTTGTGGCGTGGCTAGATTTAAATATAAGGATAGTGGGGTGGGTGAGAATTGGGGGTAGGGTAGCGGAGTGGAGTGAGCCTGAGTGTAGCCAGAGCAAATGGAGCAGGTTGAGCCAGAAGGAAAAAAACAATTAGTAGTCTCACATAAACAGTAAATAAAGACTTATTGAAAGGGTTTACACTCAGTAAACTCATTACTCAGTGCTATTTGAAAGCAGAAGCATAAAATGAAGATGTTACCGGGAGCTAAAATGGAGATACACACAGAAATACCCTAAATCCTTAAAGGTTACTTCCAAGTTAAAAGAAGATAAATACAATTTGTTGCTTGATGTATACACTATCTTGTACTGTAGGCTCTCAATTTGTTTGCTGTTTTCCCCCACTTCTGAGTGAACAAGGAGTTACTATACAAGTTAAATGAGTTTGTCACTCTGCAAAAAGCTTTCCTTGTATATCACTAAAATGCTTTGGGGTTATATTGGTTTACATTACTAACGTGCTTAAATTATCTTCATACAGCCAATGTGAACTCTAGATGGAAACAAAATTTATCACAGGACTGTACCTTGTACTACTAATGGACAGAGGCAGCTCCTAAATGCTTAATCCCATGCATGGGTTCCTTCAAATCATCTGTGGTATAATCCCATTTATTCTCATTAATGGTAATATATAATTATCAACCATGGAATGGGTAAGGCCAATCTACTGCCAAATGGGACAGGTTATTTCAAGCACAGAAATGCAATCTGGCTAGGCTTAAAATAGCCAGCAAGGGTAGCTAGCTTAGTACTTACCTATAAACATATGAATTCCATGGGTCATGGTTTTACCATTCATCACAAAATACCTTTCTAACCATTACATTACAAGGTATTTTATATATTTAACACCAGGTCCAACCCAAGGTTCTTAGTATGTATGAGAATATGGTTTATTATCAAAGTCTCAAATGTCAAAACACATTTTGTATACAAACAAAAAAAAATCCAAATTCCTGAATACTAATTAGGTAAACATGTTGAAAACACGTCAATTCAAAATGATAGAACCAACAGCTTTGACATTTCTGAAAATTTACCTGCCTGTTTCCCTTTAGTATGAATGTACACAGTTCAGTACTGCACATCACTTTAATTCACTTATTTGGAGGGGGGACAGGCTCCCCTGCACCCCCACACCCCCTGCAAATTACATATTCCAACTCTGAGATCACACTACAGTGAGGAGAAGGGTAAATTTCCCAATCTACACTGTACCATGATCTCTATTCATAACTTCGACAGGACATTCATAGAATTGCAGTTTGGCAATACATGAATCAGCCAACATACATTCTGCATTCCCAAGTTCGCCTAACTGCTTTTCTACATTTTGATAGCAAACCTGTATGCATGTTTCATAATGGTGTGACAGGGGTACTTGTTTGGGGCATGATCATCAGGTGCTGACAGGGTGTGAGTGCAGTACCAGCATTCATGGCTGCAGCTTATGCATAATGTGTACTGAACAACTATAGCAAGTTGGTTGGACGCCTTTTTTTATTTTGTCTCTCAACTTTGGTTTGAGGGGGTACCACTGAGTAAATGTTTCAAGGTGCAAAATGACCTATCTAATGTTCTGATGTATATATTTATAGGCTGCACCTTGTTATTAAACCCAGCAGCAATGAATTTTTGATGACACAAATCGGTAAATTTGTCAAGCTAGAATGTCATCCATGCAACTTCATGATGCTGCGGTCTGCAAAAATAATGGAAATTAAACTGCTTTTGCCAGTGAGAATGCCCCTCACTCCCCTGTGGTGGGTCATACCTCTCAGCCTCATAACACAAGAAAGCCTAAGATTGTGGAGGGGGGGGGCAAAGGTCCAAAAGTGGGGACAGATTTTTAATATTACTCTTATAAATGCTGAAAGTTCCTAGAATAATAGGATTTATGTTAGCATGCATTTTCAGATGAATATGAAGTCTGAAACTCATAGGCATGTCATTATTTGGTGACTTCACTCCTCAGTGATTTTTCCAGAAAACCATACATTTTATGAGGCATGGACCAAAAATAGGAAGCAAAACTCTGGACATTCTGTGAAAATCTGGCCAGTTGAGTGGTATGTGGTAGCTGCACGTGTTCATTAGATGCTCTGTCTCCAAGAGAAGGTTGAAAGTATTGACAGTAAGTGTTGCTTCTTTTTACAAGGTGTCACACTGCCAGCCCAGCTATCTGGAATTTTGTAAATAATCATATTTGTGAATATCAACATGATTCATATGCTTGTCTTACAAATGTATTAGAACTGTATGCTATGTGTATATTAAACTACTGGTACAGATGTGTGTGTTGAACATGGTTTGTACAGAACTGAACTTCAAGGATGTGTCCACAGCATACCCTGCTGGCTTAGAACAGAAATGTATATAAACTATATACCTGTGCAAATGTATATGTTTTAACAGTAGAAACTAGAACATACAGAGTTAACTTGCAAAACTTCAAGAAAATAGTTGAAATTAAATTGTTTTATGATTGTGCTATAAAAGTTAGTTTCAGTGCAACAGGAGATATAATGTCTAGAGCTGGAAGTTTTTTGTATGGTCTTGAAAGAAAAGTAATTACTAGGTTTGAGATGTAGAAGTGCTTTATTGCTTTATGACTTCCAGGATCTGCAAAACATATCAGAGATATGTACTTTTCACAAAGGGATGCTAAATTTCTGTTAGTCTCTGTCAAAGGGGGGTTAGCTTGGGAACTGAAGTCAGGTGACAAAAAGTATTGTCATCCAAGCTAACCCAGCAGTAATATTTGATATTGAATTTTAAGCACTCTCTCAGAGAGAGAATGTGCATTTTGCATTTTGTCTTTGACCTAACAAGAAAGTAAAGTTGTGTACACTTGCCATAAATGTAGATGTTCAAGTGTATTCACTGTTGCAGCCATCAGACTTGGGTTATCTGCCTGCAGGTAGCCCTCAGTCAGCCCAAATATCAGAGTCTTGGGATTTCTGCATTGGACGTTGTCGCCTCTTCCATGATGTCAGGTCATCAGGGGTATAAAACATGCAGCCAATGCCATTACATCAGTTTTTCTTGCCCTAGATGTCAGGAGCCTCCAAAATAGGAAGGAATTACATGGTGTGGAACACCTCCAGTAAAAAGTAAATACCACTGCCATAAGATATGGCTAAAAATATGATAGGTGGAAAGAATAGAAAAGACAGGCGTCTGGAGGGAGTGTAATCAGGACTGCAACAGTGAATACACTCGAACATCTACATTTATGGTGAGTGTACACAACTGTACTATGTTATATATATAGATGCTACAGGCTTGATAGATTTCAGGCATCTCATAAAATAATTTCTTTGATATGTTCATATGAACCTGCAGCCTGATATGAAGTATAACTTTTGAAAAAACGGCAAGTAGAATCTAGTATGCATATATTGTACTTACGTTTTATATTATACTCAACATAACAGCAGCGCTGAGTTTTTTTTAAATGAATATCCCATTATAACGATCTATTATAAACAAGTTGATTGTTTTTCACTTAATTTGTTTTATTTTTTAATGATGTGTTTAAGTCAAGGAATTGTTTGAAAATATAAAGGGTCTATAGAATGATTCGGATTACAATTTTCATTTTGCTGTCTTTTAAAAGCTTTTCTGAATGTACTTAAATTATTGTTTTAGGTTAATGCCGTAATATGGATATACAGCTTATAAATGTGATTCATTTTCATTGGTAACCGCAGCCATTTCTTATGTATTCACTATATATTGTTTCTATAACAACTGAAAGGGGAGTGTAATTAATTAAACAATTAGGCAGTGATCATGATTGAATTTTTTGGCTTGCGCGCCAAAATGTTTCATATAAAATAACAGTGGTTTTAGTGTTAAAATACATCTGAAGAAGCGTAGTCAGCTACGCGAAAGCGCTTGTGTTTTATGTTAAAATAAAGAAGATACTTCGTTTGTGATAATCCATCTCCTGTGGTGATTCCTGTTTGGATCTGCAATTATTATTAACTGTACTATGTTCTTCGTGTTTCACTTTTGCAGTCATCACACTTGGGTTGATTCCCAATGCTGAGGAAGGGTGGAGGCAGTCAGGAAGTATTGAGGCTGGCTAGCAGGCCCTATAAGACTGCTGTGGCAAATCCAGCTCTGGAGTTAGAAAAAAAATAGGTAAGTAGTAATGCTTGGTGAAGTTGTGTACAAAACTCCAGGTTGCAGCTTCCAAGATGTCCCTGGTAGAGACTCCCCTGAGGAATGCTGTAGAGGTTGATATAGCCCTAGTGGAATGTGGTCTGATCCCCTGTGGGGTAGGTTTTCCATGGTGCTTGTAGCAGAAATGGATGCAGTGTGCTATCCATTTGGAAATGGTTTGCTTTCAAATGGCCTTGCCCTCTGCCCCTTTAGTGAAACTGACTAGCAGCTGGTCAGATTTTCTCAAAGGTTTAGTTCTGTCAAGGTAGAACCTGAGCTGTCTGTGCACATCCAAGGAGTGCAGAATCCTTTCCCCTTTATTCTGAGGATTAGCAAAAAAGGTTGGTAAATGGATGGATTGGTTTAAAGCTACACTGGATACCACCTTGGGCATAAATGATGGGTTAGTCCTGAGGCAAACCCTGTCTGCATGGAAAATAATGAAGGGTTCCACAGCCATTAGTGCCTGTAACTCAAACACTCTTCTTGCTGAAGTGATGGCTAGAAGTAAGGCTGTTTTCCAAGAGAGGAATTTTGACTCTGCTGTAGCAGCAGGCTCAAAAGGGGAAAGTGTGAGCTTCTCTAGTACAAAGTTATGGTCCCAGGCTGGGGTGGGAGCTCTCCTCGGAGTCCATAAATTAACTCCTCACAGTAACTGTTTGATGAGAGGTGGCTCAGTATTGTAGTGAGCTGAGATGGCAGAGGCATGAATTTTAATTGATGAGAAGGATAGGCCTTTGTGGAGTAGCTCTGCTGGTTAATCTAGGATTTGAGGTAAGGTGGTCACAGCTGTGTCCTTTCCTTGAGACCGGCTCCAAGAATAATATATTTTCCACTTTTCTGAATAGGATTTCCTAGTGGCCTCAAAGATGACGTCCAGCACCTGTTTGCTGAGGGTTGCTGGTGGTGTATTCAAGGGATAAGCCAGGCTGCATGGTTCAGGGTTTGCAGTTGTGGATGCAAAATCTGTCCCTCCTGCTGGGACAGCAGGGAGAGGGTCTGATGTAGGTGCCAAGGTGGCACTGCTGTCAGACTGCATAGGAGTGGGTACCAGTGCTGACGGGGCCAGTCTGGGGCAATAAGGATCGTCCTTGGCCTGTCCTGTTCGATCTTGAGTAGTACTTTTGAGAGGAGGGGCGGAGGGGGAAAAACATAAATTGAGAGGTTTTCCCATGTAAAGGATAGGGCATCCACTTTCCATGCTTGGCTGTGGGGATTTCTGGTGCAAAATTTGCTCAATTGATGGTTTTGAGGGGAGGCAAAGAGGTCCATCTCTAGAGTCCTCCACCTGCAGATTAGAAGTTTGAATGAGTTGGGTTCCAGCTTCCACTCGTGTGGGTCCTGTAGATTTCTGCTTAAGTCGTCTGCCAGTGAATTTTGTTTGCCTGGCAGGAACTGAGCTTGCAGGTGCAGTTGGTTGCTCAGGGCTGTGTTCCACAGGGCCATGGCTAACCTGCAGAGAGGGTAGGGATGAGTTCCCCCCTGTTTGTTTATGTACCACATAACTGTGGTGTTGTCTGTCTTTATCAGGAGTTGTCCTGGAAGGATAAGGTATTTGAAGGTTGTCAGAGCATTCTGTACAGCTAACATTTCTTTTTGATTAATATGCAGGGGAATTTCTTCTGGGCTCCATTTGTCTTGAATGCATTTGCCTGCCATGTGAGCCACCCATGCATAGTCTGATGTGTCTGTTGTCATGGTTTGGGTGGCGAGGGGTTGAGTAAAAGGAAGTCCCTTGTTGTGGTTGCATGTACCAAAGGAACTCTGCCCTTAGACAAGGAATTATAGCAATCAGTGTTTCCAGGTCCTGAGAATGTTGACACCAGAGACTTTTTAAGTACCACTGAAGTTTCCTCATATGCAGTCTTGCATATGGAATTAGTAGAATACATGAGGCCATGAACCTTAGGGCTTGCAGTATTTTTCTTGCAGATAGCTGGGTTTTGGTGGCCATTAGTTTGAAGTAGATTGTCAAATAAGTCTGTTTTTCTGGAGTGAGGAATGTCATCTGGGAAGTTGTGTTCAAGCTTGATCCCAGGAATACAATCTTTTGGTTGGGCACCAGTTGTGATTTATTTTCGTTGATGGTGTACCCAAGAGAAGTTAGAAGTCTCTTTACAAATGACAGGTGCTGAAGTAGCGATTCCTGACTGTCTGCCTGAATCAGGCAATCATCCAAGTATGGGTAAATTTGAATATTTCTCTGCCTGCAGTATGCAATGGCTGGAACCAGGCACTTTGTAAATACCCTGGGCGCAGTAGATAAGCCAAACGGGAAGTGCAGAGAAATGATAGTGCATAGAGCCTGCCCTGAAACGTAGATATTTCCTGCAAGATTCACTTATGAGGATGTGCAGATAAGCTTCTTTTAAGTCTAGGGTGACTAGCCAAGTGTCCTTGTGTAGCATAAGAAGAAGATATTACAGAGTCAACATTTTGAATTTTGGGACCACCAGGAAGATGTTGAGAATTGACAGATCTAGGATAGGGTGCCAAGCGCCCTCTTTTCTGGGCACCAGGAACAGTCTCGAGTAGAAACCTTGTCCTCTTTGCTCAATAGGCACAGGTTGAATAGCCCTGATACTGAAAAGAGAAAGTACTTGCTTTTGAGCCTCTGCCCACTGGTTTAGAGGAAGGTCTGGCAACCCGCTTAGGGTTGGCTGTGAGTGGAAGTAGAATCTGTATCCCTGGGATACAATGTTTAGGACCCACCAGTCCAGGGTAATAGACATACAGTTTTGTGCATGCAGGGCGTGTTTTCCTCCTAGGGATGCAAGTACTTGGGCTTTGCTGGGAAAGAAGATAGACAAGTCATTGTGAACTTTTTCCATAAGGGGGTGGCTTACCATTCCTCATTTTAGAGGAGTGGGCACTCCATTGTTTAGATCTCTGCATACCCTGAAACTGTAGTCTTGGTGGCCTATTGCCCCTGGGTTTGGACTGAGAATGCCTGGGAGGGACTGGAAAGGACCAATTTTTAGACGGCCAATGCCTATTGAATCTAGGTGGCTGCACCAGTAAAAAATCTTTAACAGTTTACATAGATTTAGCTTTTTTCTCCATCCTTTTAAGAACTTCTTCTGCTTTTGTGCCAAGCAATTTTTCCTGGTTTAATGGATCATCTAGGAATTTTGCTTTGACATGGTCTGGCAAGATTTGCTCCTTCAGCCAAGCATGCCTTCTCAGTACAGGTCCAGTGACAGCAGCCCTGCAAGATGCTTCTAAGGCATCAAAACCACACTGCCTTATCATTTGAGAACAGTGGTTGAAGCAAATTCTAATATTTTAAAAGATAGTAAGCAATTTTTATTAGACTTATATGATTATCTATCTGATTTAGGTGATGACATAGAATATTTCCTAGTTACGCTAGATATAAAAAGTTTATTCACAGTAATACCTAATACTGTAGGCATAGAAAATGTACAGAATTACTTCAAGAAGTATACGGACATGGATATTCAGTTTATAGAACTTTTGGCATTATTTTTAGAAATCATTTTGGAGAACAACATCTTCTTTTTTGAGGACAACATGTACATACAAAATGATGGCGTGGCTATGGGCACCTCCTGTGCCAACAGCTATGCCAACATTGTCTTAACTGAATGGGAGAAAGAAAGTTTATTCCCTTCTAGGTTATTCCAACAATATGTCTCGTTTTATAAGAGGTTTGTGGATGACCTCTTTCTGGTTTGGAAGGGAAGTGAGTCTTTATTACTTGAATTTGAGAAAGAAATCAATAGACTTACCGACTATTTGAGCTTTACCATGAATTATTCCAAGGTTTTTGTCTCTTTCTTGGATGTCAATATCATGAAATTACCTAATGGCATTGTTAATACTTCAGTACACAGAAAAGAGTGCTTTAGGAATACTTTATTGCATAGAACTAGCATGCATCCTAAACATATATTTCATAATGTAATTAAAGGTCAGATTATGAGAGCCTCAAGACTCAATCCTACGGAAGTTGGGTTTAGAGAAGAGATAATAGAATTAAAATCTAGATTATTGGACAGACAATACAATGAAGGACTAGTTGACCAAACTATATTGGATGTTCAAGGGATGAGAGATACAAGAGCTAGACCCTATTTTTCTAGCCTAATCAATATAGGAACACATGATATCTGTGACATAAAAATGATAGAACACAGAGATTTATCTGTTAGCATACCATTATTTTACACGAGTGATATATATGATGTTAGAACCATTATTGAAAAACACTGGCATGTTTTAGAACTAGAAACTGATATTAGCAGTTTGGTAGGTGGGAGACCTAGGTTTTGTTATAAAAATAAGCTAAACTTGAAAAGAATTCTATGTCATAAGACTCGAAATGAGCAGAACATACATCTCACTAATACCACCCCCTGTCATAACTGTAACCAGTGTGGCTTTATAAATACTGACACTGTCTTTAAACTTCCGCTTTCTGGTAGAATTTTTAATTTTCTCACTGGCACTACATGTAGGACAGAGAATGTCATTTATTTAGCCCAGTGTTGCTCCTGTACAGCTTTTTATATTGGAAAAACCAATAGACAGCTAAGAGAAAGGATTAGGGAGCATGATTATAGTATGAGGGTAGGTGATGAGTGGAATGCCCTAGCTAAACATTATAAAACTAAGGGCAAGACACACAAATTTAGCTTTTTTGTCATACAAACTATCAACTATAACCCTAGGGGTGGGGATCTAGAAACGCTCACACTGGAAATGGAGACTAAATGGATCATTAGATGTAAGGCCGACCATCCCCCTGGTCTAAATGACAAAGTCAGCCTACACCCTATTTTAAAGAAAAGGAAACCTGGAAGAGGGTTAAAGCACTAGGCTTTAATTCCAAGTACCATTCTTCCACTTATACTATTTTGTAGGCAGCATTCACAGTCTTGCAGGTAGTACAGCTAGTCAGTTGTTACACTTTCAACTTGTAGGACTTATGCTTAGAGAAATACGTGTATTTATGATGAACTATTTTAGATATACAATGTGTTATACTGCTATGAATTACAAGCATCGGTTGGATTTTTAATGTGCACAGTTTAACAGTTAAAATTTATATATATGAAAATTTGAAGATATATACATAATTTGAAGAGATTTTGATTTTAAACATACACACATATATATCTCATACAAATATATGTCCTATAAATGTAATTTAAATATTAACATGGTTATTTATCCATTTGTTCAATGTCCTACATTATATCTAGGGATATACCAGTATTTATTATGTGATTTAGTACCATCTAGTAGACAGATAGTAAATGGCATGTGTTAGTACTAGAGATTGAAATAATATGTATAATGTGATAGTTTTAAAGTTTTTATGTATATTTATTTATATTTATTTATTATTAAGTATATATAAGTATTTTACACACATGAAGATTAATTAAGACAAGGAACTATTACATTTTATATTTATAATTTCATATTATATAAGGAAAATGTTTCACAATTGATGCTATAACAGTTTTAAAATTGATTAATTAATTCTTTTATTGATTGATTGAACAAGTATATAAGGACTGTGCGATTTTAATTTTATGTACAGTCTGAGGAAGCCCTGGTGGGGTGAAAGCGCTAACTGAATAAAGAACATTCCTGTTTTACTCTCTACAGTCGTTGGATTTTGTATTCTATACTGAATTTCATTGCTGAATAGAATTGAGAAACGCTAGCCGGAGCGTTCCTATATCGTATGATTTACTGACACTGCAAAGTATGTTTGCTAACCTGGTTTGCAGAATGCATTAGCTGTTGTAAATCTTTATTTTTTGTACAATCTGGAAGCAACAACATTTTTTGTTTAATTAGTTCCATAATATGCTGCTGGTACTTCAACATGTGAAACTGGCAATTCAAAGCCCTGATGGCAAGAGTTGCAGAGTTATATACCTTCTTACCCCATCTGTCTAAAGCTCTAGAATCCCTGATAGAAGGGGTAGAGTTTTTGGCTGTAGTAGCCTTAATGCCTTTAGGACCCTGGGAAATAGTCTCTGGATCCGCAGTGGGATTCTTAAAGAGAAATTTGTGAGAGCCAGGTACTCTGTAGTACCTGTCAGGCTTTCTAAGAGCTGGTGGTAAAGTATCAGGAGTAAGACTGGATTCCATGAAGACATCATCTACAATGTCCAAGACAGAGGGGATAGCTAGAGGCCTGTGCTGAGGCAAGTCTAAAAATTCTCTGAGTCTCTTTTTGGACTGAGGGTAGTCCTGGCATTCCCAGTGGAAATACTGTCTTAAAGTATGCAAGGTTTCACCAAATGAAAAGTCCTCTGGAGGGGAGGCAGAGGGAATGGAATCCTTTGCCTCTGAATCCTCATAGGTAGATAAGGGTATGTCCTGATAATCAGAGGGATCAGAGTCATCAGACTCATGGTCTGCAGAATCAGAAGGAAAATCAATTCTTTATCTTTTAGAGGGGGAAGGCTGGCTTCTCCTAATTAAAGTTATAAGGTCTTCAGCCATTCTAAGCATTTGCTTCTGTGACAAGGGAGCTTGAGCATGCACTTTGGTCATCGGTTTTCTAGGCGTAGTGTGAACTCTGGTCCTGAGAAACTGAGTATTTTTAGTAAAAAACAAAGGTGTTGGTTTAATGTGAACATCGGAAGGTCAGAATACACCCTCAGAAGCCGGTGCCTGCACAGCAGCTCCGGACTCATCCAAGGTAGAGACATCCACAGGTTCCATAGATGAAGCAACTCGCGGCATACCAGACTCTGAATGGGTCTTAGCAGAGGCCTGCAAATCTGTAGAAGCGGGTATCAGCGGCTGCGAAAGCACCTCACTGAGTACTGGCGAACTGGCGACTAGCTGAACTGAAGCATCGTCGGCAGTTTTGGACCTATGCAGTCTGTCTCTGGCTTAATCCTTACATTTTTTCAGAAGATCGACAGTCGGATGGCTTATGGAAGTCATTTTGGAAAATGGAGAACGAGAGCAAAAGAACTTGGTGACAAAGATAGCCCAATGATGAATAGTTCAGGCATTAAGGCAGAAAACCAACAGCGAGGAACATCATGGTCTGGGCCTAAACAGATGACGCAGTAAGAATGAAAATCTCTGTGAGGTATTTTCTTTCCACAGGCAAGACAATTAACTTTTTCTGACATCGGTTAGAGCAAGAAAAAAGGATCCCCAACGGGGTACTTAGCTTTAGAAGACTTCAGGTCTGAAATGCGAAAAATGAAAATTTCAGGTAGCGTCCGACCGACACTTGCATACTGATTCTGGTTCCCATGTGGCAAGAAAAGCTGATGCAATGGCATCAGCTGCATGTTTTATACCCCTGACATCATGGAAGAGGCAACAGCATCTGGCGCAGAAATCCCGAGACTCTTGTATTCGGGCTGACTGAGGGCTACCTGCAGGCAGATAACCCAAGTATGATGACTGCAACCATGAAACTTATCACCACATCTGCACTTGCCTTGCTGTAAGTAAGTTTTAGGGCATAGTAACTCTTTTAGATTCAGGTAGGAATATAGTAAGGTATAGCTTAAATGTTTTCTTTATTTACTTGAGACTGTCCTGCAATGTTGTTTTAAATATTTTCTGTGATTTTGAACTGTGATATAACTGATTACTTACTGAACATTGTCTTGTTCTGTTATTAACCAAAAAATGAGGAAACAGTCCAAAAATGTAACTAGTAACCAAAACACAGGACTGAAAGGAGGACAGAAACTCCACTCTTTATTGGCTCACAAAAAAGCTTAACGCTCCACCAAAAAAATGCGTTTACATCCAGGCACCTCCCAGACTTCATCAGAAAATGTACAATAATGAGGAAACCTCATTTAAATACAACTCAAGTTACAATAAATAAAATCAATTACTGACTTAAAGAAACATACAACACAAAATACCTAAAAATGTATACATTATATATATTATAAAAAATCTTTAAAATAAATACACTGACATGTAATTTAACATGCCATCAAGATTAGTCATAATTTGGCAGCTCTGAGTTTTAAAAGGAGTAACAAGGAAATATAATCATTAAGGCCCAGGAGTCTACTGGCCTCCAAAACAATTTGCCAGTAAGTTTCATGATAAGCCAACTTGGATTCCCAAGGGCCTCCCCTGATATCCCTAGGTAGAAGTTCCAACACAAAAAAGTTTTAGTCAGCCCCCACAAGATAATGTGAGCCTGTACAGTGCATTGTTGGTATTGCATTTTTTAATATCATTAAAGTGTTTGTATATTCAACGTCTTAGTTGCATTTCTGTTTTCTCCACATAAAACCCCTTGCACTGGCCACATGAAGCAATGGAAACTACCCCACAACTATTACTGTTAGTGTAAGTTTTACCCGCCACCATTTTGTCCCTTCCCTTGATGTAAATACTTTCAGCGTGGTTAATGTGGGGACATTGAGGACAGGTGCCATGCCTAAATGTACCCTTTTTCCTATGGGAGAAAACACTGGGGTTTTGGTTCTGCTCAAGCAAGTCCTTGATGTTAAGCCCCCTTCTGTAAATAACCTTGAGGGGCTGGCTCTTGAACACATCAATGTCAGTGAACTCAAATTTACCACATTCCTTTTCAATAACACCTCTAAGAACATGAAAGTCACTACTAAAGTTGGTAATAAAGGCTCTATTGTACTGCATGTCACTACCATCACCAGATTTCCTGTGCTGGACTGGAAAGGAGCCGTTTCCCAAACAAATATCCTGTGGGGGGGGCTGACTTTACCTATTTTGTGTTGGAACTTCTACCTAGGGATATCAGGGGAGGCCCTTGGGAATCCAAGTTGGTTTATCGTGAAACTTACTTGCAAATTGTTTTGGAGGCCAGTAGATTCCCGGGTCTTAATGATTATATTTCCTTGTTACCCCTTTTAAAATTCAGAGCTGCCAAATTATGATTAATCATGATGGCATGTTAAATTACATGTCAGTGTATTTATTTTAAAGATTTTTTATAATATATATATAATGTATACATTTGTAGGTATTTTATGTGTTGTATGTTTCTTTAAGTCAGTAATTGATTTTATTTATTGTGAGGTGAGTTGTATTTAAATGAGGTTTCCTCATTATTGTACATTTTCTGATGAAGTCTGGGAGGTGCCTGGATGAAAACGTATTTTTCGGTGGAGCGTTAAGCTTTTTTGTGAGCCAAGAAAGAGTGGAGTTTCTGTCCTCCTTTCATCCTGTGTTTTGGTTACTTCTTCTGTTATTACTTATTATTAAATATATTTAAACCTCTCTTTGTGATTGATACATGTGAACATACTTATTATTAAATATATTTAAACCTCTCTTTGTGATTGACACATGTGAACATACTTATTATTAAATATATTTAAACCTCTCTTTGTGATTGATACATGTGAACATACTTATTATTAAATATATTTAAACCTCTCTTTGTGATTGATACATGTGAACATACTTATTATTAAATATATTTAAACCTCTCTTTGTGATTGACACATGTGAACATACTTATTATTAAATATATTTAAACCTCTCTTTGTGATTGACACATGTGAACATACTTATTATTAAATATATTTAAACCTCTCTTTGTGATTGACACATGTGAACATACTTATTATTAAATATATTTAAACCTCTCTTTGTGATTGACACATGTGAACATACTTATTATTAAATATATTTAAACCTCTCTTTGTGATTGACACATGTGAACATACTTATTATTAAATATATTTAAACCTCTCTTTGTGATTGACACATGTGAACATACTTATTATTAAATATATTTAAACCTCTCTTTGTGATTGACACATGTGAACATACTTATTATTAAATATATTTAAACCTCTCTTTGTGATTGACACATGTGAACATACTTATTATTAAATATATTTAAACCTCTCTTTGTGATTGACACATGTGAACATACTTATTATTAAATATATTTAAACCTCTCTTTGTGATTGATACATGTGAACATACTTATTATTAAATATATTTAAACCTCTCTTTGTGATTGATACATGTGAACATACTTATTATTAAATATATTTAAACCTCTCTTTGTGATTGACACATGTGAACATACTTATTATTAAATATATTTAAACCTCTCTTTGTGATTGACACATGTGAACATACTTATTATTAAATATATTTAAACCTCTCTTTGTGATTGACACATGTGAACATACTTATTATTAAATATATTTAAACCTCTCTTTGTGATTGATACATGTGAACATACTTATTATTAAATATATTTAAACCTCTCTTTGTGATTGATACATGTGAACATACTTATTATTAAATATATTTAAACCTCTCTTTGTGATTGACACATGTGAACATACTTATTATTAAATATATTTAAACCTCTCTTTGTGATTGACACATGTGAACATACTTATTATTAAATATATTTAAACCTCTCTTTGTGATTGACACATGTGAACATACTTATTATTAAATATATTTAAACCTCTCTTTGTGATTGATACATGTGAACATACTTATTATTAAATATATTTAAACCTCTCTTTGTGATTGATACATGTGAACATACTTATTATTAAATATATTTAAACCTCTCTTTGTGATTGACACATGTGAACATACTTATTATTAAATATATTTAAACCTCTCTTTGTGATTGATACATGTGAACATACTTATTATTAAATATATTTAAACCTCTCTTTGTGATTGACACATGTGAACATACTTATTATTAAATATATTTAAACCTCTCTTTGTGATTGACACATGTGAACATACTTATTATTAAATATATTTAAACCTCTCTTTGTGATTGACACATGTGAACATACTTATTATTAAATATATTTAAACCTCTCTTTGTGATTGACACATGTGAACATACTTATTATTAAATATATTTAAACCTCTCTTTGTGATTGACACATGTGAACATACTTATTATTAAATATATTTAAACCTCTCTTTGTGATTGACACATGTGAACATACTTATTATTAAATATATTTAAACCTCTCTTTGTGATTGATACATGTGAACATATTTAACCTCTTAAAGGACTTGCATATGTATTTGGTGACACTATACAGGCTACTCCTAAATAGCTTTGCTCTTGGTAAGTCTACCATTCGGATTAATAGTAACATTACACAGTAAGATTGGACACCCTTTGTTAAGGGCCTTAAAGTAGCTAATAAATGTTGGCTGGTGGCAGTCGGAATGACCTTATAGTCTGGGCAGAAGGGAGCATAGCTAGTAAACCTATGCCAGCCTTCCCTAGGTGTGTGTGTGTGTGTGTGTGTGTGTGTGTGTGTGTGTGTGTGTGTGTGTGTGTGTGTGTGTGTGTGTGTGTGTGTGTGTGAGCTACCTGGGCAGGGACATGAAGCACTGGTTGGACAGAGAGGGTGCTTGATGTTTTGGCTTGTCCACTCAGCTGTGCCAGTGGGAAGTCTTATTGGAGATATGGAGAAAGAGGGAGAAACCAGCCCCATACTGACTGTGATCTCTGTGTGCCTTTAAGGGAAATTGCACTTTACTGTGTGTTTACTTGTCTTCCTCCTAGTGTGTACATTACCCACTTTTGCTAGTTGTGAGGATTGAGGCTCCTTGATAAGTGGACCAGTGTTGGGGCATCAGACAAGGTTACAAAAAGTTGGACTAATATGATGCCAGGTTACAGAACACAATGACCTAAAATGTGATGTTTGCACTTTGCTTAATTTCTAAATTCAGACAGCTACAGATCTGTAACCTATATTCAACTTCTTTAAAATATGTGTCAGAAAAACTGCATTGTGAAGCTGAAGTTTTAAGATGCATTAGTGACAGAAGAATTGCATTTGTAATTACATTGAATATACAAGTATGTATGGAACCTGTAAGCCTGTTCTGCTCAAAAGTGCAGTAATTGTTAAAAGATGTTAAAGAAAAACAGATGTGTTTTCAGTTTTTGTTCTGATTTTAAATTCATTTTAACAGTCTGCATCTGCTTTAGTTAAGGGCTTTATGCCTGTATTAATGATTCCAGTACACAGTTGCACTGTATTTTTGTTGTTTTAAGTGGTCTAACTGATAAGCCCTGGTTTCATTCTTGTGTACTGAGTGCACGTCAGGCTAGTTTAGGCCATGTCTTTGTACTGGGACATTCCCAGACCTGCCATCTCAGAGTTAAGGGTCTAATTGTTTTTCTGTGCCACCCATGTTGTAGTTGTGTTCTTAAACCCAGCATATCAGTTGTTACCTGCCCCTTATTATGATCTGACAACATAACTCCCTCCCTTTTCCTGTTTCTTGGCTGTTGACAATAAGCACCTAAGTATCATTTTGCAAAGTCTCTCCCCAGACCAGGTAAAAGACCTTTGATAAAATTGTTTATGTCAGACAATGAGCTTACTGCGCATCAGTACCCTGACTGGAGAACAAGCGATCTCCAGCAGAATATTAATGTACAAGTAATGTCCACTGAAAAATGAGCCCACTGCTTCACAGCACCTAATCAAGCTGCCATGGAGCTCGGACTAAGGGAACAGAATGGTTGGAACAAGCGATCTTCAGCAGGATATTAATGTACAAGTAATGTCCACTGAAAAATGAGCCCACTGCTTCACGGCACCTTATCAAGCTGCCATGGAGCTCGGACTAAGGGAACAGAATGGTCGGAACAAGCGATCTTAAGTAGGATATTAATGTACAAGTAATGTCCACTGAAAAATGAGCCCACTGCTTCACAGCACCTTATCAAGCTGCCATGGACCTCGGACTAAGGGAACAGAATGGTCAGAACAAGCGATCTTCAGCAGGATATTAATATACAAGTATTGTCCACTGAAAAACGAGCCCACTGCTTCAAGGCAGCTAATCAAGCTGCCATGGAGCTCGGACTAAGGGAACAGAATGGTCGCCATTATTTTACCTCACTAAGCAACGCTTTTGCTGTTTGGTGAGTGTAAACTATAGAGAGAAGACAACAAAAAGGTGTGTGTGTGTGTGTGTGTGTGTGTGTGTGTGTGTGTGTGTGTGTGTGTGTGTGTGTGTGTGTGTGTGTGTGTGTGTGTGTGTGTGTGTGTGTGTGTGTGTGTGTGTGTGTGTGTGTGTGTGTGTGTTCCTGTTTGTGTTTGAGTGCATATGTGTATGTCAGTGAAAGTGAGAGCAAGCGACCCGTTATGTTACACTCCCTAAGCAGCGTTTTTGCTGTTTAGCAAGTGTAAAATAAAAAAAGAAAAAAAATTAAAATAAAGTGTGTGCATGGGAGTGTATGCATGTATAGTAAGAGAGAGAGAGAGAGAGCAATTGATCGAGCGAAACAGAAAAGTGGTTTATGTTTCTGTCTGCATGTTTGCGTGAATGCGTGCATGAAAGCAGAAAGATTTTGTGTGTGTGTGTGTGTGTGTGTGTGTGTGTGTGTGTGTGTGTGTGTGTGTGTGTGTGTGTGAGTGTGTGTGAGAGAGAGAAATTGAGAGACAAAGTGAGAGATATGTGTGAGTGAATGCACGTATGTAAGCAGAGGAGACTGTGTGTGTGAGAGAGAGAAATTGAGAGACAAAGTGAGAGATATGTGTGAGTGAATGCACGTATGTAAGCAGAGGAGACTGTGTGTGTATGCGAGAGAGAATGGGCTGTATGTAAAATTGTTGTGTTTCACTTGCTTATTATTTTTTTAAGCACTATATTGTTTTTTATATATGTTTGATGTAAAATGCCTCCTCCAACAACATTAACATATACTACAGCAAGTTTGAAATAGTAGGCGAAGAAACTATTTTACATTAAAAATTTATAAAAAAAAATAATGTAGTACTTATAAAAATATATAGGCAAGTAAAAGCACAGCAGTTTTACAGACAGCCCATTCTCTAAGTGCAATAATGCCCTCCAGGGTGTGTGTTAATGTGTAATCAACATCCTTCCAGGGATGTAGAGGCCAAACACCATCTCATAACACCCATGGGTGAGCGTTAATTACACATTAACACACCCTGTCAAGCATTATTGGTTGCATGTAGTGATATTACGAGCACTGATTTTAGTGTCAAACTGGTGAGGGGTTTTTTTTACTATAATTAGTTTACAGTTTCTGGATGGTGGCAGAAGAATGTTTCCAAGCTAGTTGTTTTGTACTGAAATTTAAATATGCAGTAGCAAGCCCACCCAAACATTATTCTAAGATCAAACTCCAAGCAGTTATAATCACCCCTTCCTCAGAGTCATTCACGTCTGCATCATGCATCAGCACTTCCCCACAACTTCTCTATCCAGCCTGATTGAGATGGGTATCTTCAGACGGTGTAAGAATTCTATCATATGCTGTCTGATTATTATCTGTTCCTCAAATAGTATAACACAGTATGTGAGAAATGTACATATATAATATTCTCAGAGGCAAAAATCTCACACACAGTAAACTCTGACACCAAAATCATCAGCCGTATACCACACATCTCACCTCTCCATAGCCATCACAATATACTTAATCCATCACATGCTGAGGATCTAAAGATTAACTTGCCTACACCTCAAACACCTCCAAAACACAGCACAGGCACAAAGCACACTCAGCATATAAAGCATTTCCTCACATAGCACAAGGAGTCCCAAAGTCACTGATGCAGAGCCTGTAAGGCAGGTATCAACCCAAGAAAACATTCTTGTTAGAGGTGACTCCATTGTAAGACATACAGATGTACCTCTTACCAGGCGGAGCAAGAAAAGAGGTACAGTTAGCTGCTTGTCTGGTGCCAGGATCCATCAAATCACACATGCAGTCAAGTCCTTGAACAACAAGTACCAGTATGACTTTGTCATAATTCATCCCGGTGTCAATGACTTGAGCTGTATCTTCCTGTATTATATGGAGAGAGACATGATGGAGCTCTCAGACTATGTCCAAGGCAGGTATGAGCCTAGCATTGAGCAGCGTTCCACCTTCTCCAAGGATGATGCCGCAATGAGCAAAAATAACTGACTTCAATTATTGGCTTAATTTTTGGTGTCATTTAAAGGGGGTGCAATATTTTTCAGCCTGGGATCAACAGATCACTCTGCTTCACCAGAGATGACCTGCACCTGTCCCCTCTAGGGTTTTGATTATTGGCAAAGACATTGTCCACCTCCATCAGGCTTTTTTACAGAATGTCAACCTGATAAACCTACCAACATAGTGAAACAACAAAGGAAAATCTGAAGCCATTACTGATAAATGCTAGGAGTCTGAACTAGAAACTACACCCTGTACAAGCCCTTCTCACCCTGAAAGACATTTACGTCTGTGTCGTGACCAAGACATGGTTTAAAATAGCGAAGAGAACTGCAGCTGTGTAAGGCTATAATGCCTTCCACAAGTTTAGACTAGCTACTGTGCAGGAGGGGAAAAAGGTGGAGGTATATCAATCAACATTCAGAAGAGACTCACATTAAGGCTGGTATAACAGCATGATTCACTAGAGCTTCTCAATGTCCAAATAACCATCAGAAAAATCCCATGCCATATATTAACTAGCTATAGACCTCCCTCTATGACAAAAGAAAGCCACAACACCTATCTGCAGGCTCTAGAATCACTTAGTATTAAACCCAGTGTAAATTTTACTAGGTGATCTAAACTATCCAACTACAGACTGCGAAACCTACACCATCACTAGTGATCATCCACAAGACAGCAACAGTCCTCCCTCAGCACAAAGGTGGGCCATCTACAGATACTGGAAACTACAGACCCTTAAGTCTCACTACTCTCATATACAAAGCCATGGAAAAAATTATAATAGTAATGACACAGGAAGCCTCCAGACACTGAACCTAACCCAATTTGGTTTTGTCAAGGGCAGGTCATGCCTACTAAACCTAGTAGACTTCTTTGAGAAGGTCACCAAAGCAATAGATGAAACCAAAATGGTACCTACAGCATACCTTGACCTAGCCAAAGCTTATAACATGATTCCCCACTCAGGGACTGTAGAAACCCAGTGGTTTGCCAACTGGCTCACAGATTGGACACAGATAATCAAAACAGGGGAAGGTACCTTCACAAAGAGACCAATCACCAGTGGAGTCCCTCAGGGCACTGTGCCGGGACCTCTCCTGTTTGGCATCTGTTTTTCTGAAGTAAAAGCCAATACCAAAGGGCTTTGGCTGACAAAGTTTGCAGATGACTGCAAGCTAGGAGCAGTCATTGAATCCTCAAATGACTTAACCATCCTGCAATAAGGTTTGTCTCAAATAAATAACTTGTGTCTAAATCATGGTCTGAAACTAAATGACAAAAAAATGCATTATTATATTCTTTGGGAAGTCATTTACCCCATGAAGCTATCATATTGACAATACGCCTCTAAGAGGTGATTCAGCTGTTCAGGATTTGGGAACTTATGTGGACAGTTACCTACCTTTTTACCAACATGTGTCTGTTGTTGTAAGAAAGTCCTTCTATGTTGCACAGCTTATAAACAAAGGGATTGTATCTAGATCTAGGTATGTAATTTTCCACCAATACTCAACCCTCTTTAGGCCAGTCATTGACTATAATGCCCCTTTGACATGTATCTGTTGAGACACCAGCAACAACGTTAGCACCCACAGAGATACCTTACTAAAAGGATACAAGGCCTAAACAACATGTCCTACATGGACCAACTCAAAGCCCTGTCACTATACTCAGTATCCTACAGACTGCTAAGAGGTGACCTGTGTCTAACATAAAAGACATACTCTGACCTATTACTGATGGACTCACTGCACATCGGCAAGTCAAACTGCATCAGAAATACTCATTCTAGAGATCTAAATCTCTTCTACAACATCAAAAGAATGGTTTGGAGGGACAGGTATATTTCACAGAGGATACCATTGCAGTGGAACAGATTCCACATTCACATACAACAAAGTTCATCCCTATCCATTTTCAAATGGAAACAGAAAATGTATCCAAGAACTACCCCCTGCATTACTAATGGACAAATGCATCTCCTAAATGCTTTATCCCATGCATGAGTCCACTCATGTTATCTATAGTATGATCCCAGTTATTCTCATTAGGGGTAATATATAATTATTGACCACTGGATGGGTAAAGCCCATCTATAACCAAATGAGATAGGTTATTTTGAGCCCAAAAAAGGAAATTGGCTAAGCTTAAAATTGCCTGCTATTGCAACTAGTCTGGTATTTACCTTTGCACCTGTTTCTGATTACTTATTACCTGTGACATCACTCTTTTGGAATGAAATATAGTTTTGCAGGAAAGTAGTAATTGCTTCCCTCTAATGGCAGAGGAAGGTGTAAACTTCAAAGAACCTCTGAAGCCAAAACTGTAAATGGAAAAGATCTATGTGAAATCCTGTTTACTTTCCAGCAATTCCTTTCTGTATGTTCGAAAGAACTGAGTTAATTACTTTACTGAGAAAAAATAATAAGCAAAAACATTTAAGTTGATTTGAAACCAGTGTAGAGGGAGCCTTGCTCAGAAGACCTTTGTATCCATACCTATGTAAGTGCTGGGAAGACCTTTCTGTCCACACCTATGCAAGTGCTTGGAAGACCTTTGTGCCCACACCTAGGTAAGTGCTTGAAATACCTAATGCTTAAAAGACCTGTGTCTCCACATCTAGGTAAGTACTGGGAAGACCTTTGTGTCCATGCCTAGGTAAGTGATGTTCTACACCTGCTTGTATTGTATTTTAGCACTTAGCATGGCTAGGGGTCCATAGGCTCATATGTGCTTACTAGGCTATTGGTCTGTGAGGATCTTCCTTGGCCCTTTTATTTTGCATACAAATAATCCAAAGGTAGCAGAACAAGAACATATTGGGACATCTACTTACCACCCCCATCCATGAGGGCCACGGGTGCTAAATCAGTATTGAAGTTGTGGTTCCCATCCATTCGTCAAAGTATGTTTGAAAAGAGTAAGAGAAGTATTTTGCTTTATGTGGAGTAGAAGGTTCCTTAGAATAGGAATTCCCTGGCACAGATACATATCCCTCCAACATGTTCTATTTATGTTGCAATTCTAATACAGGATTGTTGAGAGTACAAGTATTTAGAGCAATCCCTTCATCTAAATAATTTTATTTCTAAAAGCAATATAAATCCATTTCTAAATCCTCCTTCTTCAAAAAAAAAGAGACTGACTCCAGATCACTCCTTTTATAGGTTTTATTGGAATAAGTGTTTTCCCTTTTAGACTTTTTCATACCCAGTTCTTACATCTTACATTAATGTTGCAAAATAGATTGAAATATTTGGAAATGTGTAACAGGTCTGCCAGGATAGGGTCTGTAGAGGCTTTATAAGTGAGGCAGAGATCACTTCTTAGTAGCCTGTACGATGCTTAGAAGAGGGATGGGCACTGAGCCTACACAGATTTTGCGAATCAGGTCCTTGATTTTTTTTAGTGAGAAAACCGTGTGGCCACTGCCGTTGTGACACAGTTTGTACAGGTACATACTGAATGGGGACATTCGGTGATTAGCCCAATGAGAACCAGGTACAGTGGAATGATTACCGGACATGGAAATTATAGGTTTACATATAAGCTGTGTGATGAAGAACAGCTTCCTTACAATAAAGGATATGTGGTGTGCAAAGGATAGTTCATTCTCAACATAGGTTCCCAAATCTCTAACTACGGGATCAATTTTCAGGAGGGGTGCTTTCATGGTTGCCAAAGGATACAACTATATATTTCTTGGCATTTAGTTTTAGTGTATGGATTTTACACCATCTATTTTTTTTTTTGAGAAGGGTCCTCCTGGAGGATATTGGTTTCCTCTGAGAAGTTTATGATGGCAACAAGTTTACAGTTATCTAGAAACTTGAACAGTCATAAACCCTCAAAATTTCCTCTGACATCCTTGAAGTAAATGTCAAACAGGAGTTGTCAAAGAACCACACTTGGGGTAGACCACTACTTACATATCTTTTACAGGAGGTATAGCCACCCAACCTAATTTCCTGGGTTTTATCTGTGAGCCAGTTTGTTAACCAATGAATTACATAAGGATTTACATTTATTTGGGAGACTTTATCTCAGGTGTGGGGTGGTGCCCAATAATGTTGAGATATCCAGATGTACAGTGTCTATTGATTTACCCTCATCCATTGCTTCAGTAACCTTGTCAAAGAAGCTGACCAGGTTAAGTAGGGAGGATCTGCCATTGATAAATTCAAACTGGCTTGGGATGAGAATTTGTAGTTACCAATATCCATATTTATTAATTCCAGAATGTTCCTTTACATACCTTTATAGATGAGGCCCCTCAGGCTTATGGGTCAATAATTACTCAGGTTTGTGGATGGCCCACCTTTGTAAAAAGGGATGACTGTTGTTGTCCTCCATTTATCTAGCATGAAGCCTGTTTGGAGGCTGGATGGTCTGTCAAGTCATGGTTCAGACAGACCATGGCAAGTCTGTATGTTAGCTGGCCTAAACAGAATAACTGCTTTAGACTTAAATAGCAAGCATCTTGAGGACTTTTTCTCTTGGAAATTTTGAGGAAGGGGTTTAGATGCAAATATGCGATCTGAGAATATGGGGGCAATGAAGTCTAAACAAATTTGTCTGCTAGTGTATTGGCTACATTCTTCAGGGGCAAGTAAGTGATATCCTTAACTTTTAGGTCCATGCAGTGCTGGACGTTGTTTATGATGATATCCCTAACTATTAGGTCCATGCAGTGCTGGACATTGTTTATGATGATATACTTAACTATTTGGTCGGTGCAGTGCTGGATGTTGTTTATGATGATATCCTTAACTATTAGGTCCGTGCAGTGCTGGACATTGTTTATGATGATATCCTTAACTATTAAGTCTGTGCAGTGCTAGACATTGTTTATGATGGTATCCTTAACTATTACGTCCGTGCAGTGCTGGACATTGTTTATGATGATATCCTTAACTATTAGGTCCGTGCAGTGCTGGACATTGTTTATGATGATATCCTTAATTATAAGGTCCATGTAGTGCTGGATGTTGTTTATGATGATATCCTTAACTATTAGGTCCATGCACTGCTGGACATTGTTTATAATGATATCCTTAACTATTAGGTCCGTGCAGTACTGGACGTTGTTTATGATTATATCCTTAACTATTAGGTCCGTGCAGTGCTGGACGTTGTTTATGATGATACCCTTAACTATTAGGTCCGTGCAGTGCTGGACATTGTTTATGATGATATCCTTAACTGTTAGGTCTTTGCAGTGCTGGACATTGTTTATGATGATATCATTAACTATTAGGTTCATGTAGTACTGGACATTGTTTATGATGATATCCTTAACTATTAAGGCCGTGCAGTGCTGGACATTGTTTATGATGATATCCTTAACTATTAGGTCCGTGCAGTGCTGGACATTGTTTATGAGGATATCCTTAACTATTAGGTCCATGCAGTGCTGGACATTGTTTATGATGATATCCTTAACTATTAGGTCCATGCAGTGTTGGACATTGTTTATGATGATATCCTTAACTATTAGGTCCATGCACTGCTGGACATTGTTTATAATGATATCCTTAACTATTAGATCCATGCAGTGCTGGACATTGTTTATGATGATATCCTTAACTATTAGGTTCATGCAGTGCTGGGCATTCTTTATGATATCCTTAACTGTTAGGTCCATGCAGTGCTGGACGTTGTTTATGATTATATCCTTAACTAATAGGTCCATGCAGTGCTGGACATCGTTTATGATGATATCCTTAACTATTAGGTCCATGCAGTGCTGAACATTGTTTATGATGATATACTTAACTGTTAGGTCTGTGCAGTGCTGGACATTGTTTATGATGATATCCTTAACTATTTGGTCAATGTAGTGCTGGATGTTGTTTATGATGATATCCTTAACTATTAAGTCCGTGCAGTGCAGGACATTGTTTATGATGACATCCTTAACTATTAGGTCTGTGCAGTGCTGGACATTGTTTATGATGATATCCTTAACTATTAGGTCCATGCAGTGCTGGACGTTGTTTATGAGGATATCCTTAACTATTAGGTCCGTGCAGTGCTGGACATTGCTTATGATGATATCCTTAACTATTAGGTCCATGCAGTGCTGGACATTGTTTATGATGATACCCTTAACTATTAGGTCCATGCAGTGCTGGACATTGTTTATGATGATATCCTTAACTATTAGGTCCGTGCAGTGCTGGACATTGTTTATGATGCTATCCTTAACTATTAGGTCCGTGCAGTGCTGGACGTTGTTTATGATGATATCCTTAACTATTAGGTCCGTGCAGTGCTGGACATTATTTATGATGATATCCTTAACTATTAAGTCCATGCAGTGCTGGACATTGTTTATGATGATATCCTTAACTACTAGGTCTGTGCAGTGCTGGACATTGTTTATGATGATATCCTTAACTATTAGGTCGGTGCAGTGGTGGACATTGTTTATGATGATATCCTTAACTATTAGGTCAGTGTAGTGCTGGACATTGTTTATGATGATATCCTTAACTATTAGGTCTGTGCAGTGCTGGACAATTTTTATGATGATATCCTTAACTATTAGGTCAGTGCAGTGCTGGACGTTGTTTATGATGATATCCTTAACTACTTGGTCCATGCAGTGCTGGACATTATGATGATATCCTTAACTATTAGGTCCGTGCAGTGCTGGACATTGTTTATGATGATATCCTTAACTGTTAGGTCCATGCAGTGCTGGATGTTGTTTATGATGATATCCTTCACTATTAGGTCTGTGCAGTGCTGGACATTGTTTATGATGATATCCTTAACTATTAGGTCCGTGCAGTGCTGGACATTGTTTATGATGATATCCTTAACTGTTAGGTCTGTACAGTGCCGGACATTGTTTATGATGATATCCTTAACTATTAGATCCGTGCAGTGCTGGAAGTTGTTTATGATGATATCCTTAACTATTAGGTCCATGCAGTGTTGGATGTTGTTTATGATGATATCCTTAACTATTAGGTTCATGCAGTGCTGGACATTGTTTATGATGATATCCTTAACTGTTAGGTCCATGCAGTGCTGGACGTTGTTTATGATGATATCCTTAACTATTAGGTCCGTGCAGTGCTGGACATTGTTTATGATGATATCCTTAAGTATTAGGTCTGTGCAGTGCTAGACTTTGATTATGATGATATCCTTAACTATTAGTTCCGTGCAGTGCTGGACATTTTTTATGATGATATCCTTAACTATTAGGTATGTGCAGTGCTGGACATTGTTTATAATGATATCCTTAACTGATAGGTCTGTGCAGTGCTGGACATTGTTTATGATGATATCCTTAACTATTAGGTCTGTGCAGTGCTGGACATTGTTTATGATGATACCCTTAACTATTAGGTCTGTGCAGTGCTGGACATTGTTTATGATGATATCCTTAACTATTAGGTCCATGCAGTGCTGGATGTTGTTTATGATGATATCCTTAAATATTAGGTCCATGCAGTGTTGGATGTTGTTTATGATGATATCCTTAACTATTAGGTCTGTGCAGTGCTGGACATTGTTTATGATGATATCCTTAACTATTAGGTCCATGCAGTGCTGGACGTTGTTTATGATGATAACCTTAACTATTAGGTCCATGCAGTGCTGGACATTGTTTATGATGATATCCTTAACTATTAGGTCTGTGCAGTGCTGGACATTGTTTATGATAGTATCCTTAACTGTTAGGTCCATGCAGTGCTGGATGTTGTTTTTGATGATATCCTTAACTATGAGGTCTGTGCAGTGCTGGATATTGTTTATGATGATATCCTTAACTATTAGGTCCATGCAGTGCTGGATGTTGTTTATGATGATATCCTTCACTATTAGGTCTGTGCAGTGCTGGACATTGTTTATGATGATATCCTTAACTATTAGGTCCGTGCAGTGCTGGACATTGTTTATGATGATATCCTTAACTGTTAGGTCTGTACAATGCCGGACATTGTTTATGATGATATCCTTAACTATTAGGTCCGTGCAGTGCTGGAAGTTGTTTATGATGATATCCTTAACTATTAGGTCCATGCAGTGTTGGATGTTGTTTATGATGATATCCTTAACTATTAGGTTCATGCAGTGCTGGACATTGTTTATGATGATATCCTTAACTGTTAGGTCCATGCAGTGCTGGACGTTGTTTATGATGATATCCTTTACTATTAGGTCCGTGCAGTGCTGGACATTTTTTATGATGATATCCTTAAGTATTAAGTCTGTGCAGTGCTAGACTTTGATTATGATGATATCCTTAACTATTAGGTCCATGCAGTGCTGGACATTTTTTATGATGATATGCTTAACTATTAGGTACATGCAGTGCTGGACATTGTTTATGATGATATCCTTAACTGTTAGGTCTGTACAGTGCAGGACATTGTTTATGATGATATCCTTAACTATTAGGTCCGTGCAGTGCTGGAAGTTGTTTATGATGATATCCTTAACTATTAGGTCCATGCAGTGTTGGATGTGGTTTTTGATGATATCCTTAACTATTAGGTTCATGCAGTGCTGGACATTCTTTATGATGATATCCTTAACTGTTAGGTCCATGCAGTGCTGGACATTGTTTATGATGATATCCTTAACTATTAGGTCCGTGCAGTGCTGGACATTGTTTATGATGATATCCTTAAGTATTAGGCCTGTGCAGTGCTAGACTTTGATTATGATGATATCCTTAACTATTAGGTCCGTGCAGTGCTGGACATTTTTTATGATGATATCCTTACTATTAGGTACGTGCAGTGCTGGACATTGTTTATAATGATATCCTTAACTGATAGGTCTGTGCAATGCTGGACATTGTTTATGATGATATCCTTAACTATTAGGTCCGTGCAGTGCTGGACATTGTTTATGATGATATCCTTAACTATTAGGTCCATGCAGTGTTGGATGTTGTTTATGATGATATCCTTAACTATTAGGTCTGTGCAGTGCTGGACATTGTTTATGATTATATCCTTAACTGTTAGGTCTGTACAGTGCCGGACATTTTTTATGATGGTATCCTTAACTATTAGGTCCATGCAGTGCTGGACGTTGTTTATGATGATAACCTTAACTATTAGGTCCATGCAGTGCTGGACGTTGTTTATGATGATATCCTTAACTATTAGGTCCGTGCAGTGCTGGACATTGTTTATGATGATATACTTAACTGTTGGGTCCACGCAGTGCTGGACATTGTTTATGGTGGTATCCTTAACTGTTAGGTCCATGCAGTGCTGGATGTTGTTATTGATGATATCCTTAACTATGAGGTCCATGCAGTGCTGGACATTGTTTAAGATGATATGCTTAACTATTAGGTCCGTGCAGTGCTGGACATTGTTTGTTTATGATGATATCCTTAACTATTAGGTCCGTGCAGTGCTGGACATCGTTTATGACATTTCTAACATTGTTAAAGAAGGTTTTGTGGTTATCCTTCACTTGGGTGACAATTTATACATCATGCCTGGATTTGGTTGATTTAATCAGGGTCCAAAGTTCCTTGCTACATTTAGTAACATCACTGGCAGCTTGAGAATTAAATTTAGTTTTTTGTGTGCATTAAGTTTTTTTCTTTTATTATAGAGCACCTGATAGGCTTTATATTTGGGTTCCATCATAGTGGTTTATTTTAAACTTGGCATTGTATTTACTTCTGGGGTGGCAGATGCATATATGCAGCTATTTACATATACATTGAATTTGGCATTAAAGGGTTCCACATAAACAACAGGACCCCCAAAATGGGAGGATGGTTTATTTTAGCCAGGTCATCACTAAGGTTTAGTACAGTAGCCTTGGCACAATTTCTGTCTGACCACAGATGTATGGTAAGATGCTTTCAGCTTCAGTTTCAGTGGTAATGTGACTGATGTGCGATGTGCGTTTCATGAAGTAGGATGTACAATTGCTGGGGATCAAAGCTGCTCTGCACTGATAAGGAACAAGTACAGCTGGGGTGCAGATTTACTGGCTCAGAGAGTTTGTATTGATGAAGTCCAAAAATTTCTGGGCATATATGTTTTAGGATGTGTAAGTCTCCCAGTTAGTGGAGGGGTAGTTAATGTCTCAAAGGAGAATGGAATTTGATACATAGTGACTCCATATGGTTATGCATGAGGTATGAGCTAAAGGGGACACACAGGAGGTCACAGTCACCTATGAGATGAAAAAGGGATTTGTTAATAGTTAGCTGGACATGGAGGAGGAGCTGCAGATCATAATCTTGTCTAATGAGTCTGGAGATGAAATTACTTTTTTAAGAATATGGAAACGCTGTTGCCTTTAGTGCCTTCATCTAATGGGGGTAGGTCTGAATGTGTGGCAGTGAAACCCTGAACTGATGGAGTCCTCTCATTGGTCTTAAATCCTGCACTGATGGAGTGGTCTCACTGGTCTTAAATCCTGCACTGATGGAGTGGTCTCACTGGTCTTAAATCCTGCACTGATGGAGTGGTCTCACTGGTCTTAAATCCTGCACTGATGGAGTGCTCTCACTGGTCTTAAACCCTGCACTGATGGAGTGGTCTCACTGGTCTTAAATCCTGCACTGATGGAGTGCTCTCACTGGTTTGAAACTGCATCTCTGTGATAAAGTATAGCTTGATTTTTTTCCATTGTAAGGCGTGATTGTAAAGAGTGCAGCTTTTTGGTAAGGAATCCAGCACTAAACAATACCTTTGTGTTATCTGGAGTTTGTTTTGTTATATTGGAAGCTTTAGAAGACTGACATTGCCTAAAAAAGGCACCATGGGGGTGGACAAGGATTTAGCCAATATATGGCAATCTTGTTAGGATAGATGCAGGCTATCCCTGGCAAAACAGTTTGGACTGTCTAGCATCACCTCCCAGGCTGACATATATTTTACCCCCACCCTTATGAATGATAAAAATAAGCTACATTGTTGAAGTCAATAATCTTTTGCTCATATTGTTTTTTTCAGAGATAGTCTAAATAAAGTTTTTATTTATTCACTTTTAAGATTCTTGTAGCTACTATCTACTCCTATTCCAGCTCACAACCACTCCTAAACTGATATATAACTCCCATGACTGTCCTGCACTCAGGTCCCTTTTCTCTCTTTGCATTCCAGCTCAGCCTCTATGCTCTGAACACCAATATCTTCTCCAAACAGGCCAACTTTTATACTCCTAGTCAATTTCCAAAATATGGAATAACCTTGTAGCATCCATCCGCTTGCAATCAAGCCCTTCTAACTTCAAATGTGCATTGCACAATCATTTCCTCTCCAAATAGATATGTCACTGCTCTGTTCCCACCTCAGCCATTACTTAAACTTAACTTACTAATTAAACCCTATATCTTTCTATATCTAGCTTTTCCTAATAATTCTTTTTGTCTTTACACTCCTAACAAACTCTTACCCAACTGCCCCATGAAAGCTTTACTTACCCCTTCTTCTTTTCTCCTCCTCTCTATGCCCTTCTGTACATTCTACTTTCTTTATATTTGCTAATCGTCCTTCTCTCCTATCTTCTATTGTCCTTTGACCTTAACTTTTTCCCTTATACCCCTATTTTTGTTTCTCCTTTATGTCTTTCCTTAACCCCATGACATTATAAACCTATATCTAAGTGCCTCTCCTACTAACATACCCTCACATTAATCTAATACTTGATCTAATTTACTGCCTCAGAGTATTTACCTTTTTCTTACTTCTGCTTATGACTGCTTACCTCAGAATCCATTCAAATATGCTCTGTATTGTTTTAATCTTACTATTATGCCTTTGTATTATCATTATATTTAACTTTGCTGCTTATACATGGTTTTACTTACTCATTCTCTTTCTAAGTAATTATCAACTTTTGTAACTTAATGTATTGTTTTATTTTTCACACTGGAGATTTTCTCCCAAGGCCTCCACTGAAAATGGACTTGTTTTGCCCAGTGGACTTTCCCGGTAAACAAATGTCAATAAATAAATAAATTAATAAATAGTATTTATTTATGCATTATTATTAATCAAGGAGAGTATATTGTTTAGCACTGTAGATTGTCAAGCTGCCGGTATTGGCCTCTAACTGAGCACATTGTTTAGCACATTAACATTTTGTATTTATTGTTTTATCTAGAAACAAATCAAGAGTTGCAAGGGTATTTGGTGTGTTGGTTACTTAGCCATATGTGGGGTAATGAAATTACCAGGACTAAAGTTGCAGTGATGTGGAGATTTTTTATCAAGCTACCCTCTGAGCTGTGTGTGTGTGTGTGTGTGTGTGTGTGTGTGTGTGTGTGCACTCCTGTACGTGTATGTGTGTTTGTGTGTGTGTGTGTGTGTGTGTGTGTGTGTGTGTGTGTGTGTGTTTGTGTGTGTGCGCTCCTGTACGTGTGTGTGTGTGTGTGTGTGTGTGTGTGTGTGTGTGTGTGTGTGCGCTCCTGTACATGTGTATGTGTGTGCGTGTGTGTGCTCCTGTACATGTGTGTGTGTGTGTGTGTGTGTGTGTGTTTTGTGTGTGTGCTCTGTACATGTGTGTGTGTGTGTGTGTGTGTGTGTGTGTGTGTGTGTGTGCACTCCTGTACGTGTGTGTGCGTGTGTGCGTGCTCCTGTACATGTGTGTGCGTGTGTGTGTGTGCGCTCCTGTACGTGTGTGTGTGTGTGTGTGTGTGTGTGTGTGTGTGTGTGTGTGTGTGTGTGTGTGTGTGTGAGACTCAGCTCAATGAGTGATAAGTGCTTAGCCCAAATCTGGATGTGGACGCTAGGAGCCCATACCTAGACCATCAGTGCATATTCCCTGCATGCTATTGAGGCCAGATCAGGTGTATTTTCACTTTTTGTTAAATTTAACCTGTTGGTTACTAGTGGTGTGACTCAAGAAATCATCCCTGTAGTGGCCATCAGACCTATTTGAGGCAGAACATTGGCTTCAGGGACTATAGCTTCTGTCTATCACAAATCTGGTATGACATAGCTTGGTAGTCATAGAATTCAATCCCCATCAGTACTAGATCTGTCACCACTATTGGTAAAACAGCTGGGTCAGCAAAGGTGTTGTAGACTCAAGTTAAATACATACACATTTAGTTTTGTACATCAGTTATTTTATTTTTTAGTTAGAGCTAGCTTTAGGAAAAACATAACTATGAGCTCCTCTGACATCTAAAATATCAGTGCCACAGCTGAGAAAGGATTACAAAGATACAGGAATTCTGCTTCCCGGTATGTTCAAGGAAGACACAACTGCATCTTTGTGGGCAGCTGGAATGCAGATCAGTAATGCTAGGGACAGCCTAGCAGGTGCCATGGATGTGCGGAAGGCAGCCAAATCACACTGTTTCCCATATCCAGTACACCTCAACCCCCAAAAGTAATTGCAGAGAATGGCACTGGAAGTGAAGTACTTGGAACTCAGAGCAGCCGTGAGGATGCAATGGTGGGAAGTGCAAAGAGAGAGTGAGAGAAAGCTGGAGGCGGCAATGAACAGGCAGCACCAACATAAGTGAAAGATGATCATCCTTCACCAGGGGCAAGAAAGACTCGGGGAGGGGGAAAGGCAGACCTGAGATACCAAGGTCAGTGCAAAACTTTTTCTACAATGTAATGAAAGGGGATGACTCTGATAGTAATCTGGGGATTTCAAAGAGTGTGTAATCAACACCAAGTTGACTGAGGGCATGGAATGAGGTTATAATTTTGCTAATGCTTAAAGCGATGCATATCATTTCTAAGCTTATTGATGCTGACTGTTGAAATTATGCTAATATTAATGACACTGTGGCACAGCAAGTAGTCTTGTCACCTTACACCAAGAGGTTCTGTGATTCGGTTCTCAGCTGGGGAGCCTTCTGTGTGGAGTCTGCATGTCCTTGTGTTTGTGTGGGATTTCTCCTGGTGCTCTGGGTTTCTCCAACATTCCACTAACAAGCAGTAGGTAGACTGGACGCTCGAAACTGGCCTTAGTTATGAGTGCACATATATGTGTGTGTGATATGAACGAACAAAAGCCCCATCAGGTGCAGTGAATGTTAGGTCGAGATGATTGTCACTGTCAAAGTCCCAAACCAACCTCATTTGCAAAATAGGAAAAAAGAGTTGTAGATGAATGGCTGAATGGTTAAAGAATGTTTACTTGCATGTTTTAAATGACTCCTGAAACACACAGAAGGAAATACAGAGAGCACAAAAGAAAGACAAATAGTCTGTGTGAACATAGGTTCATAGATTAGTACTAGGCTAACTGCCCCAGTGAGCCATTTTAAACCCAGCAATTACCCCAGGTAATAATAAAACCCTGCACCTTGTGTCTGTAAGGTAAACACCTTAACCATTACACCAACCTCCCACCCTTCTGTGTGGAGCATAATGCAGAACTAGCACTTACTATCATAGATGAGTGACTGGCTGTAATGTCACACGTTTGAAATGGCTACGGTTCTGTTGGTGAGGGAATACATGCTGAATACTTTGCTGATCTAGGAAAAAGGGAATCTCTGCATAGCTAGCAGGGAACAAATGCATAGGAATAGGTACCTGCCCAATAGGGGCAGCCTAAACCATCAGGACAGGACCTGCTAAGAAAGTGGAAGCCCATTTCTTAGGACAAGATGTCATAACTGCAACCCAAAGGGGCTTGCACAGTATCACTAACCACTTAGACATGGTGAGGAATAAAAGTCTGAGATGCAGCAAGAAGGACAAGCACTACAACAGTGGTCAATTGTCCGAAAACAAAAGCTGGACTAAACGATCAAACAGTTCTTTAGCCTATCTTTGTGGTGGAAAGCTAAGAACAAGCACTACGACAGGGGTCAATTGTCTGAAAACAAAAGCTGTACTAAACGATCACACAGTTCTGTAGCCTATCCTTGTGGAGAAAAGCTCAGGACAAGTACTACGCCAGTGGTCAACTGTCTGAAAATAAGAGCTGTACTAAATGATCACATAGTTCTGTAGCCTATCCTTGTGGAGGAAAGCTCAGGACAAGCACTACGACAGTGGTCAGTTGTCTAAAACAAGAGCTGTACTAAATGATCACACAGTTCTGTAGATTATCCTTGTGGAGGAAAGCTCAGGACAAGCACTACGACAGGGGTCAATTGTCTGAAAACAAAAGCTGTACTAAACGATCACACAGTTCTGTAGCCTATCCTTGTGGAGAAAAGCTCAGGACAAGTACTACGCCAGTGGTCAACTGTCTGAAAATAAGAGCTGTACTAAATGATCACATAGTTCTGTAGCCTATCCTTGTGGAGGAAAGCTCAGAACAAGCACTATGACAGTGGTCAATTGTCTGAAAACAAGAGCTGTACTAAACAATCACACAGTTCTGTAGCCTATCATTGTGGAGGAAAGCTCAGGACAAGCACTACGACAGTGGTCAATTGTCTGAAAACCAGAACTGCACTAAATGATCACACAGTTCTGTAGCCTATCCTTGTGGAGGAAAGCACAGGACAAGCACTATGACAGTGGTCAATTGTCTGAAAACAAGAGCTGTACTAAACGATCACACATTTCTGTAGCCTATCCTTGTGGAGAAAAGCTCAGGACAAGCACTACGCCAGTGGTCAATTGTCTGAAAACAAGAGCTGTACTAAATGATCACATAGTTCTCTAGCCTATCCTTGTTAAGGAAAGCTCAGGACAAGCACTACGACAGTGGTCAATTGTCTGAAAACAAGAGCTGTACTAAACGATCACACATTTCTGTAGCCTATCCTTGTGGAGAAAAGCTCAGGACAAGCACTACGCCAGTGGTCAATTGTCTGAAAACAAGAGCTGTACTAAATGATCACATCGTTCTCTAGCCTATCCTTGTGGAGGAAAACTCAGGACAAGCAGCACGACAGTGGTCAATTGTCTGAAAACAAGAGTTGTACTAAAGGATCGCTCAGTTCTGAAACCTATCCTTGTGGAGGAAAGCTCAGGACAAGCACTACGACAGTGGTCCATTGTCTGAAAACAAAAGCTCTACTAAATGATCACACATTCCTGTAGCCTATCCTTGTTGACGAAAGCTGAGAACAAGCACTACGACAGTGGTCAATTGCCTGAAAACAAAAGCTCTACTAAATGATCACACAGTTCTGTAGCCTATCCTTGTGGACAAAAGCTCAGGACAAGCACTACGACAGTTGTCAATTGTCTGAAAACAAGAGCTGTACTAAATGATCACACAGTTCTGTAGCCAATTTTTGTGGAGGAAAGCTCCGGACAAGCAATACAGCAGTGGTCAATTGTCTGAAAACAAGAGCTATACTAAACAATCACACAGTTCAGTAGCCTATCCTTGTGGAGGAAAGCTCAGGACAAGCACTACGTCAGTGGTCAATTGTCTGAAAACAAGAGGTGTACTAAATGATCACATAGTTCTGTAGCCTATCCTTGTGGACGAAAGCTCAGGACAAGCACTACGACAGTGGTCAATTGTCTGAAAACAAGAGCTGAACTAAATGATCACACAGTTCTCTTAGTCTATCCTTGTGGACGAAAGCTCAGGAAAAGCACTACGACAGTGGTCATGTGTCTGAAAACAAGAGCTGTACTAAATGATCACACAGTTCTGTAGCCTATCCTTGTGGAGGAAAGCTCAGGACAAGCACTACGACAGTGACCAATTATCTGGAAACAAGAGCTGTACTAAACGATCACGCAGTTCTGTAGCCTATCCTTATGGAGGAAATCTCAGGAAAAGCACTACGACAGTGGTCATGTTTCTGAAAACAAGAGCTGTAGTAAATGATCAGACAGTTCTGTAGCCTATGCTTGTGGAGGAAAGTGCAAGACAGGCACTACGACTGTGGTCAATTGTCTGAAAACAAGAGCTGTACTAAATGATCACACAGTTCTGTAGCCTATTCTTGTGGAAGAAAGCTCAGAACAAGCACTACGACAGTGATCAATTGTCTGAAAACAAGAGCGCTACTAAATGATCACACAGTTCTGTAGCCTATCCTTGTGGAGGAAAGCTGAGGACAAGCATTAGGAGAGTGGTCAATTGTCTAAAAACAAGAGCTATACTAATCAATCACACAGTTCAGTAGCCTATCCTTGTGGAGGAAAGTTCAGGACAAGCACTACGACAGTGGTCAATTGTCTGAAAACAAGAGGTGTACTAAATGATCACATAGTTCTGTAGCTTATCCTTGTGGATGAAAGCTCAGGACAAGCACTACGACAGTGGTCATTTGTCTGAAAACAAGAGCTGAACTAAATGATCACACAGTTCTCTTAGTCTATCCTTGTGGACGAAAGCTCAGGACAAGCACTACAACAGTGGTCAATTGTCTGAAAACAAGAGCTGTACTAAATGATCACACAGTTCTGTAGATTATCCTTGTGGAAGAAAGCTCAGGACAAGCACTACGACAGTGACCAATTATCTGGAAACAAGAGCTGTACTAAACGATCACACAGTTCTGTAGCCTATCCTTATGGAGGAAGTTTCAGGAAAAGCATTATGACAGTGGTCAATTGTCTGAAAACAAGAGCTGTACTAAAAGATCACACAGTTCTGTAGCCTATTCTTGTGGAAGAAAGCTCAGAACAAGCACTACGACAGTGATCAATTGTCTGAAAACAAGAGCGCTACTAAATGATCACACAGTTCTGTAGCCTATCCTTGTGGAGGAAAGCTGAGGACAAGCATTAGGAGAGTGGTCAATTGTCTGAAAACAAGAGCTGTGCTAAACAGTTGCACAGTTCTGTAGCCTATCCTTGTGAAGGAAAGCTCAGGACAAGCACTACAACAGTGGTCAATTGTCTGAAAACAAGAGCTGTACTAAACGATCACGCAGTTCTGTAGCCTATCCTTCTGGAGGAATGCTCAGGACAAGCACTACGACATTGGTCAATTGTCTGAAAACAAGACCTTACTAAATGATCACACAGTTCTGTAGCCTATGCTTGTGAAGGAAACTCAGGTCAAGCACTACAACAGGGGTCAATTGCCTGAAAACAAGAGCTGAATTAATGATCACACAGTTCTGTAGCCTATCCTTGTGGAGGAAATCTCAGGACAAGCACTACGATCGTGGTTAATTGTCTGAAAACAAGAGCTGTACTAAACAATCACACAGTTATGTAGCCTATCCTTGTGGAGGAAAACTCAAGACAAGCACTACGACAGTGGTCAATTGTCTGTAAACCAGAACTGTAATAAATGATCTCACAGTTCTGTAGCCTATCCTTGTGGAGGAAAGCTTAGGAAAAGCACTACGACATTGGTCAATTGTCTGAAAACAAGACCTGTACTGAATGATCACACAGTTCTGTAGCCTATCCTTGTGAAGGAAAGCTCAGGACAAGTAGTACGACAGTGGTCAATTGTCTGAAAACAAGAGCTGTACTAAACGATCACACAGTTCTGTAGCCGATCCTTGTGGAGAAAAGCTCAGGACAAGCAGTACGCCAGTGGTCAATTGTCTGAAAACAAGAGCTGTACTAAATGATCACATATTTCTGTAGCCTGTCCTTGTGGAGGAAAGCTTAGGACAGGAACTACGACAGTGGCCAATTGTCTGAAAACAAGACCTGTACTAAATGATCACATAGTTCTCTAGCCTATCCTTGTGGAGGAAATCTAAGGACAAGCACTATGATAGTGGTTAATTGTCTGAAAACAAGAGCTGTACTAAACAATCACACAGTTATGTAACCTATCCTTGTGGAGGAAAACTCAAGACAAGCACTACGACAGTGGTCAATTGTCTGTAAACCAGAACTGTAATAAATGATCTCACAGTTCTGTAGCCTATCCTTGTGGAGGAAAGCTTAGGAAAAGCACTGCGACATTGGTCAATTGTCTGAAAACAAGACTTGTACTGAATGATCACACAGTCCTGTAGCCTATCCTTGTGAAGGAAAGCTCAGGACAAGTACTACGACAGTGGTCAATTGTCTGAAAACAAGAGCTGTACTAAATGATCAGACAGTTCTGTAGCCTATCCTTGTGGAGAAAAGCTCAAGACAAGCACTACGCCAGTGGTCAATTGTCTGAAAACAAGAGCTGTACTAAATGATCACATATTTCTGTAGCCTGTCCTTGTGGGGAAAGCTCAGGACAAGCACTACGACAGTGGTCAATTGTCTGAAAACAAGAGCTGTACTAAATGATCACACAGTTCTGTAGCCTATCCTTGTGGAGGAAAGCTCAGGACAAGCACTACGACAGTGGTCAATTGTCTGAAAACAAGAGCTGAACTAAATGATCACATAGTTCTCTAACCTATCCTTGTGGAGGAAAGCTCAGGACAAGCACTACGACAGTGGTCAATTGTCTGAAAACAAGAGCTGTACTAAACGATCACACAGTTCTGTAGCCTATCATTGTGGAGGAAAACGCAGGACAAGCACTATGACTGTGGTCAATTGTCTGAAAACAAAAGCTGTACTAAACGATGGCACAGTTCTGTAGCCTATCCTTGTGGAGGAAAGCTCAGGACAAGCACTACGACAGTGGTCAATTGTCTAAAAACCAGAACTGTACTAAATGATCACACAGTTCTGTAGCCTATCCTTGTGGAGGAAAGCTCAGGACAAGCACTAAGACATTGGTTAATTGTCTGAAAACAAGAGCTGTACTAAATGATCACACAGTTCTGTCGCCTATCCTTGTGAAGAAAGCTCAGGACAAGCACTACGACAGTGGTCAATTGTCTGAAAACAAGAGCTGTACTAAACGATCACACAGTTCTGTAGCCTATCCTTGTGGAGAAAAGCTCAGGACAAGCACTACGCCTGTGGTCAATTGTCTGAAAACAAGAGCTGTACTAAATGATCACATAGTTTTCTAGCTTATCCTTGTGCAGGAAAACCCGGGACAAGCAGTACGACAGTGGTCAATTGTCTGAAAACAAGAGCTGTACTAAACGATCACAGTTCTGTAGCCTATCCTTGTGGAGGAACGCCAGGACAAGCACTTCAACAGTGGACAATTGTCTGAAAACAAGAGCTGTACTAAAGGATCGCTCAGTTCTGAAACCTATCCTTGTGGAGGAAAGCTCAGGACAAGCACTACGGCAGTGGTCCATTGTCTGAAAACAAAAGCTCTACTAAATGATCACACAGATCTGTAGCCTATGCTTGTTGACGAAAGCTGAGAACAAGCACTACGACAGTGGTCAATTGTCTGAAAACAAAAGCTCTACTAAATGATCACACAGTTCTGTAGCCTATCCTTGTGGACAAAACTCAGAACAAGCACTATGACAGTGGTCAATTGTCTGAAAACAAGAGCTGTACTAAGCGATCACACAGTTCTATAGACTATCCATGTGGACAAAATCTCTGGACAAGCACTGCGACAGTGGTCAATTGTCTGAAAACAAGAGCTGTACTAATGGATTACACAGTTCTGTAGCCTATCCTTATGGAGGAAATCTCAGGACAAGCACTATGGCAGTGGTCATGTGTCTGAAAACAAGAGCTGTACTAAATGATCACACAGTTCTGTAGCCTATCCTTGTGGAGGAAAGCGCAGGACAAGCACTACGACTGTGGTCAATTGTCTGAAAACAAGAGCTGTACTAAATGATCACACAGTTCTGTAGCCAATTTTTGTGGAGGAAAGCTCAGGATAAGCAATACGGCAGTGGTCAATTGTCTGAAAACAAGAGCTATACTAATCAATCACACAGTTCAGTAGCCTATCCTTGTGGAGGAAAGTTCAGGACAAGCACTACGACAGTGGTCAATTGTCTGAAAACAAGAGGTGTACTAAATGATCACATAGTTCTGTAGTCTATCCTTGTGGATGAAAGCTCAGGACAAGCACTACGACAGTGGTCAATTGTCTGAAAACAAGAGCTGAACTAAATGATCACATAGTTCTCTTAGTCTATCCTTGTGGACGAAAGCTCAGGACAAGCACTACAACAGTGGTCAATTGTCTGAAAACAAGAGCTGTACTAAATGATCACACAGTTCTGTAGATTATCCTTGTGGAAGAAAGCTCAGGACAAGCACTACAACAGTGACCAATTATCTGGAAACAAGAGCTGTACTAAACGATCACGCAGTTCTGTAGCCTATCCTTATGGAGGAAATCTCAGGAAAAGCACTACGACAGTGGTCATGTTTCTGAAAACAAGAGCTGTAGTAAATGATCAGACAGTTCTGTAGCCTATGCTTGTGGAGGAAAGTGCAAGACAGGCACTACGACTGTGGTCAATTGTCTGAAAACAAGAGCTGTACTAAATGATCACACAGTTCTGTAGCCTATTCTTGTGGAAGAAAGCTCAGAACAAGCACTACGACAGTGATCAATTGTCTGAAAACAAGAGCGCTACTAAATGATCACACAGTTCTGTAGCCTATCCTTGTGGAGGAAAGCTGAGGACAAGCATTAGGAGAGTGGTCAATTGTCTAAAAACAAGAGCTATACTAATCAATCACACAGTTCAGTAGCCTATCCTTGTGGAGGAAAGTTCAGGACAAGCACTACGACAGTGGTCAATTGTCTGAAAACAAGAGGTGTACTAAATGATCACATAGTTCTGTAGCTTATCCTTGTGGATGAAAGCTCAGGACAAGCACTACGACAGTGGTCATTTGTCTGAAAACAAGAGCTGAACTAAATGATCACACAGTTCTCTTAGTCTATCCTTGTGGGAAAGCTCAGGACAAGCACTACAACAGTGGTCAATTGTCTGAAAACAAGAGCTGTACTAAATGATCACACAGTTCTGTAGATTATCCTTGTGGAAGAAAGCTCAGGACAAGCACTACGACAGTGACCAATTATCTGGAAACAAGAGCTGTACTAAACGATCACACAGTTCTGTAGCCTATCCTTATGGAGGAAGTTTCAGGAAAAGCATTATGACAGTGGTCAATTGTCTGAAAACAAGAGCTGTACTAAAAGATCACACAGTTCTGTAGCCTATTCTTGTGGAAGAAAGCTCAGAACAAGCACTACGACAGTGATCAATTGTCTGAAAACAAGAGCGCTACTAAATGATCACACAGTTCTGTAGCCTATCCTTGTGGAGGAAAGCTGAGGACAAGCATTAGGAGAGTGGTCAATTGTCTGAAAACAAGAGCTGTGCTAAACAGTTGCACAGTTCTGTAGCCTATCCTTGTGAAGGAAAGCTCAGGACAAGCACTACAACAGTGGTCAATTGTCTGAAAACAAGAGCTGTACTAAACGATCACGCAGTTCTGTAGCCTATCCTTCTGGAGGAATGCTCAGGACAAGCACTACGACATTGGTCAATTGTCTGAAAACAAGACCTTACTAAATGATCACACAGTTCTGTAGCCTATGCTTGTGAAGGAAACTCAGGTCAAGCACTACAACAGGGGTCAATTGCCTGAAAACAAGAGCTGAATTAATGATCACACAGTTCTGTAGCCTATCCTTGTGGAGGAAATCTCAGGACAAGCACTACGATCGTGGTTAATTGTCTGAAAACAAGAGCTGTACTAAACAATCACACAGTTATGTAGCCTATCCTTGTGGAGGAAAACTCAAGACAAGCACTACGACAGTGGTCAATTGTCTGTAAACCAGAACTGTAATAAATGATCTCACAGTTCTGTAGCCTATCCTTGTGGAGGAAAGCTTAGGAAAAGCACTACGACATTGGTCAATTGTCTGAAAACAAGACCTGTACTGAATGATCACACAGTTCTGTAGCCTATCCTTGTGAAGGAAAGCTCAGGACAAGTAGTACGACAGTGGTCAATTGTCTGAAAACAAGAGCTGTACTAAACGATCACACAGTTCTGTAGCCGATCCTTGTGGAGAAAAGCTCAGGACAAGCAGTACGCCAGTGGTCAATTGTCTGAAAACAAGAGCTGTACTAAATGATCACATATTTCTGTAGCCTGTCCTTGTGGAGGAAAGCTTAGGACAGGAACTACGACAGTGGCCAATTGTCTGAAAACAAGACCTGTACTAAATGATCACATAGTTCTCTAGCCTATCCTTGTGGAGGAAATCTAAGGACAAGCACTATGATAGTGGTTAATTGTCTGAAAACAAGAGCTGTACTAAACAATCACACAGTTATGTAACCTATCCTTGTGGAGGAAAACTCAAGACAAGCACTACGACAGTGGTCAATTGTCTGTAAACCAGAACTGTAATAAATGATCTCACAGTTCTGTAGCCTATCCTTGTGGAGGAAAGCTTAGGAAAAGCACTGCGACATTGGTCAATTGTCTGAAAACAAGACTTGTACTGAATGATCACACAGTCCTGTAGCCTATCCTTGTGAAGGAAAGCTCAGGACAAGTACTACGACAGTGGTCAATTGTCTGAAAACAAGAGCTGTACTAAATGATCAGACAGTTCTGTAGCCTATCCTTGTGGAGAAAAGCTCAAGACAAGCACTACGCCAGTGGTCAATTGTCTGAAAACAAGAGCTGTACTAAATGATCACATATTTCTGTAGCCTGTCCTTGTGGGGAAAGCTCAGGACAAGCACTACGACAGTGGTCAATTGTCTGAAAACAAGAGCTGTACTAAATGATCACACAGTTCTGTAGCCTATCCTTGTGGAGGAAAGCTCAGGACAAGCACTACGACAGTGGTCAATTGTCTGAAAACAAGAGCTGAACTAAATGATCACATAGTTCTCTAACCTATCCTTGTGGAGGAAAGCTCAGGACAAGCACTACGACAGTGGTCAATTGTCTGAAAACAAGAGCTGTACTAAACGATCACACAGTTCTGTAGCCTATCATTGTGGAGGAAAACGCAGGACAAGCACTATGACTGTGGTCAATTGTCTGAAAACAAAAGCTGTACTAAACGATGGCACAGTTCTGTAGCCTATCCTTGTGGAGGAAAGCTCAGGACAAGCACTACGACAGTGGTCAATTGTCTAAAAACCAGAACTGTACTAAATGATCACACAGTTCTGTAGCCTATCCTTGTGGAGGAAAGCTCAGGACAAGCACTAAGACATTGGTTAATTGTCTGAAAACAAGAGCTGTACTAAATGATCACACAGTTCTGTCGCCTATCCTTGTGAAGAAAGCTCAGGACAAGCACTACGACAGTGGTCAATTGTCTGAAAACAAGAGCTGTACTAAACGATCACACAGTTCTGTAGCCTATCCTTGTGGAGAAAAGCTCAGGACAAGCACTACGCCTGTGGTCAATTGTCTGAAAACAAGAGCTGTACTAAATGATCACATAGTTTTCTAGCTTATCCTTGTGCAGGAAAACCCGGGACAAGCAGTACGACAGTGGTCAATTGTCTGAAAACAAGAGCTGTACTAAACGATCGCACAGTTCTGTAGCCTATCCTTGTGGAGGAACGCGCAGGACAAGCACTTCAACAGTGGACAATTGTCTGAAAACAAGAGCTGTACTAAAGGATCGCTCAGTTCTGAAACCTATCCTTGTGGAGGAAAGCTCAGGACAAGCACTACGGCAGTGGTCCATTGTCTGAAAACAAAAGCTCTACTAAATGATCACACAGATCTGTAGCCTATGCTTGTTGACGAAAGCTGAGAACAAGCACTACGACAGTGGTCAATTGTCTGAAAACAAAAGCTCTACTAAATGATCACACAGTTCTGTAGCCTATCCTTGTGGACAAAACTCAGAACAAGCACTATGACAGTGGTCAATTGTCTGAAAACAAGAGCTGTACTAAGCGATCACACAGTTCTATAGACTATCCATGTGGACAAAATCTCTGGACAAGCACTGCGACAGTGGTCAATTGTCTGAAAACAAGAGCTGTACTAATGGAGTACACAGTTCTGTAGCCTATCCTTATGGAGGAAATCTCAGGACAAGCACTATGGCAGTGGTCATGTGTCTGAAAACAAGAGCTGTACTAAATGATCACACAGTTCTGTAGCCTATCCTTGTGGAGGAAAGCGCAGGACAAGCACTACGACTGTGGTCAATTGTCTGAAAACAAGAGCTGTACTAAATGATCACACAGTTCTGTAGCCAATTTTTGTGGAGGAAAGCTCAGGATAAGCAATACGGCAGTGGTCAATTGTCTGAAAACAAGAGCTATACTAATCAATCACACAGTTCAGTAGCCTATCCTTGTGGAGGAAAGTTCAGGACAAGCACTACGACAGTGGTCAATTGTCTGAAAACAAGAGGTGTACTAAATGATCACATAGTTCTGTAGTCTATCCTTGTGGATGAAAGCTCAGGACAAGCACTACGACAGTGGTCAATTGTCTGAAAACAAGAGCTGAACTAAATGATCACATAGTTCTCTTAGTCTATCCTTGTGGACGAAAGCTCAGGACAAGCACTACAACAGTGGTCAATTGTCTGAAAACAAGAGCTGTACTAAATGATCACACAGTTCTGTAGATTATCCTTGTGGAAGAAAGCTCAGGACAAGCACTACAACAGTGACCAATTATCTGGAAACAAGAGCTGTACTAAACGATCACGCAGTTCTGTAGCCTATCCTTATGGAGGAAATCTCAGGAAAAGCACTACGACAGTGGTCAATTGTCTGTAAACCAGAACTGTAATAAATGATCTCACAGTTCTGTAGCCTATCCTTGTGGAGGAAAGCTTAGGAAAAGCACTACGACATTGGTCAATTGTCTGAAAACAAGACCTGTACTGAATGATCACACAGTTCTGTAGCCTATCCTTGTGAAGGAAAGCTCAGGACATGTACTACGACAGTGGTCAATTGTCTGAAAACAAGAGCTGTACTAAACGATCACACAGTTCTGTAGCCTATCCTTGTGGAGGAAAGCTCAGGACAAGCACTACGCCAGTGGTCAATTGTCTGAAAACAAGAGCTGTACTAAATGATCACATATTTCTGTAGCCTGTCCTTGTGGAGGAATGCTCAGGACAAGCACTACGACATTGGTCAATTGTCTGAAAACAAGACCTTACTAAATGATCACATAGTTCTCTCCTATCCTTTGTGGAGGGAAAGGACAAGCACTATGATAGTGGTCAATTGTCTGAAAACAAGAGCTGTACTAAATGATCACACAGTTCTGTAGCCTATCCTTGTGGAGGAAAGCTCAGGACAAGCACTACGACAGTGGTCAATTGTCTGAAAACAAGAGCTGTACTAAATGATCACACAGTTCTGTAGCCTATCCTTGTGGAGGAAAGCTCAGGACAAGCACTACGACAGTGGTCAATTGTCTGAAAACAAGAGCTGTACTAAATGATCACACAGTTCTGTAGCCTATCCTTGTGGAGGAAAGCTCAGGACAAGCACTACGACAGTGGTCAATTGTCTGAAAACAAGAGCTGTACTAAATGATCACACAGTTCTGTAGCCTATCCTTGTGGAGGAAAGCTCAGGACAAGCACTACGACAGTGGTCAATTGTCTGAAAACAAGAGCTGTACTAAACAATCACACAGTTCTGTAGCCTATCCTTGTGGAGGAAAGCTCAGCACAAGAACTACGACAGTGGTCAATTCCCTGAAAACCAGAACTGTCCTAAATGATCACACAGTTCTGTAGCCTATCATTGTGGAGGAAAGCTCAGGACAAGCACTACGACAGTGGTCAATTGTCTGAAAACAAAAAGCTACTAAGCGATGGCACAGTCTGTAGCCTATCCAATTGTACAAGCACTGGTCAACTGTCCTAAATGATCACACAGTTCTGTAGCCTATCATTGTGGAGGAAAGCTCAGGACAAGCACTACGACAGTGGTCAATTGTCTGAAAACAAGAGCTGTACTAAACGATTACACAGTTCTGTAGCCTATCCTTGTGGAAGGAAGCTGAGGACAAGCACTATGACAGTTGTCAATTCTCTGAAAACAAGAGCTGTACTAAATGATCACACAGTTCTGTAGCCTATTCTTGTGGGGGAAAGCTCAGGACAAGCATTACGACAGTGGTCATGTGTCTGAAAACTAGAGCTGTACTAAACAATCACACAGTTCTGTAGCCTATCCTTGTGGAGGAAAGCGCAGGACAAGCACTACGACTGTGGTCAATTGTCTGAAAACAAGAACTATACTAAACGATCGCTCAGTTCTGTAGCCTATCTCTTGGAGGAAAGCGCAGGACAAGCACTACGATAGTGGTCAATTGTCTGAAAACAAGAGCTCTACTAAATGATCACACAAGCACTACGACAGTGGTCAATTGTCTGAAAACAAAAGCTCTACTAAATGATCACACAGTTCTGTAGCCTATCCTTGTGGACAAAACTCAGAACAAGCACTATGACAGTGGTCAATTGTCTGAAAACAAGAGCTGTACTAAGCGATCACACAGTTCTATAGACTATCCATGTGGACAAAATCTCTGGACAAGCACTGCGACAGTGGTCAATTGTCTGAAAACAAGAGCTGTACTAAATGATCACACAGTTCTGTAGCCTATGCTTGTGAAGGAAACTCAGGTCAAGCACTACAACAGGGGTCAATTGCCTGAAAACAAGAGCTGAATTAATGATCACACAGTTCTGTAGCCTATCCTTGTGGAGGAAATCTCAGGACAAGCACTACGATCGTGGTTAATTGTCTGAAAACAAGAGCTGTACTAAACAATCACACAGTTATGTAGCCTATCCTTGTGGAGGAAAACTCAAGACAAGCACTACGACAGTGGTCAATTGTCTGTAAACCAGAACTGTAATAAATGATCTCACAGTTCTGTAGCCTATCCTTGTGGAGGAAAGCTTAGGAAAAGCACTACGACATTGGTCAATTGTCTGAAAACAAGACCTGTACTGAATGATCACACAGTTCTGTAGCCTATCCTTGTGAAGGAAAGCTCAGGACAAGTAGTACGACAGTGGTCAATTGTCTGAAAACAAGAGCTGTACTAAACGATCACACAGTTCTGTAGCCGATCCTTGTGGAGAAAAGCTCAGGACAAGCAGTACGCCAGTGGTCAATTGTCTGAAAACAAGAGCTGTACTAAATGATCACATATTTCTGTAGCCTGTCCTTGTGGAGGAAAGCTTAGGACAGGAACTACGACAGTGGCCAATTGTCTGAAAACAAGACCTGTACTAAATGATCACATAGTTCTCTAGCCTATCCTTGTGGAGGAAATCTAAGGACAAGCACTATGATAGTGGTTAATTGTCTGAAAACAAGAGCTGTACTAAACAATCACACAGTTATGTAACCTATCCTTGTGGAGGAAAACTCAAGACAAGCACTACGACAGTGGTCAATTGTCTGTAAACCAGAACTGTAATAAATGATCTCACAGTTCTGTAGCCTATCCTTGTGGAGGAAAGCTTAGGAAAAGCACTGCGACATTGGTCAATTGTCTGAAAACAAGACTTGTACTGAATGATCACACAGTCCTGTAGCCTATCCTTGTGAAGGAAAGCTCAGGACAAGTACTACGACAGTGGTCAATTGTCTGAAAACAAGAGCTGTACTAAATGATCAGACAGTTCTGTAGCCTATCCTTGTGGAGAAAAGCTCAAGACAAGCACTACGCCAGTGGTCAATTGTCTGAAAACAAGAGCTGTACTAAATGATCACATATTTCTGTAGCCTGTCCTTGTGGGGAAAGCTCAGGACAAGCACTACGACAGTGGTCAATTGTCTGAAAACAAGAGCTGTACTAAATGATCACACAGTTCTGTAGCCTATCCTTGTGGAGGAAAGCTCAGGACAAGCACTACGACAGTGGTCAATTGTCTGAAAACAAGAGCTGAACTAAATGATCACATAGTTCTCTAACCTATCCTTGTGGAGGAAAGCTCAGGACAAGCACTACGACAGTGGTCAATTGTCTGAAAACAAGAGCTGTACTAAACGATCACACAGTTCTGTAGCCTATCATTGTGGAGGAAAACGCAGGACAAGCACTATGACTGTGGTCAATTGTCTGAAAACAAAAGCTGTACTAAACGATGGCACAGTTCTGTAGCCTATCCTTGTGGAGGAAAGCTCAGGACAAGCACTACGACAGTGGTCAATTGTCTAAAAACCAGAACTGTACTAAATGATCACACAGTTCTGTAGCCTATCCTTGTGGAGGAAAGCTCAGGACAAGCACTAAGACATTGGTTAATTGTCTGAAAACAAGAGCTGTACTAAATGATCACACAGTTCTGTCGCCTATCCTTGTGAAGAAAGCTCAGGACAAGCACTACGACAGTGGTCAATTGTCTGAAAACAAGAGCTGTACTAAACGATCACACAGTTCTGTAGCCTATCCTTGTGGAGAAAAGCTCAGGACAAGCACTACGCCTGTGGTCAATTGTCTGAAAACAAGAGCTGTACTAAATGATCACATAGTTTTCTAGCTTATCCTTGTGCAGGAAAACCCGGGACAAGCAGTGCGACAGTGGTCAATTGTCTGAAAACAAGAGCTGTACTAAACGATCGCACAGTTCTGTAGCCTATCCTTGTGGAGGAACGCGCAGGACAAGCACTTCAACAGTGGACAATTGTCTGAAAACAAGAGCTGTACTAAAGGATCGCTCAGTTCTGAAACCTATCCTTGTGGAGGAAAGCTCAGGACAAGCACTACGGCAGTGGTCCATTGTCTGAAAACAAAAGCTCTACTAAATGATCACACAGATCTGTAGCCTATGCTTGTTGACGAAAGCTGAGAACAAGCACTACGACAGTGGTCAATTGTCTGAAAACAAAAGCTCTACTAAATGATCACACAGTTCTGTAGCCTATCCTTGTGGACAAAACTCAGAACAAGCACTATGACAGTGGTCAATTGTCTGAAAACAAGAGCTGTACTAAGCGATCACACAGTTCTATAGACTATCCATGTGGACAAAATCTCTGGACAAGCACTGCGACAGTGGTCAATTGTCTGAAAACAAGAGCTGTACTAATGGAGTACACAGTTCTGTAGCCTATCCTTATGGAGGAAATCTCAGGACAAGCACTATGGCAGTGGTCATGTGTCTGAAAACAAGAGCTGTACTAAATGATCACACAGTTCTGTAGCCTATCCTTGTGGAGGAAAGCGCAGGACAAGCACTACGACTGTGGTCAATTGTCTGAAAACAAGAGCTGTACTAAATGATCACACAGTTCTGTAGCCAATTTTTGTGGAGGAAAGCTCAGGATAAGCAATACGGCAGTGGTCAATTGTCTGAAAACAAGAGCTATACTAATCAATCACACAGTTCAGTAGCCTATCCTTGTGGAGGAAAGTTCAGGACAAGCACTACGACAGTGGTCAATTGTCTGAAAACAAGAGGTGTACTAAATGATCACATAGTTCTGTAGTCTATCCTTGTGGATGAAAGCTCAGGACAAGCACTACGACAGTGGTCAATTGTCTGAAAACAAGAGCTGAACTAAATGATCACATAGTTCTCTTAGTCTATCCTTGTGGACGAAAGCTCAGGACAAGCACTACAACAGTGGTCAATTGTCTGAAAACAAGAGCTGTACTAAATGATCACACAGTTCTGTAGATTATCCTTGTGGAAGAAAGCTCAGGACAAGCACTACAACAGTGACCAATTATCTGGAAACAAGAGCTGTACTAAACGATCACGCAGTTCTGTAGCCTATCCTTATGGAGGAAATCTCAGGAAAAGCACTACGACAGTGGTCAATTGTCTGTAAACCAGAACTGTAATAAATGATCTCACAGTTCTGTAGCCTATCCTTGTGGAGGAAAGCTTAGGAAAAGCACTACGACATTGGTCAATTGTCTGAAAACAAGACCTGTACAGAATGATCACACAGTTCTGTAGCCTATCCTTGTGAAGGAAAGCTCAGGACAAGTAGTACGACAGTGGTCAATTGTCTGAAAACAAGAGCTGTACTAAACGATCACACAGTTCTGTAGCCGATCCTTGTGGAGAAAAGCTCAGGACAAGCAGTACGCCAGTGGTCAATTGTCTGAAAACAAGAGCTGTACTAAATGATCACATATTTCTGTAGCCTGTCCTTGTGGAGGAAAGCTTAGGACAGGAACTACGACAGTGGCCAATTGTCTGAAAACAAGACCTGTACTAAATGATCACATAGTTCTCTAGCCTATCCTTGTGGAGGAAATCTAAGGACAAGCACTATGATAGTGGTTAATTGTCTGAAAACAAGAGCTGTACTAAACAATCACACAGTTATGTAACCTATCCTTGTGGAGGAAAACTCAAGACAAGCACTACGACAGTGGTCAATTGTCTGTAAACCAGAACTGTAATAAATGATCTCACAGTTCTGTAGCCTATCCTTGTGGAGGAAAGCTTAGGAAAAGCACTGCGACATTGGTCAATTGTCTGAAAACAAGACTTGTACTGAATGATCACACAGTCCTGTAGCCTATCCTTGTGAAGGAAAGCTCAGGACAAGTACTACGACAGTGGTCAATTGTCTGAAAACAAGAGCTGTACTAAATGATCAGACAGTTCTGTAGCCTATCCTTGTGGAGAAAAGCTCAAGACAAGCACTACGCCAGTGGTCAATTGTCTGAAAACAAGAGCTGTACTAAATGATCACATATTTCTGTAGCCTGTCCTTGTGGGGGAAAGCTCAGGACAAGCACTACGACAGTGGTCAATTGTCTGAAAACAAGAGCTGTACTAAATGATCACACAGTTCTGTAGCCTATCCTTGTGGAGGAAAGCTCAGGACAAGCACTACGACAGTGGTCAATTGTCTGAAAACAAGAGCTGAACTAAATGATCACATAGTTCTCTAACCTATCCTTGTGGAGGAAAGCTCAGGACAAGCACTACGACAGTGGTCAATTGTCTGAAAACAAGAGCTGTACTAAACGATCACACAGTTCTGTAGCCTATCATTGTGGAGGAAAACGCAGGACAAGCACTATGACTGTGGTCAATTGTCTGAAAACAAAAGCTGTACTAAACGATGGCACAGTTCTGTAGCCTATCCTTGTGGAGGAAAGCTCAGGACAAGCACTACGACAGTGGTCAATTGTCTAAAACCAGAACTGTACTAAATGATCACACAGTTCTGTAGCCTATCCTTGTGGAGGAAAGCTCAGGACAAGCACTAAGACATTGGTTAATTGTCTGAAAACAAGAGCTGTACTAAATGATCACACAGTTCTGTCGCCTATCCTTGTGAAGAAAGCTCAGGACAAGCACTACGACAGTGGTCAATTGTCTGAAAACAAGAGCTGTACTAAACGATCACACAGTTCTGTAGCCTATCCTTGTGGAGAAAAGCTCAGGACAAGCACTACGCCTGTGGTCAATTGTCTGAAAACAAGAGCTGTACTAAATGATCACATAGTTTTCTAGCTTATCCTTGTGCAGGAAAACCCGGGACAAGCAGTACGACAGTGGTCAATTGTCTGAAAACAAGAGCTGTACTAAACGATCGCACAGTTCTGTAGCCTATCCTTGTGGAGGAACGCGCAGGACAAGCACTTCAACAGTGGACAATTGTCTGAAAACAAGAGCTGTACTAAAGGATCGCTCAGTTCTGAAACCTATCCTTGTGGAGGAAAGCTCAGGACAAGCACTACGGCAGTGGTCCATTGTCTGAAAACAAAAGCTCTACTAAATGATCACACAGATCTGTAGCCTATGCTTGTTGACGAAAGCTGAGAACAAGCACTACGACAGTGGTCAATTGTCTGAAAACAAAAGCTCTACTAAATGATCACACAGTTCTGTAGCCTATCCTTGTGGACAAAACTCAGAACAAGCACTATGACAGTGGTCAATTGTCTGAAAACAAGAGCTGTACTAAGCGATCACACAGTTCTATAGACTATCCATGTGGACAAAATCTCTGGACAAGCACTGCGACAGTGGTCAATTGTCTGAAAACAAGAGCTGTACTAATGGATTACACAGTTCTGTAGCCTATCCTTATGGAGGAAATCTCAGGACAAGCACTATGGCAGTGGTCATGTGTCTGAAAACAAGAGCTGTACTAAATGATCACACAGTTCTGTAGCCTATCCTTGTGGAGGAAAGCGCAGGACAAGCACTACGACTGTGGTCAATTGTCTGAAAACAAGAGCTGTACTAAATGATCACACAGTTCTGTAGCCAATTTTTGTGGAGGAAAGCTCAGGATAAGCAATACGGCAGTGGTCAATTGTCTGAAAACAAGAGCTATACTAATCAATCACACAGTTCAGTAGCCTATCCTTGTGGAGGAAAGTTCAGGACAAGCACTACGACAGTGGTCAATTGTCTGAAAACAAGAGGTGTACTAAATGATCACATAGTTCTGTAGTCTATCCTTGTGGATGAAAGCTCAGGACAAGCACTACAACAGTGGTCAATTGTCTGAAAACAAGAGCTGTACTAAATGATCACACAGTTCTGTAGATTATCCTTGTGGAAGAAAGCTCAGGACAAGCACTACAACAGTGACCAATTATCTGGAAACAAGAGCTGTACTAAACGATCACGCAGTTCTGTAGCCTATCCTTATGGAGGAAATCTCAGGAAAAGCACTACGACAGTGGTCATGTGTCTGAAAACAAGAGCTGTAGTAAATGATCACACAGTTCTGTAGCCTATGCTTGTGGAGGAAAGTGCAAGACAGGCACTACGACTGTGGTCAATTGTCTGAAAACAAGAGCTGTACTAAATGATCGCACAGTTCTGTAGCCTATTCTTGTGGAAGAAAGCTCAGAACAAGCACTACGACAGTGATCAATTGTCTGAAAACAAGAGCGCTACTAAATGATCACACAGTTCTGTAGCCTATCCTTGTGGAGGAAAGCTGAGGACAAGCATTAGGAGAGTGGTCAATTGTCTGAAAACAAGAGCTATACTAATCAATCACACAGTTCAGTAGCCTATCCTTGTGGAGGAAAGTTCAGGACAAGCACTACGACAGTGGTCAATTGTCTGAAAACAAGAGGTGTACTAAATGATCACATAGTTCTGTAGCTTATCTTTGTGGATGAAAGCTCAGGACAAGCACTACGACAGTGGTCAATTGTCTGAAAACAAGAGCTGAACTAAATGATCACACAGTTCTCTTAGTCTATCCTTGTGGATGAAAGCTCGGGACAAGCACTACAACAGTGGTCAATTGTCTGAAAACAAGAGCTGTACTAAATGATCACACAGTTCTGTAGATTATCCTTGTGGAAGAAAGCTCAGGACAAGCACTACGACAGTGACCAATTATCTGGAAACGAGCTGTACTAAACGATCACACAGTTCTGTAGCCTATCCTTATGGAGGAAATCTCAGGAAAAGCACTACGACAGTGGTCATGTGTCTGAAAACAAGAGCTGTAGTAAATGATCACACAGTTCTGTAGCCTATTCTTGTGGAAGAAAGCTCAGAACAAGCACTACGACAGTGATCAATTGTCTGAAAACAAGAGCGCTACTAAATGATCACACAGTTCTGTAGCCTATCCTTGTGGAGGAAAGCTGAGGACAAGCATTAGGAGAGCGGTCAATTGTCTGAAAACAAGAGCTGTGCTAAACAGTTGCACAGTTCTGTAGCCTATCCTTGTGAAGGAAAGCTCAGGTCAAGCACTACAACAGTGGTCAATTGTCTGAAAACAAGAGCTGTACTAAATGATCACACAGTTCTGTAGCCTATCCTTGTGGAGGAAAGCTCAGGACAAGCACTACAACATTGGCCAATTGTCTGAAAACAAGAGGTGTACTAAACCATCACACAGTACTGTAGCCTATCCTTGTGAAGGAAAGCTCAGGTCAAGCACTACAACAGTGGTCAATTGTCTGAAAACAAGAGCTGAATTAATGATCACACAGTTCTGTAGCCTATCCTTGTGGACAAAATTTCAGGACAAGCACTATGACTGTGGTCAATTGTCAGAAAACAAGAGCTGTACTAAATAATCACGCAGTTCTGTAGCCTATCCTAGTGGAGGAAAGCTCAGAACAAGCACTACGACAGTGGTCAATTGCCTGAAAACCAGAGCGAAACTAAATGATCACACAGTTCTGTAACCTATCCGTGTGGCGGAAAGCTCAGCACAAGTACTACAACAGTGGTCAATTGTCTGAAAACAAGAGCTGTACTAAACGGTCACACAGTTCTGTAGCCTATCCTTATGGCGCCACGCTCAGGACAAGCAATACGACAGTGGTCAATTGTCTGAAAACAAGAGCTGTACTAAACAATCACACAGTTCTGTATCCTATCCTTGTCGTGGAACGCTCTGGACAAGCACTACAACAGTGGTCAATTGTCTGAAAACAAGAGCTGTACTAAATGATCACACAGTTCTGTAGCCTATCCTTGAGGAGGAACGCTCTGGACAAGCACTACAACAGTGGTCAATTGTCTGAAAACAAGAGCTGTACTAAATGATCACACAGTTCTGTAGCCTATCCTTGAGGAGGAACGCTCAGGACAAGTACTACGACAGTGGTCAATTATCTGAAAACAAGCTGTACTAAATGATCACACAGTTCTGTAGCCTATCCTAGTGGAGGAAAGCTCAGAACAAGAACTACGACAGTGGTCAATTGCCTGAAAAGAAGAGCTGATCTAAATGATCACACAGTTCTGTAACCTATCCGTGTGGCGGAAAGCTCAGCACAAGTACTACAACAGTGGTCAATTGTCTGAAAACCAGAGCTGTACTAAACTGTCACACTGTTCTGTAGCCTATCCTTATGGAGCCACGCTCAGGACAAGCAATACGACAGTGGTCAATTGTTTGAAAACAAGAGCTGTACTAAACAATCACACAGTTCTGTATCCTATCCTTGTCGTGGAACGCTCTGGACAAGCACTACAACAGAGGTCAATTGTCTGAAAACAAGAGCTGTACTAAATGATCACACACTTCTGTAGCCTATCCTTGTGGTGGAAATCTCAGGACAAGTACTACAACAGTGGTCAATTGTCTGAAAACAAGAGCTGTACTAAACATTCACACAGTTCTGTAGCCTATCATTGTGGAGGAACGCTCAGGACAAGCACTACGACAGTGGTCAATTGCCTGAAAACAAAAGTTGTACTAAATGATCACACAGTTCTGTTGCCTATCCTTGTGGAGGAAAACTCAGGACAAGCACTACGACAGTTGTCAATTGTCTGAAAACCAGAACTGTACTAAATGATCACACAGTTCTGTAGCCTATCCTTGTGGAGGAAAGCTCAGGACAAGTACTACAACAGTGGTCAATTGTCTGAAAACAAGAGCTGTACTAAACGATCACATTGTTCTGTAGCCTATCCTTGTGGAGGAAAGCTCAGGACAAGCACTACAACAGTGGCCAATTATCTGTAACAAGAACTGTACTAAATGATCACACAGTTCTGTAGCCATTCCTTGTGGAGGAAAGCTCAGGACAAGCACTACGACAGTGGTCAAATGTCTGAAATCAACAGCTGTACTAAACTATCACATTGCTCTGTAGCCTATCATTGTGGAGGAAAGCTCAGGACAAGCACTACAACAGTGGTCAATTGTCTGAAAACAAGAGCTGTGCTAAATGATCACATTGTTCTGTAGCCTATCCTTGTGGAGGAAAGCTCACGACAAGCACTACAACAGTGGTCAATTATCTGAAAACAAGAACTGTACTAAATGATCACACAGTTCTCTAGCCATTCCTTGTGGAGGAAAGCTCAGGACAAGCACTATGACAGTGGCCTATTGTCTGAAAACAAGAGCTGTACTAAACAATCACACAGTTCTGTAGCCTATCCTTGTGGAGGAAAGCTCAAGACAAGCACTATGACAGTGGTCAATTCCCTGAAAACAAGAGCTGTACTAAACCATCACACAGTTCTGTAGCCTATCCTTGTGGAAGAAAGCTCAGGACAAGCACTCCAACTGTGGTCAATTGTCTGAAAACAAGAGCTGTACTAATGGATCACACAGTTCTGTGGACTATTCTTGTGGAGGAAAGCTCAGGACAAGCACTACGACAGTGGTCAATTGCCTGAAAACAAGAGCTGTACTAAATGATCACACAGTTCTGTAACCTATTCGTGTGGTGGAAAGCTCAGCACAAGTACTACAACAGTGGTCAATTGTCTGAAAACCAGAGCTGTACTAAACGGTCACACAGTTCTGTAGCCTATCCTTATGGAGCCACGCTCAGGGCAAGCAATACGACAGTGGTCTATTGTCTGAAAACAAGAGCTGTACTAAACAATCACACAGTTCTGTATCCTATCCTTGTGGTGGAACGCTCTGGACAAGCACTACGACAGTGGTCAATTGTCTGAAAACAAAAGCTGTACTAAATGATCACACAGTTCTGTAGCCTATCCTTGTGGAGGAAAACTCAGAACAAGCACTACGACAGTTGTCAATTGTCTGAAAACCAGAACTGTACTAAATGATCACACAGTTCTGTAGCCTATCCTTGTGGAGGAAAGCTCAGGACAAGCACTACGACAGTGGTCAATTGTCTGAAATCAAGAGCTGTACTAAACGATCACACATTTATGTTCCCTATCCTTGTGGAGGAAAGCTCAGGACAAGCACTATGACAGTGGCCTATTATCTGAAAAAAAAAACTACTTTAACGAACGATCGCAGTTCTGTAGCCCTCTCTCCTTGTGGAAGAAAAGGGACAAGCACGACAGTGGTCAATTGTCTGAAAACAAGAGCTGTACTAAACAATCACACAGTTCTGTAGCCTATCCTTGTGGAGGAAATCTCAAGACAAGCACTATGACAGTGGTCAATTCCCTGAAAACAAGAGCTGTACTAAACCATCACACAGTTCTGTAGCCTATCCTTGTGGAAGAAAGCTCAGGACAAGCACTCCGACTGTGGTCAATTGTCTGAAAACAAGATCTGTACTAATGGATCACACAGATCTGTAGACTATTCTTGTGGAGGAAAGCTCAGGACAAGCACTACGACAGTGGTCAATTGTCTGAAAACAAGACCTGTACTAAACGATCATACAGTTCTGTAGCCTATCCTTGTAGAGGAAAGCACAGGACAAGCACTACGACAGTGGTCAATTGTCTGAAAACAAGACCTGTACTAAACGATCACACAGTTCTGGTGCATATCATTGTTGAGGAAAGTGCAGGACAAGCACAATGACAATGGTCAATTGTCTGAAAGCAAGAGGTGTACTAAATGATCACACAGTTCTGTAGCTTATCCTTATGGAGGAAATCTCAGGACAAGCACTACAACAGTGGTCAATTGTCTGAAAACAAGAGCTGTAGTAAACGATCACACAGTTCTGTAGCCTATGCTTGTGGAGGAAAGTGCAGGACAAGCACTACGACTGTGGTCAATTGTCTGAAAACAAGAGCTGTACTAAAAGATCGCACAGTTCTGTTGCCTATTTTTGTGAATGAACGCTCAGGACAAGCACTATGACTTTGGTCAATTGTCTGAAAACAAGAGCTGTACTAAACGATCACACAGTTCTGTAGCCTATCCTTGTGGAGAAAATCTCAGGACAAGCACTACGCCAGTTGTCAATTGTCTGAAAACAAGAGCTGTATTAAACGATCACATAGTTCTGTAGCCTATCCTTGTGGAGGAAAGCTCAGGGCAAGCACTACGACAGTGGTCAATTGTCTGAAAACACGAGCTGTACTAAATGATCACATAGTTCTCTAGCCTATCCTTGTGGAGGAAAGCTCTGGCAAGCACTACGACAGTGGTCAGTTGTCTGAAAACAAGAGCTGTACTAAAGGATCGCTCCGTTCTGAAACCTATCCTTGTGGAGGAAAGCTCAGGACAAGCACTACAACAGTGCTCAATTGTCTGAAAACAATAGCTGTACTAAACGATCGCACAGTTCTGTAGCCTATCCTTGTGGAGGAAAGCTCAGGACAAGCAGTAGGACAGTTTTCAATTGTCAGAAAACTAGAACTGTACTAAATGATCACACAGTTCTGTAGCCTATCCTTGTGGAGGAAAGCTCAGGACAAGCACTACGACATTGGTCAATTGTCTGAAAACAAGAGCTGTACTAAATGATCACACAGTTCTGTAGCCTATCCGTGTGAAGGAAAGCTCAGGACAAGCACTATGACAGTGGTCAATTGTCTGAAAACAAGAGCTGTACTAAAGGATCGCTCAGTTCTGAAACCTATCCTTGTGGAGGAAAGCTCAGGACAAGCACTACGACAGTGGCCAATTGTCTGAAAACAAAAGCTCTACTAAATGATCACACAGTTCTGTAGCCTTTCCTTGTGGAGGAAAGCTCAGGACATGCACTACGCCAGTGGTCAATTGTCTGAAAACAAGAGCTGTACTACATGATCACACAGTTCTCTAGCCTATCCTTGTGGAGGAAAGCTCGGGACAAGCAGTACGACAGTGGTCAATGGTCTGAAAACAAGAGCTGTACTAAACGATCACACAGTTCTGTAGCCTATCCTTGTGGAGGAAAGCTCAGAAAGAGCACTACAACAGTGCTCAATTTTCTGAAAACAAGAGCTGTACTAAACCATCACACAGTTCTGTAGCCTATCATTGTGGAGGAAAGTGCAGGACAAGCACTTTGACTGTGGTCAATTGTCTGAAAACAAGAGCTGTACTAAATGATGACACAGTTCTGTAGGCTATCCTTGTGGTGGAAAGCTCAGGACAAGCACTACGACAGTGATCATGTGTCTGAAAACAAGAGCTGTACTAAACGATTGCACAGTTCTGTAGCCTATCCTTGTGGAGGAAAGCTCAGGACAAGCACTACGACAGTGATCATGTGTCTGAAAACAAGAGCTGTACTAAACAATCACACAGTTCTGTAGCCTATCCTTGTGGAGGAAAGCTCAGAACAAGTACTACGACAGTGGTCAATTGTCTGAAAACAAAAGCTCTACTAAATGATCACACAGTTCTGTAGCCTATCCTTGTGGAGGAAAGCTCAGGACAAGCACTATGACAGTGGTCAATTTTCTGAAAACAAGAGCTGTACTAAGCGATCACACAGTTCTGTAGCCTATCCTTGTGGAGGAAATCTCAGCAGAAGCACTACGACAGTGGTCAATTGTCTGAAAACAAGAGCTGTACTAAGCGATCACACAGTTCTGTAGACTATCCTTGTGGACGAAAGCTCAGGACATGCACTACGACAGTGATCAATTGTCTGAAAACAAAAGCTCTACTAAATGATCACACAGTTCTGTAGCCTTTCCTTGTGGACGAAAGCTCAGAACAAGTACTACGACAGTGGTCAATTGTCTGAAAACAAAAGCTCTACTAAATGATCACACAGTTCTGTAGCCTATCCTTGTGGAGGAAAGCTCAGGACAAGCACTATGACAGTGGTCAATTTTCTGAAAACAAGAGCTGTACTAAACGATGACACAGTTCTGTAGCCTATCCTTGTGGAGGAAAGCTCAGGACAAGCACTATGACAGTGATCATGTGTCTGAAAACAAGAGCTGTACTAAACGATCACACAGTTCTGTAGCCTATCCTTGTGGAGGAACGCTCAGGACAAGCACTACGACAGTGGTCAATTGCCTGAAAACAAAAGCTGTACTAAACGATCACACAGTTCTGTCGCCTATCCTTGTGGAGGAAAACTCAGGACAAGCACTACGACAGTTGTCAATTGTCTGAAAACCAGAACTGTACTAAATGATGACACAGTTCTGTAGCCTATCCTTGTGGAGGAAAGCTCAGGGCAAGTACTACGACAGTGGTCAATTGTCTGAAAACAAGAGCTGTACTAAACGATCACATTGTTCTGTAGCCTATCCTTGTGGAGGAAAGCTCAGGACAAGCACTACAACAGTGGCCAATTATCTGAAAACAAGAACTGTACTAAATGATCACACAGTTCTGTAGCCATTCCTTGTGGAGGAAAGCTCAGGACAAGCACTACGACAGTGGTCAAATGTCTGAAATCAACAGCTGTACTAAACTATCACATTGTTCTGTAGCCTATCCTTCTGGAGGAAAGCTCAGGACAAGCACTACAACAGTGGTCAATTGTCTGAAAACAAGAGCTGTGCTAAACGATCACATTGTTCTGTAGCCTATCCTTGTGGAGGAAAGCTCACGACAAGCACTACAACAGTGGTCAATTATCTGAAAACAAGAACTGTACTAAATGATCACACAGTTCTCTAGCCATTCCTTGTGGAGGAAAGCTCAGGACAAGCACTATGACAGTGGCCTATTGACTGAAAACAAGAGCTGTACTAAACAATCACACAGTTCTGTAGCCTATCCTTGTGGAGGAAAGCTCAAGACAAGCACTATGACAGTGGTCAATTCCCTGAAAACAAGAGCTGTACTAAACCATCACACAGTTCTGTAGCCTATCCTTGTGGAAGAAAGCTCAGGACAAGCACTCCAACTGTGGTCAATTGTCTGAAAACAAGAGCTGTACTAATGGATCACACAGTTCTGTGGACTATTCTTGTGGAGGAAAGCTCAGGACAAGCACTACGACAGTGGTCAATTGCCTGAAAACAAGAGCTGTACTAAATGATCACACAGTTCTGTAACCTATCCGTGTGGTGGAAAGCTCAGCACAAGTACTACAACAGTGGTCAATTGTCTGAAAACCAGAGCTGTACTAAATGGTCACACAGTTCTATAGCCTATCCTTATGGAGCCACGCTCAGGGCAAGCAATACGACAGTGGTCTATTGTCTGAAAACAAGAGCTGTACTACACAATCACACAGTTCTGTATCCTATCCTTGTGGTGGAACGCTCTGGACAAGCACTACGACAGTGGTCAATTGTCTGAAAACAAAAGCTGTACTAAATGATCACACAGTTCTGTAGCCTATCCTTGTGGAGGAAAACTCAGGACAAGCACTATGACAGTTGTCAATTGTCTGAAAACCAGAACTGTACTAAATGATCACACAGTTCTGTAGCCTATCCTTGTGGAGGAAAGCTCAGGACAAGCACTACGACAGTGGTCAAATGTCTGAAATCAAGAGCTGTACTAAACAATCACACATTTATGTTCCCTATCCTTGTGGAGGAAAGCTCAGGACAAGCACTATGACAGTGGCCTATTATCTGAAAACATGAACTGTACTTAACGATCGCACAGTTCTGTAGCCTATCCTTGTGGAGGAAAGCGCTGGACAAGCACTACGACAGTGGTCAATTGTCTGAAAACAAGAGCTGTACTAAACAATCACACAGTTCTGTAGCCTATCCTTGTGGAGGAAATCTCAAGACAAGCACTATGACAGTGGTCAATTCCCTGAAAACAAGAGCTGTACTAAACCATCACACAGTTCTGTAGCCTATCCTTGTGGAAGAAAGCTCAGGACAAGCACTCCGACTGTGGTCAATTGTCTGAAAACAAGAGCTGTACTAATGGATCACACAGTTCTGTAGACTATTCTTGTGGAGGAAAGCTCAGGACAAGCACTACGACAGTGGCCAATTGTCTGAAAACAAGACCTGTACTAAACGATCACACATTTCTGTAGCCTATCCTTGTAGAGGAAAGCACAGGACAAGCACTACGACAGTGGTCAGTTGTCTGAAAACAAGACCTGTACTAAACGATCACACAGTTCTGGTGCATATCATTGTTGAGGAAAGTGCAGGACAAGCACAATGACAATGGTCAATTGTCTGAAAACAAGAGGTGTACTAAATGATCACACAGTTCTGTAGCTTATCCTTATGGAGGAAATCTCAGGACAAGCACTACAACAGTGGTCAATTGTCTGAAAACAAGAGCTGTAGTAAACGATCACACAGTTCAGTAGCCTATGCTTGTGGAGGAAAGCGCAGGACAAGCACTACGACTGTGGTCAATTGTCTGAAAACAAGAGCTGTACTAAAAGATCGCACAGTTCTGTAGCCTATTTTTGTGAATGAACGCTCAGGACAAGCACTACGACTTTGGTCAATTGTCTGAAAACAAGAGCTGTACTAAACGATCACACAGTTCTGTAGCCTATCCTTGTGGAGAAAATCTCAGGACAAGCACTACGCCAGTTGTCAATTGTCTGAAAACAAGAGCTGTATTAAACGATCACATAGTTCTGTATCCTATCCTTGTGGAGGAAAGCTCAGGGCAAGCACTACGACAGTGGTCAGTTGTCTGAAACAAGAGCTGTACTAAACGATCACACAGTTCTGTAGCCTATCCTTGTGGAGGAAAGCTCAGAACAAGCTCTGCAACAGTGGTCAATTGTCTGAAAACAAGAACTGTACTAAATGATCACACAGTTCTGTAGCCTATCATTGTGGAGGAAAGCGCAGGACAAGCACTATGACTGTGGTCAATTGTCTGAAAACAAAAGTTGTACTAAATGATCGCACTGTTCTGTAGCCTATTCTTGTGGAGGAATGTTCAGGACAAGCACTACAACAGTGTTCAATTGTCTGAAAACAATAGCTGTACTAAACAATCGCACAGTTCTGTAGCCTATCCTTGTGGAGGAAAGCTCAGGACAAGCAGTAGGACAGTTTTCAATTGTCTGAAAACCAGAACTGTACTAAATGATCACACAGTTCTGTAGCCTATCCTTGTGGAGGAAAGCTCAGGACAAGCACTACAACATTGCTCAATTGTCTGAAAACAAGAGCTGTACTAAATGATCACACAGTTCTGTAGCCTATCCGTGTGAAGGAAAGCTCAGGACAAGCACTATGACAGTGGTCAATTGTCTGAAAACAAGAGCTGTACTAAATGATCACACAGTTCTGTAGCTTTTACTTGTGGAGGAAAGCTCAGGACAAGCACTACAACAGTGGTCAATTGTCTGAAAACAAAAGCTGTACTAAATGATCACATAGTTCTCTAGCCTATCCTTGTGGAGGAAAGCTCGGGACAAGCAGTACGACAGTGGTCAATTGTCTGAAAACAAGAGCTGTACTAAACGATCACACAGTTCTGTAGCCTATCCTTGTGGAGGAAAGCTCAGAACAAGCACTACAACAGTGGTCAATTTTCTGAAAACAAGAACTGTACTAAACGATCACACAGTTATGTAGCCTATCATTGTGGAGGAAAGCGCAGGACAAGCACTATGAATGTGGTCAATTGTCTGAAAACAAAAGCTGTACTAAACGATTGCACAGTTCTGTAGCCTATTCTTGTGGAGGAAAGCTCAGGACAAGCACTACGACAGTGGTCAATTGTCTGAAAACAGTAGCTGTACTAAATGATCGCACAGTTCTGTAGCCAATCCTTGTCGAGCAAAGCGCAGGACAAGCACTACAACAGTGGGCAGTTGTCTGAAAACAAGAGCTGTACTAAAGGATCACTCAGATCTGAAACCTATCCGTGCGGAGAAAAGATCAGGACAAGCACTATGACAGTGGTCCATTGTCTGAAAACAAAAGCTCTACTAAATGATCACACAGTTCTGTAGCCTATCCTTGTGGACGAAAGCTCAGAACAAGCACTACGACAGTGGTCAATTGTCTGAAAACAAAAGCTCTACTAAATGATCACACAGTTCTGTAGCCTATCCTTGTGAATGAAACTCAGAACAAGCACTACGACAGTGGTCAATTGTCTGAAAACAAGAGCTGTACTAAGCGATCACACAGTTCTGTAGACTATCCTTGTGGACGAAAGCTCAGGACAAGCACTACGACAGTGATCAATTGTCTGAAAACAAAAGCTTTACTAAATGATCACACAGTTCTGTAGCCTTTCCTTGTGGACGAAAGCTCAGAACAAGTACTACGACAGTGGTCAATTGTCTGAAAACAAAAGCTCTACTAAATGATCACACAGTTCTGTAGCCTATCCTTGTGGTGGAATGCTCAGGACAAGCACTACGACAGTGATCATGTGTCTGAAAACAAGAGCTGTACTAAACGATCGCACAGTTCTGTAGCCTATCATTGTGGAGGAAAACTCAGAACAAGTACTACGACAGTGGTCAATTGTCTGAAAACAAAAGCTCTACTAAATGATCACACAGTTCTGTAGCCTATCCTTGTGGAGGAAAGCTCAGGACAAGCACTATGACAGTGGTCAATTTTCTGAAAACAAGAGCTGTACTAAGCGATCACACAGTTCTGTAGCCTATCCTTGTGGAGGAAATCTCAGCAGAAGCACTACGACAGTGGTCAATTGTCTGAAAACAAGAGCTGTACTAAACGATGACACAGTTCTGTAGCCTATCCTTGTGGAGGAAAGCTCAGGACAAGCACTACGACAGTGATCATGTGTCTGAAAACAAGAGCTGTACTAAACGATGACACAGTTCTGTAGCCTATCCTTGTGGAGGAAAGCTCAGGACAAGCACTACGACAGCGGTCAATTGTCTGAAAACAAGAGCTGTACTAAACAATCACACAGTTCTGTAGCCTATTCTTGTGGGGGAAAGATTATTGCTAAAAGGGACAAAGCCTCACACCTAACATTCTTGAGACTACAGTGGTCAGAAAGGAGCTATACTAACATAGGAAATCCACTCCTTTTAGGGCCCAGGGATGGACACCTTTTTAAACAACTTTGTCCAGTTTTTATCTGAAATGAAAAGAGGACAAGGAAGCAAGCAGATTGTGTTTAAGGCTATCACTGCAGACGTCCTGAAAGGGAATCATTTTGACAATGCTCTATCTGCTGTGCTTGCAGCTACATGTAGCCAGGAGTGGAGACAATGTGAATCACTATGTGGACACAGTCCATCAAACAAGTTTCTTACATGGTTCCTGGAAGAGATAACCCCTGTGAGAGGAACTGCAGCACATATTGGATATGGGGATAATTCCGGAGTCCAATAATCTCTGGGTCTCACCAATGATGCTAGTAGGAAAGAAAGGTGTCAACTCCAGGTTTTGTGTGGATTATAGGATGGACTATAGAAAACTGAACAGTTGCGCAAAAGACAAAGCCTTGCATCATCTCCGTGGAGCTGTTTTTATTTATTTATTTCAGTCTGATGACCGGGGTAGTCCACTGGGCCTTGTAGAGCCCATTTACAGTGGAGGCACGGGGAAGCTCCACAGACTGACAATTTCACAGAAAAAATGAAAATCTTTGGTATTATACAAACAATATGAGTCATTTTTAAAAGAAGAAATGAAGAAAAAACATGTAAATTATACAGTCTAGGAAATATTTACAAAATATATACACTATAATATTTATAAAGTATATACACTATAATATTTACAAAGTATATACACTATAAAATTATGTACAAAGAAATCTTGCAGTTGAGCGATCATTGGCATTTTTTTTTTTTAATTTTTTTTTTTTTTAGTGAATTAGAATTTATAAAAGTGGGAGAAAAAAGGTTGATTCTGAATGGAAAAATGAAGAAGGTTCAAAGAAACGTGTGAGAGTAAAAGAGAGAGAAAGGAGAAATAGCTGCAGGAATCATTGAGCGCTGTAGTAAAAAGGTTAAAGGTTGGGAGAAGGCGTGTAGGAAAGGGCAGCAGCAGGCCCACTATGAGAACAGGCACGACTGGACAAGTGATTCGAAATTAGATGGGCTTTGAATATTTCGAAGGGAGGCGGGAAGTGAGTTCCAGAGTTTAGCTAAGGAACAGGATAGTAGCAGGTGATCTAGGGGTCGAAGAGCTCTATAGATTTTTAGAAAATGTTGGTTTTCTGATCTAAGTGAGTGGTTGGGAATATAGGGGGTTAAGGAGGTCAGATGGTTTGAATATGAGCTTATGGGCAGTGCTAAGTCTGAGGAAACTGAGGTAGTTAGCAAGTTCAAGCCATTGCAGAGAGAGGAGGGAGAGGCAGTGATGGGATGGGTTTCTAGAGTTAGTGGCAAATTTGAAGATTTTATTGTAACAGGTTTCCAGTTTGGCCTGTAAGCCATGTTGAAGATTAGTGAACCGGGGTGCGCTGTACATAACAGAGGGGAGAAATTTTACATTTTCATCAATTATGACACCTAGCAGTTTAGTATGTGGTACAATTTCTATGGGGATGTTATTCTGGCTTGTTATTTTAAAGGAGCTTTTGTTGACAATGGTGTCTTGGATGGAGAGAAGATCATTAGCTTTGTTTTGGTGGCATTTAAAGAGAGGTGGTAACTGTGCATCCATGATTCTGTATCAGAGAAAACTAACTGAGATTTGTGAAGAAGATTAAAAGGGGTGTCTGCTGAACCAATGATTGTTGAATAATCACCATATTGGATTAGAGTGGTATCAGAGATAGACTAGTGAAAGTTATTAATGAAAATGTTAAAGAGTAGGGGGGCGGGGACAGAACCCTGGGGTACACCGGTAGAGGTGTGTAGAAAGGGCAAGATTGAATTTTTCCATTTAACAGCTTGTTGTCTTTCAGAGTGGTAACTAGTGAACCAAGCTATGGTGGGAGGTGAGAGGTTGAGAGAGGAGAGTTGAGACAGGAGTATAGGGTGGAATACAGTATCAAAGGCTTTGGAGAGGTCTAGGAACAGGGTAGATATGATCTTGCCAGAGTCGAGTGCATAATTGATAGAGTCAATGAAAGAGAGGTGGGCAGTGATGGTACTGTGGCCGGGATGGAATCCATGCTATTTAGGGGTTAGGAGGTTATTATGAGTCAGATATGACATCATTTGAGAGTGAATACATTTCTTCATGATTTCTGATAGTGGAGAAAGAATGGCTATAGACTGAAAATTAGAAGTGCCAGTTTTTTACCCCCTTTATGGAGTGGAATAATGAAAGCATGTCTCCAAAGTGAGGGGACGTATCTAACCAGTACTGACTTCACTTGATCAAGGGTTACTTACATGTGCTCATCATATCTACAGCCAGAGAGAGGTCAGCATTTGGACTCCATTTGTACTGTACAACTTTACAAAAATGCCCTTTGGAATGAAGACTGTCCCAACAAATTTCCAGATGCTAGAAGATCACATCCTAGTGGCAGCCCAAGTGAAGCTATGGTGTCCTTGCTTCACCAAATTATATTGTCATCTATAGACAGACATGGTCAGAATATATTTAAGATGTCAATGAGGTGCCAGGCAGACTGCAAAGGGGTGACCATCAAGGCTAACAAGTGTCAGGTGGATATGGCAGAGGTATTTTATCTGTGTCATGGTGTAGGTGGTGGTAAGATTAGGCTAGAGGCTGCCAAGGTTGACAATATTTGGCCATGGACTACTCCTGCCAAGAAACAGGTGAGAGCATTTCTAGAAACTGCAGGGATATAATACAAAGTTTGTCCCCCCATTTAGTAAAATAACCATTCCCTGTACAGACCATTCCAGTAAGAATGGACAAGATAAAGTTATCTGAACTCAAACTTGTATGTAGGCCTTTCAGATGTTCAGAGGTTTTGCATGAACTCTTGGTACTAGTCAGCCCTAACTTCAGTCAATAATTCATCATGTTGTAGATGCTACCACCAAGGGGTGAGGGGCTGGGGGGTGTATTTAACCATGTTTCCTCAGTGCATCTTATTGTGCACTTGAGCTGGAGACGTTAACCCAGGAAGGAATTATATGCAGACACACAAAAAGGGTGTCTGACCATTGCCCTGGCTTTGCAAAAGTTTCAAACCTACTTGTATGGCAGAAAGTCCTCCACTGTTACAGACCACAACCATTTTAAGTGGTTACACAGGGCCAGTGGGGAGAAGGGAAAGCATTTTAGATGGAGTTTAGCCTTGCAGGCATATAACATGGTTGATTTTAATCATTGTACAAGGTCTTAATGCATATAGGCATACCTGTTGTTTGCTTTTTTTTACTACAATTTGTTACATAATGTATTTTTTACTAATATGTATTTTATTTATTTCTATTCTGTTTATGTATATCTATTTTTAATTGTCCATTCTGATAGCTTCTTTTCCTTTTTTGGGACTTTTCCCCCTGGGTCTCTGTTGTAAAGAGGCCACTGGCCCAGTCAGACTAACCCGGCAAACAAATGTAAAATAAATAAATAAATAAATAAATAAATAAATATATAAATAAATATCATGTTGTACCCAGCTCAGGAGTGCTAATCCCAGCACAGATGGTATATCCAGAAAGGAAGTGGGACATTAGACCAAAAACACTGTACCTTCGACTCAAGCTCCATTTCTTAAAGGATACTACAAAAGACTTGCCTGAGATTTTTATGAAGAAAGAATTGTGATGCCAGGAGCTGATACCTCATTGGATATTTTCTGTTCATGTCCAATGTTAACAAAAATTGGAATGGGCAAACAAAATGTGATAGAAATAATCTGGAAGTATTCCAGAACTATTTGCAAACAGGCTGTCATATTTAATGGTTTGCCAGGGGCATGCCTAAATCACAATTAAAATGATTTGGTATAATACAAGTGGGGCACCAGAGAATCCCAACTAGGAAATAAATCAACCCACGGCTTCTTCAAGCAAGATCCATCTTTCAATAAGATGTCAGTTCCATCCAGACATATGCTGTATAAAACTTTTCTAAGTATCTGAAGGTTCCTGATTATCCTAAAGCAAACATTGTCTCTTCGTCACTACATTACAAAATACAAGAAAATCCATCATCCTAGAAATGGCAAAGAGCTCATGCCATAACGTCCTCCTTTCATGTAACACTTCTTAAAAATGATGCTAGTATGCATTTTAAAAAAACAAATGTTTTGCTATCACAATGCCAAGTCATCACAACTATTAACTCTACCTAGTCACCCATGACCTATAGTATATGTTGCGTTGATCTTTTTTTCTGCCCAAAAGGCATATATTTAATTTTCTTAATGCTTATTGCCATGTATTTTCTGTCTGTCCATGGCCTGATTTTCGTTAATTCTTTTGTGACCTCCATCTGTAGGTCCCTGTGATGCCCCCTCCACTGGCCCAGTAATCAAGGAGCCTCAATCCTCACCACTAGCACCAGTGAGGGACATACACATTGGGAGGATGACAAGTACACACACAGTAAAGTACAATTTCCCCTTAAGAGCACACAGAGATCACAGTCAGTCTGGGGCTGGTTTCTCTTTCTTTCTCCAGATCCCCAATAAGACTCCCCACTGGCACAGCTATAGAGTTGAGTCATTATCCAGGGTTCCAAACCAAGTCCTCCCAGCACTCTCTCTCTGTCCAACCAGTGCTTCGTGTCCCTGCCCAAGTAGCTGAGACTGAGACACACACACACACACACACACACACACACACACACACACACACACACACACACACACACACACACACACACACACACACACACACTTTGAGATTTGATTTATACACAAACACACACCTGGGAAGGGCTGGCACAAGTTTACTAGCTATGCCCCCTTCTGCCCAGACCATAAGGTAGTTAGAACTGCCACCAGAACCCTTTATCAGCTACTTTAAGGCCCTTTCCAAAGGGTAACCAATCTTACTGTGTAATGTTACTATTATCCAAATGGTAAGTGCGACCAATACTTTCAAGGCTATTTAGGAGTGGCATGTATAGTGTCACCAAATACATATGCAAGTACACTAAGAGCTTAAATATCTCTAAACAAACCAGCCACAATTAAAAGGTTTAAATATATTAATAATAAATAATAAAAAACAAGACAATGCTCAATAACTCAACACAGTGACTACAGAGTTCAGAATCACAGGAAATATTTTTAAAACAACATTGCAGGACAGTCTCAAATGAATACAGAAATAATATAAACTAATATTAACTGTATTCCTATCTATATCTAAAAGAAATAACTTTTCCCTGGTTACTTACTATTAGCAAGACAAGTGCTAATGAGAGGATGTTGTTAGAGCCAAAGACAAATACAAAATGCACTGTCTCTGAGAGAGTTCCCAAATTAATATCAAAACCTTACTGCTGGGTCAGCTGGATGACATCACTCTGTCACCTGCCTTCAGTTCCCAGGCTAATAGAAACTAATATCTTTGTATCAAAAATACTTATCTCTCAGATGTGCAGCTGCTAGAAAGTAACAGAGCAATAAAAATCACTTTACATTTGAAACCTAGTAATTTGTGTTACAAGACAATACAAAGAAAGCTCTAGCTGTAGACATCCTGTCTCCTTCTGTGAAGCTGGGAGATAAACACGGTCGTAAAATAATTCACTTACTTTCTTAGAGTTTGCAAATTAACTCTGTTGTTTTCCAGTATGGTACACAGTGGTTACATTCACAACATACAGTTCAACACACACTTCTGCACCAGTACTTTAATATATACCTAACATATAGTGCTCTTACATTTGTGAGGCAAGCCTATGGATCATATTAATATTCACAAATAACATATGATTATTTACAAAATTCCAGATAGCTGGGCTGGAAGCCTCACAGTCCCAATATAGTTTTGCTAATAATATCAGTGGTGTCAATATTCACATGAAAAAGATGAAAGTTAAAATGCTAACAGCTCAAGCTTGGAACACCCTAATTTATCCTATGGTAGCTGACCACCAACTTTACCAGACCATTTATGTCCTCTGAAACAGGTTGTGATCGAACTGATCAAGATTTTAGGGACTCAAGCTTTACCAATTTACTAATTATGAACATGTGATTCACACCACAATATGCATAACCTTTTCTATAGCACTGTTTCTATCACTATAAAAATGAAAATTAAAGTACTTATTAAAACGCTAAAGCTTTGTGATCCCTGTCCATTCATTTCAATATGAGTGGTCACTTCTGGCAGCTTTTCATCTTGGCATCTATTCAGGTATCCCAAGCTTAAGCTCCTCCCCTCACTCCTGTATGTCCCATGCTTCCCTTTTTCTCCAGACTTGAGTTTGCCTATGCAGTATTTAACTGGCCAGAAAATGTATACAATTATATCTCCATCTATATAGGATTACCTGACCTATCACATGCAAGAAAAAGCAGACCCTACACATGTCGGGGAGAACCAGCTATGTTATATGGGTTGGAGATGGTGGCATTGACAAAAAGGCAGGAGTCAGAGCTGGATGTGGCAGAGTTAAAGATGTTAAGATTTGCACTGGGTGTGACTAGGATGGACAGGATTAGGAATCAGTATATTAGAGGGTCAGCTCAGGTTGGACAGTTTGGAAACAAAGTAAGAGAGGCGAGATTGCGTTGGTCTGGGCATGTGCTGAGGAGGGATGCTGGGTATATTGGGAAAAGGATGATAAGGATGGAGCTGCCAGGTAAGAGGAAAAGTGGAAGGCCTAAGATGAGGTTTATGGATGTGGTGAGAGAGGACATGCAGGTGGTTGGTGTGAAAAAGCATGATGCAGTGGATAGAAAGAAATGGAAACAGATGATCCGCTGTGGCGACCCCTAACAGGAACAGCTGAAAGAAGAAGAGGAAGACACATGTCAGGGAGGAATGGCTAGGTACCTCTGAAGGAGGGGAGGGAAAGGTGGGTGAGAATGTTGATGTGGACAGACAGGGATCATGAACATCTAACATTATGGTACGTGCATAACTTTCATATCTAACTTAACCCAGTCCATCCAATTCAATGTGAAGAAACACTCCCGGCTGCTACCCTAGGTGGATTTGTGACAGGATGCCATGAAGACAAAACTCGTATCACTCAATCCATTGTGGAGTTCTTAAAGTAAGCTAGTGAAATCAAAACAGCCCTCGAGGAGTGACAGTTTGGTTTCTCTGTTAATGGCTTGTTGCAATTATAGTAACAAATGGCAATGCATTTGGAAAAACACCTGAATTGTGTGACCTTAGACACATTTTTCCCCAATCTAGTTGGTGCAAAAGAGAGAAACAGCTGTTCAGTCTTCCTAAAATATTTGGCCCTTTGCAGGTAGAACCTTAATTGTCAGCGAACATTCAGGCAGTGTAACTGTTATTCACCATTATTTGAAAATTGTGGCTGGAACACTAGTAAACTGATGGATTTAACAAGTTTAAATCAGAGGTGCTTTGGAATGAAAGCTGGGTTAGTTCTTAAGCATATGCTGTCTTCATAAAATACCAAGTACAGGGATGGAAATGAGACCGCCTTAAGTTCTGAGACCTTTCTTGCAGAAATAATGGCTACCAAAACTAATGTTTTCCATATCAAAAATTTCAGTACAGCTTCAACAACAGGGTTAAATGGAGGACGAGTTAGATTTTCTAGACCATAATTAAGATTTCATGAAGGAAAGGCATTTCAAATAGAGGTTTTAACAACAAGGTGCCTCTAAGAAAGGCCATGCATACCTTAAGGAATGCTACAGGTGAGGTATGTATTCCCCTGGTAATATTGCTGCTAGCTGAACTTTCAGAGGAGAATATTAGACTATCAAACATATCAGCTAAACATTGTAAAAGTGTCATAACAAGAGCCATATATAAGGGTCTACTTACTGTTATACTGCACATGTGGAGAATTTCATAAACCAAATCAAGACCTACAGATTCCTAGCAATGGATGTTTTGGCTACTGTAAGGATTTGGCCTGCCCTCACAAAATATGCTGGGTGCCTGGCCTTTAATGCAATTGGAGAAACCTTGTAGTCAGTCTGCAGAACTGCAAGTCCAGATGAGGCTTGTTGCATTTTGGATGAGGGTGACAGCAGACCTCACTTAGGTTTGAGAAGAAGAGCTTTCTCTGCAAGAAAGGTCATAGCAGTGGGAACCAATGGATTTTGTCTTAAATACTTTGGCTTTCTGAAAGAGCAGCATAATCAGTGGAAACAGGAGGAAGGCATGCGAGGTCATGGGACACTCTGCTGACTTATAGTATCCTTGATTTTCTATCCTAGTGGAGGGATCAGAAAAAAGAAGCGGCTGAATTTAGTGTTGGTCAAGAATGCAAATAGGTCACTGCAAGGCACTCACCAGTGGTGGCATATCACACAAGCAAATGACAGATTAATTAACTACTTTTGACACATAACAAGACATCTGCTTAACCTGTCTACAAGGGAGATAGCTTGACCTGGAATTTGTGTAGCTATCAAAAACAAGGAAAATTTAATGCCCATTTTCATAGACTCTCTGTCTCCAGACACAGGGGTTCACTGAAATCCTTGAGAACATGAAAAGTTACATTAAGTGGTCCCAAGCCTGAATCAGTGCATCTCTGCTAGGGTCAGCTAGGAGCAAGTCATCCAAGTATGGGGAAAGTCTGGTGCACTGCAGCATCAGGGGGTTTCTACCACTGCAATGCATTTGTAGGACACCATAGGGGATGTGGTGAGGCAAAATGGAAGAGCAGTGAACTGAAAGTGACTGGCTCTCACCCTGAAGCAGAAATGCTTCATGGATAGCCTAGCAGTTTTTTATGTGCAGATAGGCATCTTGGAAGTCAAAAGAACAAATCAAGTCACATTCCTGTAGGAATGGAAGGGCTAACTACACCTTGGTCATAAGGAACTGATTTAGGCTGACTGAGTCAAGAATGAGTCATTGGTTCATAGGGTTATAGGTGTGTACCAGCTAATGATCAATTCAGCCTTTTTAAGACTAGCCATAGATCCCAAATCTCTGACAAGTTTGGATCGCGGTAAGTCTCTGGGATACATACCTGTCTCTCCAGCAGATCCTATTTATAGCACAAGCAAGGTTTAAGTCTTTAGAATGAATAATTCTGGTGCTGATTGTTTTGTGGATATGAAGGAGGTCCATCAGAGTGGGGTCTGACAATGCCCTGTATACCAGGCATAGATCTCCCTTCAACAGCCTGTAGAAGACAGAATGCAGGGATAGGACATGTGAGTTACACCCTGTATTTTTTAGTGAGGAACCTCTGTGGGAGTTTCAGTTGTTGCATGTGCCTGGTTAGGTACAATAGCAAAGGGGGCATTGTACTCATTGATAGGTCTGATGAATGCTCAATACAGTGGAACAATGACCTCCTTTAGTGGAAAAGCTCACCCAGACTCTGCCACAACTTGCTGTGAGGGAAATGTTAGTTTTTTTTTGATTTCTTGAATTTTGTATTACTTTATTGCCTTTTTCTATTTTGTATACTGGGGTGTGTTTTCTTTACACTGTGCTTTACTTGCATTCTGCTTTTAATGGCATATTAAAACTTGAAAAGAGACCACAGCTCTGTCTCTTGTGAGTCAGACAGAAATTAGAAAAGGTCAATTAAGGAGTCACACATAAGTTAGAAGAGGTCAGTTAAGGTTAATCATCTGTGAACTGAGGGGGTGGATCTGGGAACTAAACCTTCTATTTAAGGGGTAAAATAAAACATTTCAGAGCTTTAGTGGAAAAGCTCACCTAGACTCTACCATAGCTTGCTGTGAGGGAAAGGTTAACTGCTTTTGATTTCTGGCATTTGTGTATTACTTTATTGCCTTTTTCTATTTCATATACTGTCATTTATTTTCTTTACACTGTATTTTACTTGTATTCTGCTTTTAACTGCATATTAAAACTTGAGAAACGAGACCACAGCTCTGTGTCTTGTGAGTCAGACAGAATATTTTCCCATCCTACCACCCTGTTATTGTTGTGTTCTTAAAAACAACTGTCTTTCTAGTTGCCTGCCCCTTATGTTAATTTCACCATATATCTCCTTCCCTCTCTCCTTTCACTGGCTGGTGTGAGTAAGCACAACATTATCATTTTGTGAAATTACTCCCCTTAAACTATTTAAATTTATTGGCCACTCCACTGCATTCCATAGTACCAGAATACAAAAGAGGCCACCCCCTTTCAGTCTATCTTACTCTTTTAAAAATAGTGGCTCTCCACTTAGCTAAAACTTAAGTTACCCACTTTCATATCTAACTGCTTAGTGCACACTGCAGTGTTTAGGCTAAACCATTTTTTTCATCTTACCTTTAAACATCTATTGCAAGACCACCAGTTGCTGGAGGGCCCACATTCTGCCTGTCAGTAGTCAGCTTTAGTTTAGTGCTTCTGTTTTCTCCTGGTGAGAGAAGGAGTGCAGTTACTTTATTTCCAGGAGAATGCTGATCACCAGAAAGCCTAATAACTCTTTTATAGGTGACAGCTTGGAATCAGTGCTTATATTCTGATCCTGGTGAGAAATCGAGCAGAGAGCATTGATTATAGACAGTTTCTGGTTGGAGAGTGAGTGTCTGTGCTAAACGTGCCTGATTGGTCTGGTTGCTATTCGAGGCATCTACCAGAAAAGTCTACAAGCCTACAGTCCCTTGCATCATCTGAGACAAGACTGTGGATCACCAAACAGGCTGTGGCCCTTTTTGGGATTGGTGCTAACATTGTGCTTCTGTTGAGAGAAAAAGTAAAGGAGTATTGTATCCCAGAAGAGTGAAGCTGTGGTGAGATCAGCGTTATCAGTATCCAGGCAGTAGCCATGTGACTCCCCCCCTTTTCTTCATTATTGATGGTGAGATCAGCGTTATTAGAATCCAGGCAGTAGCCATGTGACTCCCCCCTTTTCTTCATTATTGATGGTGAGATCAGCGTTATTACTATCCAGGCAGTAGCCATGTGACTCCCCTCTTTTCATCATTATTGACGGTGAGATCAGCGTTATTAGTATCCAGGCAGTAGCCATGTGACTCCCCTCTTTTCTTCATTATTGACAAGCTAATTCTTTGTTTTCAGTAAGTATTGCTGGATTTGTTTCTAATGTCTGAATATCTGCCTAAATAATTTATTTTTAAGTTTTCAGGGTCTACATATTAGTTTCTCCTCAAGTGTTTGACAGTGCTCTGCACAGACTCAGACACCTTGAATGACATTTTTCATGTAAAAGCACAATTGACATTTCTCCAATACCTAGATGCACACAGGACAATTAGTTTGCAGTGACAAGCACTGTCCACATAGTTGCACACCAGATACTCCTAACAGTGATTGATATTCTCACTCCAACTGTCTAATCAATAAAAAAGGGTCTGTTGTCATAGATATGAACTTTCCTACTGTCTCCATTACTGGCTTGGTGGATATGGGCATCCTGAGGCAATGTAGAAATTGCCTCATGTTTACTGACAACTAGTTAGTTCTCAAACAAAGTGATAGGTTATGTGAGAGATGTGTTTACACAATGTCACTGGAGGCAAAGCTCTCACATAAAAGTACTCCTAATGTTTATAAGGTTGTCAGTAGTACACACACTGCACTCATCACACACAATTCAAAGCAGACATACTGACCCACATATGCTGAGGCACTTACATGTAACCTTCCTAAAACAGAAGGATATCCTAGACAAATTACACATAACAAATACCCTCAGCAGCCCCAAATGCACTCTTTCAAAACAACATCCACATCAACACATACAGCTACATCTCATGGAACCTCTACCTCTAAGCCCATAAAGAAAGTTACCACACAATACAACATTCTATTCATTGAAGACTCCATCAAGAGATACACTGATGTCCCTCTCACCAGGCTAAGTGAAGAGAAAGTTAGGGTCAGTTGCTTATCAAGGGCTAGAATCCACCACATTACACATGCATTCAGGTCACTGGACCACAGTTATCAATATGACTCAAGTCGTAGTCCATATGGGAGTAAATGACCTGAGAAGTACTTTCTTAGACTATATGAAGAGAGACATCATGGAGCTCTTGGAATATGTCTCTCAGGATGGTATGAGCTTAGCATTGAGCAGCATTTTACCTTCTCCAAGGATGATGCCACAATACAAACAAAAGATGATTGACTAATAATTGGCTTAGTTTCTGGTGTCATTCTAAGGGGGTGCAATATTTGTCAACATAGAAGGAGATGGTCAGCAGACCATTCTGCTTTGCTAGGGATGGTCTGCACCTCTCCCCTCTAGGCTTCAGAATATTAGCTAAAATACTGTCTTCCCCCATAGTGCCTTTTTTAGGCAATGCCAAACTGAAAGTACTTCCGACATAAAAAAAAAAAAAAAAAAACAAGAAAATCTAAAGGTGTTACTGCTTAATGCTAGGAATCTAAACAAAAAACTCCACTCCCTAGAAGCTCTCTTTACCCTAGAGAATGCTGATGTCTGTGTGGTCACTGAGACATGCTTTAAAGCCACAGTGAGCACACCAACAGTGCAAGGTTATAATGCCTTCCACACATTTAGACCAGCTACTTCACAGGCAGAGACTAAAGTGGAGGGGTCTCTACTTATATCAAAAATAAATATACTTCAAGGCTGGTCAAACAGGACAATGTACTTGAGCTGCTCCATGTTCAAATCACCATAGGTAAAACCTAATACCACTTCCTTACAAGATACAGGTCCCACTCTATGACCCAGGAAACCCATACCATGTATTTAAACTTATTAGAAACAGTAACCATCCAACCCAATGCCATATTCATGGGTGACTTTAATTACCCCACTATTAACTGTGAATCCTAAGTGACAACAAAAGTACATGCACAGAGATTCTGGGATTTTGTAAACACAAACTCCCGGAACCAGATAGTCAATACACCTACCAAGGTGCACCATACTGGATCTCGTCCTCACTAATGTGGGAGACTGCTGCACACCCCCTACTGCAATGCCTTCCCTGGTAATGTCAGACCACAAAATGGTCTCCTTTGAAGGAAAAATAAAACCTGGGCCCCCAGCTAGACCTGGAATATTCAGGAAATATTCTAAACTAACCTCCTGTTATCAAAGTGAGAACCTGGCAACATTTCAAGCCCTCATAAACCCTGAGAACACTGCTGCTTATATAGAACTGTTCACAGAAACCCTGTGCAAGCATATTAATAGCTGCATAGAGGCAGCTGTACCCATCAGGAAGAAGTACAGTTTTAACTAAAAAACAAACCACTCTGGTGGAATCATAAAATCAATAGGCTGTTTAACAGGAGGAAGAAAATCATGGCAAAAATTAGGAGGTGCAACACCCAGCAGGATAAAAGCACTGTCATCAAACTAAACAAACAACTCAGAGGACAAGTAAAGTCTAACAAAGCCAAATTCAAGGTAAGTTTGTCCTCCCAGGCCAAGGACAACCACAATGCATTATTTAGCTATGTCAGCAACCTCAAAGGCAATATACAATTGTGTGCAGAGCTCATTGTAAATGGAGCCACCTATACTGAGCTAGAAGGTATAGCAAACCTCCCGGGTAATAAATTCAGCTCCAACTTTACCCCTCTCTCCCCCTCAACCTTCCCTCAAGACATATCATCAAATATAAATGCCCCTACTATCACTAGGGAACAGGTTCTTAATGGTCTCTCTAAAATCAAGAACACTGCATCAATGGGCCCAGACAATGCCCCAGGAGGCCTTCTAAATAGCATGAAAAATGACCTGTCAGGGGATCTGGAATTACTATTTCATTGTAGCCTCCAAACAGGCTTCCTGCCTATGGAGAAAGGCAACAGTCATCCCTCTGCACAAAGGTGGGCCATCTACAGACCCTGGAAACTACAGACCCATAAGTCTCACTTGTCTTATATGTAAAGCCATGGAAAGAATTATGATGAAGATGAGATATAGTAAACCTCCGGACACTGGACCTAACTCAATTTGGTTTCATCAAGGGCAGCTCATGCCTACGCAACCTGATGGTCTTCTTTGAGAAGGTCACCAAAGTAATGGATGAGGGCAAAATTGTTCACTCTGCCTACCTTGACTGGCCAAGGCATTTCACATAATACTCCACTCAGGCATTGTTGACAAACTCAAGAGTTTAGGTGCAAACCCATATGTCAACCAGTGGATAGCTGACTGGTGCACAGACAGGACCCAGGAAGTAAGACTTGGGGAGTCCATCCCTACAAAGAGTCCATTCACAAGCGGAGTCCCTCAGGGATCAGTCCTTGGACCGCGCCTTTTTGGCATTTACTTCTGAGAAGTCAAGGCCAATGTCAGTGGTTTCTGGCTGACTAAATTTGCAGATCATTGCAAATTAGGAACTGTCATTGAATCTCACACTCCCACTGACACAAATGTTCTCCAGGAGGGGCTGACACAGACAAACAACTGGTGTCAGAGCCATGGACTAAAATTAAATGCCAAGAAATGCATAATATACTTTGGGAAGTCATCCATCCATGGTAACTATCATATTGACAACACACCCCTTGGAACTGACCCACTAGTCAGGGACTTAGGGATACACATAGATAGAATCTAGCCTTTGATCATCACGTATCTACAGTGATGAGGAAATCATTCTATGCTGCGCAATTTTATAAACAAAGGTATGGCATCTAAATCCAAGGAAGTCATTGCTACACTGTATTGAGCATTCATCAGACCTATCATTGAGTACAATGCCCCCTTTGGTATGTACCTAACCAGGCATATCCAACAATTGGAACATCCAGAGAGGTTCCTCACTAAAAGAATACAGGGTGAAAGTAATATGTCCTGTGCAGACCACCTCAAGGCCCTATCCCTGTATTCTGTCTCCTACAGTCTTTTGAGGGGAGAGCTATGCCTGGCATACAGGGCATTGTTAGACCCCACTCTGATGGACCCTCCTGCATATCCACAAAACAAACAGTACCAGAATTACCCATACTAAAGACCTAAACATTGCCTGTGATATAAACATTACCTGCTGGAGAGATAGGTATGTATCCCAGTGACTACCCCAACTATAGAACAGGCTCCCCATCCATGTGAAGCAGAGTTCCTTCCTAACCCAATTCAAGTGCAACTTGTACAACTGAATGGAAAACCAGAAATTCATCCCTGGTTTGACACCCATGTCTCTAATGGACACAGGTAACCTGTAACTGGTTCATCTCCCAGGCCCATGATTACACTTACAAGGATATCAGAACTTGTCAGAGATTTGGGATGCTTGGCTAAGCTTTTAGGGCCTTGTGGCCGTTAGCCTAGTAAACTCTTATGAGCTTACAAACCTTGGATCTAGATGCCATACTGTTGGTTATAAGGTGCTCAGCATAGAATGATTTCCTCACTATTGTAGATACAGGATGGTCAAAGGCTAGATTACTGCCTATTTGTGTCTGCAAGTCCCTGACTACTGGATCCATTCTTAATGGTGCATTGTCAATATGATAGTTAACAGGGGTGGATGACTTCCCAAAGGATACTATTATGCATTTCTTGGCATTTACTTGTAGCCTGTGGCTGTGGCATCAGTTATTTGTCTGCATCAGGCATTCTTGAAGAACATTAATGTTCACGGGGGATTTTATGACTGCTCTATCATATAATCATCTGCAAATTTAGTCAGCCAGTGGTCTGTGACATTGGCCTTGACTTCAGAGAGAGAAGTAGATGCCAAAAAGGACCGGCACCAGGACTGATCCCTGAGGGACTCCACTGGTGACTGTAACTGGCCTCTTTGTAGAGGTGGACTGCCCAATTCTAACTTTCTGAGTCCTGTCTGTGAGCCAGTTGGCTATACATCAGGTGATGTAAGGGTCTAGTCTGAGGTCTTTTAGTTTTTTGTATCAAAAGGAATGTTGAGTAAACCACAGATGCTCTCTAGTCTGCTTGGGTCTCTTGGATAGCTCTCTTGCTTAAGACATTTGCTACCCTGAATTTAGTGGAATGAAGCTTTGGGTAGGGGAAAAGAAACTGATCTTGGAAGTTGAAAGGGACCTTGTAGATTCTGGATATTATAGCCCTCATCCAGCTGTCTTGTGTGATGCCCTGGCATACTTAGATATGGAGGTTTGTGTAACCCCCCCCCCCCCAAATGCTTCCAGAGATAGACAATCAGTCAATCCTCAAAGCTGTCATGAGAAAGACTACAGAATCACAAATACAACAAAAGGGAAAGCTGTGGCAGGTAAAAGCAAGCCCGGTAAGATAAATCACAATTAAATAGATAGAACCAGCTCCAGGAATCACAGGGAAACTGATAAATTGCAACAAATATAGCCAATAGTAAGAACGAATCCAGAGCAGAAAGGAGTTTTTCACAGTTTAATGCACTGATTCAACAAACCAGAATTGAGCCCTTTTGTCATAAGACTTCATCAGAATCAATTAACATCACAGCAAACCATCCTTAAATAAGCCACCCCCATTGGTTACATGACCAAATACCCAAGTTATAATTCAATTAACAAACACTAAATTTCCAATTATATTGAAACATCTATTTAAAGATGTGAGGGGTGGACCTTGGGAGGATGCCATTGAAGAGAGGGAGTTAAGATGGCAGTTAAGACTCAATGCCACGGCCCCTCCGGCCTTAATGAAAGTTTGCCAATTGCAAGCATTTTAAAACTTAGGTCATATGTGGTCAGAAATTTTTAACATTTAATTTTTAGCTAATTTAGAGATTTATTTTTATATTTAACAACATTTTTCTTATTTAAATTGGAAAATTAGTGTTTGTTAATAGAATTTGGTCATGTGACCAATGGGCGTAGCTTATTTAAGGATGGTTTGCTGTGATGTTAATTGATTCTGATGAAGTCTTATGACAAAAAGGGCTCAATCCTGGTTTGTTGAATCAGTGCATTAAACTGTGAAAAACTTCTTTCTGGTCTGGGTCCGTCCTTAATGTTGGCTATTTTTGTTGCAAGTAATTTTTTTGTAAAATTGATAAATTCCTTTTATTATTTAAACCACAACAAGCTTCTAAGCTTATGTAAATGCTTTATCAAGACTATAGAATCCCTGGTTTTGTGGCTACTTCTGCCTCTGGGTCACTGTGTGCTCAGAGGGTGGCTGCTGTATCTGTTTAAATCATAAATCCTTAATACTCTTCTAATTCATTAAAAAGGTTCTCTGCAAAGTGGAGAACTCAACACCTACAGCAGCGAGCACACCACCTTTATGCTCATTCTTAAGCAGTTTCTCTTTCATCTATGGACATGGAGGATTCATCACAGGATGCAATGGTGCAGGGTGCCTTGAAGTCTTCCTGAAAACTGCAATGTGTGAGCCAAACATTGCACAGACCGCAATGTCTGTGGAAAGCTACATTGTGGATAGGTCTCATGCAGGACAGTGAAAAAGGAGCCAGAGTTCATATGTGTTTCCAACTTTCCACGTCCATCACTATGACACAACTTTTTCAATGTGTTCACTATGCTAGATCATACTGAAAATGAACCATATGGGTCAAGTAAGTCAATCTCTGATGGTGAATTTAACAAAGCCATTTACACACCTCACAAATTGATCTACAGCGTGAGAATCTTTATCATAGTGCTCTCCTCGCTGGGCTGTTTCTTGAAAGCTGCTACCATCCTGCCCATTACGAATGGATTTACCGCACATCCATAAGTCAAATGTCATCAGAAGTACTCAGCCCAGAGATCTAAACTTCTTCTGCCACATCGACAGAATGGTTTGGAGGGACAGGTTTATCTCACATAGGATACCGCTGCTCAGGAACAGACTCACCATCCACATAAAACAAAGTTCATCCCTGTCCATATTCAAGCAATCTGTGGATGGGAAACAGAAAATTTGCCCAGGACTGCCCTTGCACTACAAATGGACAGAGGCAGCTCCTACGTGCTTTATCTCATGCATGAGTCCATTCAAATTATATATGATTTGGTGTCATTCAAAGGGGATCCAGTTTTGTTAAGCCTGGGATGACATGGTCGACAAACCCCACTGCTTTGCAAGAGATGGTTTGCACATGGCACCAGTAGGCTTTCAGCTGCTAGCAAAGACTCTTGCCTCCCCCATAGTGCCTTTTTTAGGCAAGGACTCAAAAATAAAATTGCCGACATAAAAATTGCCAACCATAACAAAATAAGGCTTATGCTGCTGAACACTAGGAGGTCTATCACTGGAAGATGTAGGTGTCCGTGCAGTCACAAAAACCTGGTTCAAGGCCTCAGACAGTACCCCGGCCTTGCAAGGCTACAATGCCTTCCACACCTTTAGACTGCAAAACAAACGTGTGAGAATCAAAGGAGGTGGTGTTTCTATCGGGTCTATATCACAACGTTGAACTTACAAAAGTTCGATCGTTGTAATATCGAAGCATTATGTTCGAAACCCAACAAAACCGAAAGGACAGAACAGAGATTTTTCCCTAGGGAAAAAAAATCGCTGTTCCGTGACAAAAAAAAAAAAAAAAAAAAAAAAAAAACTTAACCTTAAACCTAAACTGAAGTGGGGGACTTCGCCCCCCACAACCCCCAACATGGGTGGCTGTGCCCCCCACCCATCTACTTAAATATATCAACTCCGAGATCACACCACAGTGGAGGAAATAGCAAAGCCCCATAAACGGCCCAATTTTTTTCCCTGAGAAAAAAGTCAATGTGCCGGGGCTTCCCTATTTTCCACTTTCAGACTTTAGGGTTTAATATTACAAAGTTCAAACATGTTTTAGTTTGACATTGTAATATAGTCCCTTTCTATCTATATTAGAGATAAATTCACCTCTTGACTAGTTAGACAGGACAACTCCTTGGAGTTACTCCATGTTCAGACTACTGTGGGTAAGACCCCCGTTCAAGTCATGGCTAGTTATAGATTCCCCCCTCCATGGATTATAATGTGCATGAGGCCTACTTTACCAAACTGGAGTCAATCCAAATATTGCCAAACACTCTGGTCGTGGCGGGTTTCAATTATCCCACATAAAGTGGGAAACCTACTCCAGCACCAGCTCACTAGCACAAGTTCCTTGATTTTGTTAACTCAAATGCCCTGGAACAAATTGTTCAAACCCCAACTAGAGGACAAACATACTAGATCTGATCCTCTCTAACATGACAAACAGATGCACCACCACAACTGCTGGACCCTCATTTATTTATTTGACATTTGTTGACTGGGTTGGTCCAGCTGGCTGTAGCCTTTTTTCAGTGGAGACCCGGGGAGAAAAGCTCCACAAATACAAAGATACTCTAATGCACGACTACAACAGACATAATACATAGACATGCAGAAATGGATTAGAAAAATTAACAATAATACAAATTAGAGATAAGATATGTGATTGCTAAAACTTCTAAGAATCAGTAATATACAGCACATTACAGTACAGAGTAAATGTTACATTATTAAAGAAATGTACATTCTTTATCTTCAGTTAACCTGAAAAGTAGCAGTGGAAAAGTAAAATTAGGTACATAAGTTGAGTTAATGCCTATATTAAAATGCAGGTACGAGGTAGAGAGAGAAGGAGGAGATGTGCTAAGAAATTAGGTGGAAGAGAAAGGAAGTGGGTGATACAGTTGGGAAAGGGGTGAGAGAGACAGGTTGGCCAATGGATGTACGGTCAGTATGGGGGATGATTAAACTGACACAGTGTTATGTAGCTTAGGTGTTTTTTTAATGCAATTCTGAACTGATGTTTGGGTTTAATATTTTGAATGCCAAGTGAAAGTTTATTCCATTTTCCAGCTGGTGAATAGCTGTCAAGGTTTTTGCAGAAGTTGATCTTTGGCTTGTATATGATAAGAAGATGAAGTCCTGAGCTCCAAAGTGTCCTGGGCATACCTCTCAACTGTACACATTTTCATTGAATGTCCAGATTTTTGCCTCATAATTTTGGTCCATTTTCATAAAATTGTGGTTTTCTGGCAAATTAGTGGCAAATCGTTAAAGACTGAAGTTAGAAAATAATAGCAGACTTTTGAGTTTCAGACTTCATACCATTCTGAAAATTCATGCTAATGCAAAACCTGTTATTCTATCAGCTTTCTAAGTTTGTAAGAGCTATATATATATAAATTGTCTCTATTTTGGAGCCTTTGCCCCACTTTTATTCATAGCTTTGTCCAGATTTCTTGCTCTAAAAGGTTGAGAGGTGTGGTCCTGGGTGGGGAGTAGAAGGAGATAATAGAGGAAATGCTGGGACAGACAGATGGCTGGTGAGTGTGGAGTGAATTATCTGAAGTTGAGGGAGGAGGAGGTAATGGGGAAGCTCTAACCAGTTTAGTTTCCTGAGTGCCAATCAGTGGTGAGAAAATTATCGGAGTTCAGCAGCAAATTTGGCAACTTTGTTGTAGGTGATTTCTAATTTAGAGAGAAGTGTGGTTTGTAAGTTGGTGAGTATTTGAGACACTAAAGAAGAGATGGTAGTAGATAGGCATGGGATAGGGCTGTCTTGGCCTTACTAGACAAAACGTTTTTGTTCCTGTAGACCTTCCCAAGTTTTTGGTGGGTTTTCTTAATTTTACTGAGGACATGTAGATCGAATTTTAGCTGGTCATCAATAATGACCCTGAGCAGTTTAGTGTGAGTTTCTACTGTGATGGGTGTATTATTTTGGGAAGAGATAGAGAAAGTAGGTTTTAGATGATACATTGTTTTTGGGACAAAGAGCAAGAGTTTGGTCTTCATTGGGTTTAAGATTAGCTGGTGTCGGTTGAGCCATTTTTCGATAGACAAAAAGGAGTTTTGGGTTCTATTATATAGATCAGAGAGGGTATCGGCTATGGTGACGACTGAGGACTTATCGGCATACTGTACCAGAGATGACGGAGGAGTGGAGGTAGATCATTGATTGGTGAAAATATTAGAGTAGTGAGCCCAGTATTGAACCTTGGGGAGGCCCCATATTTATAGGAAGTTTTGGGAAGATAGCAGAAAGCCATTTAAGAGATTGGAAATGATTGCTGAGGTAACTAGAGAGCCAAGAGATAGTAGAGGTAAATAGGTTGAGTTCAGAGAGTTTCTTTAAGAGGAAGGGGTGAGAGATGGTGTCAAAAGCTTTTGAGATATCGAGAAAGAGGCAAGAGACTAGTTTGTTCTGGTCTCTGGCTTGTGAGATGGTGTTAAATCTGAAGTTCCACATGGTGACACTGCAGTCCAAATTAGTCACATTTGAACTGGCACTAACACCAGAACTCACAAAGGGCGAAGTTAAGACTAGAAAACTTCACACATGCAAACTATACCCTACTAGGGGAAGGTATAAGTGTATTCCAAGCCCCACCTCCAGCTGGAATTGGTAACTACACCGAAGCTTACACTAAAGCCCTGTACAAACACTTGTATAAGTGCATAGACTCGGTTGTTCCAGACAAAATGAAAGCTAGACCCCCAAGTGAAAACAAGCCTCCCTGGTGGACATCCAGCATCAACAAACTTTACAATGCAAAAAGTTGCTGTCTAAGAAAAATTAGATGAGAGCCCAACAATGGAAACGCACCCTCCTCAGCCTAAACAGGCAAATAAGACAACATGTCAAATCCTCTGAGGGTAACTTTGAGAAAAACTTAGAAATCTCAGCCAAGGATAACCATAAGCCTTTTACACAGCCTAAAAGCTAGAACCCAAGCATGTGCTGAACTAGTGACTAACAGTATCACACACACACACACTGATACCATAGAGATAGCAAACCTGCTGATGGACAGATTTGGTGAACATTTCACTCCCTTATCCCCTTCAAACGTATCTGAAACATTGCTCCCCCCACCCTACATATCTGAAGAGCAGGTCATTAAAGCCTTGTCTAAGGTAAAAAACACAGCATCTATGGGACCAGGCTGTCTTCTAAACACATTAAAACATGAACTAGCATCAACATTAAGTACCCTATTCAGTCACAGCTTGACCACGGGCTTTGTTCCTGCAGAATGGAGGACAGCAACAGTTATTCCCCTCAAAGCCACTTAACACCAGACCCAGGGAATTATAGACCCATAAGTCTGACCAGCCTCATGTGTAAGGCCATGGAACACATCATCATGAACCTCAAATAAAAACATAGGTGACCTCCAAACCCTGGGCCTGACTGAATATGGCTTCATCAAGGGCAGATCCTGTCTGTTAAACATGGTGGATTTCTTTGAAAATGTGACCAGGGCCATTGATGAGGAAAATCTGTGCACACGGCATGCCTCGACTTGGCCAAGGCCTTCAACATAATCTCATACTCAGACATTACCGATAAACTTAGCAAACTGAATGCAAACCCCTTTGTTGTAAGATGGGTTGCCAACTGGCTCACAAACCTGCCACACACTATGAAATGGGTGACTCCATATCAACCAGTAGACCTGTCACCAGCAGGGTGCCATAAGGGTCAGGGCTGGGCTTCCTACTGTTTGGTATATACTTCGTAGAAGATGAGACCAAAACTAAGGGGCTGTGGCTAACCAGGTTTGGAGACAACTGCAAACTGGGAGCAGTTATTGAATCCCCAAATGATGACAGTATACTTCAGGGGGGTCTTAGACCCCCAAATGATGTCAGTATAGTTCAGGAGGGTCTTATGCAGACCCACAAATGATGTCAGTGTACTTCAGGAGGGTCTTACACAGACCCCCCAAATGATGTCAGGATACTTCAGGAGGGTCTTATGCAGACCCCCAAATGATGTCAGTATACTTCAGGAGGATCTTACACAGACCCCCAAATGATGTCAGTATACGTCAGGAAGGTCTTACGCAGACCCCCAAATGATGTCAGTATACATCAGGAAGGTCTTATGCAGACCCCCAAATGATGTCAGTATACTTCAGGAGGGTCTTACGCAGACCCCCAAATGATGTCAGTATACTTCAGGAGGGTCTTACGCTGACCCCCAAATGATGTCAGTATACTTCAGGAGGGTCTTACGCAGACCCCCAAATGATGGCAGTATACTTTAGGAAGGTCTTATGCAGACCCCCAACTGATGTCAGTATACTTCAGGAGGGTTTTACACAGACCCCCAAATGACGTCAGTGTACTTCAGGAGGGTCTTATGCAGACCCCTAAATGATGTCAGTATACTCCAGGAGGGTCTTACGCAGACCCCCAAATGATGTCAGTATACTTCAGGAGGGTCTTATGCAGACCCCCAAATGATGTCAGTGTACTTCAGGAGGGTCTTACACAGACCCCCAAATGATGTCGGTATACTTCAGGAGGGTCTTACGCAGACCCCCAAATGATATCAGTATACTTCAGGAGGGTCTTATGCAGACCCCCAAATGATGTCAGTATACTCCAGGAGGGTCTTACACAGACCCCCAAATGATGTCAGTATACTTCAGGAGGGTCTTACGCAGACCACCGACTGGTGTCTTAGTCACGGTCTCAAACAAATGCAAAGAAATCCATCACAATTCAGTTTGGTAAAAACAATGCCTCTTCACACTATTAACAATATCCTCTGTACCTACGAAGTTGTAAGGGATCTGGGATCACAAGTAGACTGCAACCATAACTTTGACCACCATGTGTCTACTGTAGTAAGGAAGGCTTTCTATGTAGCACACTTGATTAGTAAAAGCATCACCTCTAGAGCAAAGGAGGTTATAACCCTTCTATACGCATCACTAATCAGGCCCATAATTGAATATAAAGTGCATTTTGGCATGTATTGTACAAAGCACCTGCAGCAATTGGACAGACCTCAGAGGTTTCTAACAAAGAGGATCAAGAGACTGCAGCAAGTGCCTTACACAGACTGACTAAAGTCCCTGTCACTATACTCAGTACTGTATAGAATTCTTAGGGGTGACCTATGCCTGGCTTACAGACCAATCCAAACCCAAACCGAATGAACCTGCTGCACATGCATAAAAAAAACAGGACCAGAGCTAGTCATTCCAGGGACCTAAATATGGCCTGCCACTTGAACAGGACATGCTGGAGGGACAGATTTGTCTCCCAGTGACTGCCACATCTTTGGAATAGGCTGCCAGTTCATGTGAAACAGAGCACCTCTATGACACTGTTCAAAAGGAACCTGAATGAGTGGATGGGACACCTTAAACTCTTACAGGGAATAGCACCCACAACCCTCCTGGACATGGGCAGTCATTACTAAATACAATCCTGGGTATTAGCTAGTGTATCTTGGTATTACATGGGAATGAAATGGCTAATCTTGAAATTACCTCTGGGTTGATAGCCTAATAAACTCCTATCATCCTAGTTATTCTCATTAGGGATAATATATAATTTTCAACCATGAAATGGGTAGGCGAGTCTAGAACCAAATGGTATAGGTTATTTCAAGCACAAAAAAGGGAAACTGGCTAGGTCTAAAATATCCCACAAGGGCAGCCAGCCTAGTACTTACCTATGAACTTATAAGATGATGGAGTCATTTTTAGGATCCTTACATCAAGCCTGTTGTCCTTGGAGGCTGGAGGATCCAGTGTAGTTTTCTAGGGATTGGTCTCTCACATACAGTTCTCTTCATATCCTGTCTACCACTGATGAAATCATTCAGTCATGGGGGTACCCAAGACATACGTAAGATAGAATTAAAAGCCTCCTGTAATATTTCTTCTTCAGGACAGACTGGATTAACTGACCATGAGACCTTATGATGAATAAGCTTCAGTATTTCTTCAAACTTGGCATCGGTGGGATTAGATTTGGACAGAAGCCTCCCCATTATCCTGCTCAGTATCCAGTGTGGGGGGAACTCCACTGAGAAGCCTGAATACCTCCTTTTACATCTTCTCCTCTTCAGTATGCTGCAGATGGAGTCATCAAAGAGTTTGAGAAATAAACCTACAGTGGAAACATTGACTCTACGGTAGCTTTTCATTCCTACATTTTTTAGAGAAGAGAGCAAATGAATCAAGATGTCAGATCAGCTGTTGCCCTGGGGGTGGAGCTACATGAAAGCTGACTCCATCAGATCTATTAACATGATGGACTGCATCATAACCATCTCCTAGCCCCCAAGCTGTTAGTGCCAGTTAAACTGGCCTTCTGGCCAACTTTGAAGGCTAAAAGTTTGTCACTGAGACAGTGGTGCTGAGTCCTTGCACCACAGCTGATACTAATGCCAAGGGATGTCACAGTAGCAAGGTTTAAAAGGCTGATGAAGGATTTAAAGGTTAAAAATGCCAGCAACAGCACTGTGTGTAATAGAGCTGGAGCTGGCACTAAGCCATCATAAATAACCTTGGGCATAGTGGTTCTTAGCACCAAGATGCACAGTACAAAAGCCATTGGTAGTTATGGCAGCACTGGGCCCCATCAGCATCAACATCACCATTGGAATGTACTGGAACACTACAGGTGCAAAAACTTTCATAGCTGAAACTAGGTTTAGGGAAGGAGCCAAAGAAGTGGGGGTTATGGACCTTCTCTAGCTGCCCTAGAAGCAGAAGAGGAAGAGAGGACACCCATTTCAGTCTGCACCTTCACTATGGCCTTTATCATCCTGTTCCAGTTAAGGTGAATGGACGGACTTCAAAAAGAACTAGCCAACCTGACAGCAATGGAGGAGGAAGACCTGAACATTAAGCACTTGGACAATCCCTAATCTGAGTACAAGCTGTTCTTCTTCTGACACTGGGTTATGCTTTTCAGAATCAATTTGGTCTTCCTTTCTTTTGCATTTCTGGAAGGCCTATGAGCCAAACGTTTAAAAATAATTCACAAGGAGCATGTAAGCATTCCAATCCCAGGTACACATTTATGGATTATTTATTATTTGTTATTTATTGACATTTGATTATTAGGAAAGTCCAACTGGGTAGGAGCCCATTTTCAGGGGACGCCTGGAGATAAAAGCTGCAAAGTATTACAAAAATTTCAAGAACAATAATTTTACGGTCTTTAAATACAAAAAACAATTACAGCTTAAATAATTATACCAAATTAGACATAATATGAAAACATTGGTTAAGAACAGGTACAAATTATATGACTGTAGAGAAATTTTAGCCAGTTTATAGAGAAATTAAAGGTATGTTAGTATAATATAAACCGGAATTGCAAGGCAAAGAGAAAGCCAGGTGAGAAAAATTGATAGAAGTTAAAGTCAAAGAAAGCTTTATTGTCATTTAGAACTACACACATGTAGCCTAAATGAAATTTCATGCATCAGCTCAATTCTTTATATTACAAAGGAAGTGAAACAACACATACAAGTAGAGAAATAAGCATAACTAACAAATATAATACTAATCCAAATATATGCAAGAAGGACCAGAGACATTTACCAACACTCATATTCAAAAAGAATACCCTCCCCTGAGTTAAACTAACTATCCTATGTAAAGTAATACAAAACCCACTACAGACTGAAATGCCTGTTATCTGTCTAATATTGCACTTGAGTGGGTTAAATAATACTGACTGGATATAATAAATAAATATTCCACTTACTTGGAATATATGTAAGTATATATTGCACAAATAAATACAAACTTACTTATTATGCATGCAGAACCCTAGGACTAGCGCCTGAGTTCAGAAGTCTAATCACTGTAGGGTAGAAACGGTTATTGAATCTTGTAGCCCTGCAGGGGATGCTGCGATATCTCCTGCCTGATACCAGATGCTGAAACAGTCCATGTGCAGGACACTGTAGGGTAGAAACGGTTATTGAATCTTGTAGCCCTGCAGGGGATGCTGCGATATCTCCTGCCTGATACCAGACGCTGGAACAGTCCATGTGCAGGATGCGTGTTGTCCTGTATTATTTTGGTGGCCTTTCTGAAGCTTCTTGCAGAATAAAGATGTATCGATGGAAGACTGGAACGTGTTACCCTCTCTGCAACCCTCACCATTCTTTGTAGTGCCTTCCTTTCTGTAACTGTGCAGCTTCCAAACCGCACTGTGAAGGTGCGGGTGAGGATGCTCTATACACTGTGAAGGTGCGGGTGAGGATGCTCTATACACTGTGAAGGTGCGGGTGAGGATGTTCTATACACTGTGAAGGTGCAGGAGAGGATGCTCTATACACTGTGAAGGTACGGGTGAGGATGCTCTATACACTGTGAAGGTGCAGGTGAGGATGCTCTATACACTGTGAAGGTGCGGGTGAGGATGCTCTATACACTGTGAAGGTGCTGGTGAGGATGCTCTATACACTGTGAAGGTGCGGGTGAGGATGTTCTATACACTGAGAAGGTGCAGGTGAGGATGCTCTGTACACTGTGAAGGTACGGGTGAGGATGCTCTATACACTGTGAAGGTGGGGGTGAGGATGTTCTATACACTGTGAAGGTGCAGGTGAGGATGTTCTATACACTGTGAAGGTGCGGGTGAGGATGTTCTATACACTGTGAAGGTGCGGGTGAGGATGCTCTATACACTGTGAAGGTGCAGGTGAGGATGCTCTATACACTGTGAAGGTGCGGATGAGGATGCTCTATACACTGTGAAGGTGCAGGTGAGGATGTTCTATACACTGTGAAGGTGCGGGTGAGGATGTTCTATACACTGTGAAGGTGCGGGTGAGGATGCTCTATACACTGTGAAGGTGCGGGTGAGGATGCTCTCTACACTGTGAAGGTGCGGGTGAGGATGCTCTATACACTGTGAAGGTGCAGGTGAGGATGTTCTATACACTGTGAAGGTGCAGGTGAGGATGCTCTATACACTGTGAAGGTGCGGGTGAGGATGCTTTATACACTGTGAAGGTGCGGGTGAGGATGTTCTATACACTGTGAAGGTGCAGGTGAGGATGTTCTATACACTGTGAAGGTGCATGTGAGGATGCTCTATACACTGTGAAGGTGTGGGTAAGGATGCTCTATACACTGTGAAGGTGCGGGTGAGGATGTTCTATACACTGTGAAGGTGCGGGTGAGGATGCTCTATACACTGTGAAGGTGCGGGTGAGGATGCTCTATACACTGTGAAGTTGCGGGTGAGGATGCTCTATACACTGTGAAGTTGCAGGTGAGGATGCTCTATACACTGTGAAGTTGCAGGTGAGGATGCTCTATACACTGTGAAGGTGCAGGTGAGGATGCTCTATACACTGTGAAGGTGCGGGTGAGGATGCTCTATACACTGTGAAGGTGTGGGTGAGGATGCTCTATACACTGTGAAGTTGCGGGTGAGGATGCTCTATACACTGTGAAGGTGCAGGTGAGGATGTTCTATACACTGTGAAGGTGCGGGTGAGGATGCTCTATACACTGTGAAGGTGCGGGTGAGGATGCTCTTTACACTGTGAAGGTGCGGGTGAGGATGCTCTATACACTGTGAAGGTGCGGGTGAGGATGTTCTATACACTGTGAAGGTGCGGGTGAGGATGCTCTCTATTGCACCTCTATAGGAAGTGCAGAGAATATGAGGAGGAAGCTTAGCGTTTTTAAGTCTTCTTAAAAAGTGGAGGCATTGCAGAGCTTTCTTGACCAGCTGGCTGGTGTTTTCCAACCACAAGAGATCCTCTGATATGTGTACACCTAGAAATGTGGCATTCTTACTCCTCTCCACACTCTCACCATCGATCCTGAGCACTGGGTGGTTTGTTCTTCTTTTCTTGAAGTCGATGATAATCTCTTTGGTCTTGTTTACATTCAGGTCAAGGTTTTTCCCCTACCACCAACTGATCAGAGATGCCACCTTCTCTCTGTACATCCTTTCATCCTCCTTTGTGATGAGCCTCATGACTGTGGTGTCATCAGCAAACTTGATGATGTGGTTGGACTTGTACTTAACATATAGCAGTCATGGGTCAGGATTGTAAATAACAGTGGGCTGAGAACACATCCCTGTGGTACCCAACCCCAGTGTTAATTGTGATGTACTTTGATGTGTTCTTACCTGAACACACTCTCTGTGATCTCTCAATCAGGAAGTCCAGGAGCCAGTTACGGAGATGTTTACTGATCCCTAAATGTGCCGGCTGCATTGGTACCACAGTACTAAATGCAGAGCTGAAGTCTATGAACAGCATCCTCACATAGTTGTCTTTGCCCTTTAAATGCTCAAGGGAGATGTGTAGTACTTCTGGTCTGGCATCAGCTGTGGAATGGTTATCTCTGTATGCAAACTGCAGAGGGTCAAAATCAGGAGGCAGGCATGATGAAAGATGCTTTTTGATCAGCCGCTCAAAGCATTTCATAACAGTGGATGTCAGAGTGACTGGTCTGTAGTCGTTGGGGCTGGAGGGAGTGGTTTTCTGGAGTTTACTGTCCTTAGTTCTCTTCTTACCGCCTCTGTGCTGACGCTGAGTATTGCATTCTTCTCATCAGTGAGTATCTTTAGTGCCAACCTGTTGTTTCTTTCCTCATATCTACTAAAGAAGGTGTTCAAACTGTCCAGGAATTTGATGCTGTCCTCACACTGTGCTGATCTGATTTTATAGTCAGTGATCTTCTGTATGCCTTACCATAGTCTCCTTGCATCCTTCATGACTTCAAAGTGGCTCTGTACCTTTCTGCTGTACTTCCTCTTTGCCTCCTTTATACCCCTCCTCAGATTACCTCTTGCTACATTTAGGGCTGCTTTGTCCTTAGCCCTGTAAGCTGTGTTTCTCTCCTTCAGAAGCTCATATACCTTAGGGGTGAGCCGTGGCTTCTGGTCAGCTCTAATCGATTTACTCCTGCTATTTGTTACCCTTTCAACACAGTTTGAAATGTATGACATCACTACTTCAGTGTATTCAGCAATGTTCAGATGCTGATTCACTGTGGCTGCCTCCTTGAACATATCCCATTTGGTTCTTTCAAAGCAGTTTTGGAGAGCCTCCATAGCCCCCTCTTTGTGAGTTTCTCTCTAAAAAGTGGAGGTATGTAAGCTGGTGATAGCAACATGTTATAATGGTCAGAGTTTCCCTTCTGTGGAAGTTGCACTGCCTTATAAGCTTTCTTTAAGTTTATGTACACCTTGTCCAGGATATTATCACCCCTTGTAGGAATGTCTACATACTGATGATAGTGTGGCAGTACTTATTTTAGCTCTGCTTTATTATAAAGTCACCAGCTGCTACGTGTACAAAGTCAGGATATTTGCTATGCAGCTCACCCATGTGATTGCATAATTTATTTAGAGCCTCAGTGGTATTAGCACTAGCTGGGATATACACCACTGTTACACTGGCCCCATTCAGATCCCTGGGCAAGTAAAATGGACTACATTTAATGGACAGGAAGTCCAAGTTCTCACAGCAGTGTGATAGTGTGATTTCACGGTTGGTGCACCATCTTTTGTTAGCACAGATGCAGACTCCACCTCCTCTGGCCTTTACACATGGTGTATGTTTTCTGTCTCTAAGTTTACTGCACTGTCATTTATCTTGTCATGCAGCCACATAAGTTTACTGCACTGTCATTTATCTTATCTTGCAGCCACGTAAGTTTACTGCACTGTCATTTATCTTATCGTGCAGCCACGTAAGTTTACTGCACTGTCATTTATCTTGTCATGCAGCCACATAAGTTTACTGCACTGTCATTTATCTTATCATGCAGCCACGTAAGTTTACTGCACTGTCATTTATCTTGTCATGCAGCCACGTGAGTTTACTGCACTGTCATTTATCTTATCATGTAGCCATGTCTCAGTAATCAAAACTAAACAAGTATCCCTCTCCTTGTTCTTGTTGGGGAGTTCCAGACTCAAGTAGTCCATCTTGCTATCCAGTGATCTCACATTAGCTAGCAGTATAGTTGGTAGTACAGGCCTGTAGGGGTTTGCTTTTAACTTTACATCAGTACCTGCTCTGTGACCTCTTTTCCTTGTTCTCTGACATCTCTTTCTCTTTTTCCTTGTCCCACATATTCCATAAACCTGTTCTATCAGTTTTGGGCACTTTAGAGTAAGAAGAGAGAAACTACATTGCTGTTGTAGCTCCATCCAAGTAGTAGGCCTCAGATACTCCACAAACGTCACGGCATCCAACCAGCAACATGTAGATGTCGACCATAGCTAACAACTGTCCAGATGTTCACAGACTGTCCAGATTTTTGACTCATATTTTTAGTTCATTTCTCATAAAATTGGAGTTTGCTGGCAAATCACTGAGGATTGAAGTCAGAAAATAATGGCAAACCTTTGAGTTTCAGACTTCATATCCTTCAGAAAATTCATGCTAATGCAAAACCTGTTATTCTATCAACTTTCTAAGTTTATAAGAGCAATATTTAAAAACAACACATACAATACATACAACACATACAATACATACAACACATACATATGTATGTGGTACAAGTACAGGCAATGCTCAACGCATTTGATAGGTTTGTGGAAAGACAGGAGACTTTGGTCAGTGGATTGTAATGACTGACTAAGAACATAGTTGTGTAGAATATTACTTAGTGCTATATTGGCAAATGTATTGTGGATAATTTTATAGGTGATAAGAAGCTGTGTATATGTTAGTTGATGGGGTAATTCTAACCAATTTATGCTTTTTAACGCTATATAGTGGTGGGTTCTGAAACAGGTATTTGCTGCAAATTTAGTAATTTGTTCAAGTTTTAATTTTTGTGACACCTGGAGATTAGTAAGGATGGGAGCACCATAAAGAAGTGTGAGGAGGAGATAGGTAGTGCCAAGTGTAGCATGTCACGCCTGGAGGTTAGTAAGGATGGGAGCACCATAAAGAAGTGTGAGGAGGAGATAGGTAGTGCCAAGTGTAGCATGTCACGCCTGGAGGTTAGTAAGGATGGGAGCACCATAAAGAAGTGTGGGGGGGAGATAAGTAGTGCCAAGTGTAGCTTGTCATGCCTGGAGGTTAGTAAGGTTGGGAGCACCATAAAGAAGTGTGGGGGGGAGATAAGTAGTGCCAAGTGTAGCTTGTCATGCCTGGAAGTTAGCAAGGATGGGAGCACCATAAAGAAGTGTGGGGAGGGGATAAGTAGTGCCAAGTGTAGCTTGTCATGCCTGGAGGTTAGCAAGGATGGGAGCATCATAAAGAAGTGTGGGGAGAGATATGTGGTGGCGATCGTAGCTTGTCATGCCTGGAGGTTAGCAAGGATGGCAGCACCATAAAGAAGTGTGGGGAGGAGATAAGTAGTGCCAAGTGTAGCTTGTCATGCCTGGAGGTTAGCAAGGATGGGAGCATCATAAAGAAGTGTGGGGAGAGATATGTGGTGGCGATCGTAGCTTGTCATGCCTGGAGGTTAGCAAGGATGGCAGCACCATAAAGAAGTGTGGGGAGGAGATAAGTAGTACCAAGTGTAACTTGTCATGCCTGGAGGTTAGCAAGGATGGGAGCACCATAAAGAAGTGTGGGGAGGAGATAAGTAGTGCCAAGTGTAGCTTGTCATGCCTGGAGGTTAGCAAGGATGGGAGCACCATAAAAAAGTGTGGGGAGGAGATAAGTAGTACCAAGTGTAGCTTGTCATGCCTGGAGGTTAGCAAGGATGGGAGCACCATAAAGAAGTGTACGGAGGGATAAGTAGTGCCAAGTGTAGCTTGTAATGCCTGGAGGTTAGCAAGGATGGGAGCTCCATAAAGAAGTGTGGGGAGGAGATAAGTAGTACCAAGTGTAGCTTGTCATGCCTGGAGGTTAGCAAGGATGGGAGCACCATAAAGAAGTGTGGGGAGGGGATAAGTAGTGCCAAGTGTAGCTTGTCATGCCTGGAGGTTAGCAAGGATGGGAGGGCCATAAAGAAGTGTGGGGAGGAGATAAGTAGTACCAAGTGTAGCTTGTCATGCCTGGAGGTTAGCAAGGATGGGAGCACCATAAAGAAGTGTGGGGAGGAGATAAGTAGTACCAAGTGTAGCTTGTCATGCCTGGAGGTTAGCAAGGATGGGAGCATCATAAAGAAGTGTGGGGAGGAGATAATTAGTGCCAAGTGTAGCTTGTCATGCTTGGGGGTTAGCAAGGATGGGAGCACCTTAAAGAAGTGTGGGGAGGGGATAAGTAGTGCCAAGTGTAGCTTGTCATGCCTGGAGTTTAGCAAGGATGGGAGCATCATAAAGAAGTGTGGGGAGGAGATAAGCAGTACCAAGTGTAGCTTGTCATGCCTGGAGGTTAGCAAGGATTGGAGCACCATAAAGAAGTGTGGGGGGGGGAGATAAGTAGTGCCAAGTGTAGCTTGTCGTGCCTGGAGGTTAGTAAGGATGGGAGCACCATAAAGAAGTGTGGGGAGGAGATAAGTAGTGCCAAGTGTAGTGTTTCATGCCTGGAGGTTAGTAAGGATGGGAGCACCATAAAGATGTTTGGGGAGGAGATAAGTAGTGCCAAGTGTAGTGTTTCATGCCTGGAGTTTAGTAAGGATGGGAGCACCATAAAGAAGTGTGGGGAGGAGATAAGTAGTGCCAAGTGTAGCTTGTCATGTTTGGAGGTTAGCAAGGATGGAAGCATCATAAAGAAGTGTGGGGAGGGGATGAGTAGTGCCAAGTGTAGCTTGTCATGCCTGGAGGTTAGCAAGGATGGGAGCATCATAAAGAAGTGTGGGTAGGAGATAAGTAGTACCAAGTGTAGCTTGTCATGCCTGGAGGTTAGCAAGGATGGGAGCATCATAAAGAAGTGTGGGGAGGAGATAAGTAGTACCAAGTGTAGCTTGTCATGCCTGGAGGTTAGCAAGGATGGGAGCACCATAAAGAAATGTGGGGAGGAGATAAGTAGTACCAAGTGTAGCTTGTCATGTCTGGAGGTTAGCAAGGATGGGAGCATCATAAAGACGTGTGGGGAGGAGTTAAGTAGTACCAAGTGTAGCTTGTCACACCTGGAGGTTAGCAAGGATGGGAGCACCATAAAGAAGTGTGGGGAGGGGATAAGTAGTGCCAAGTGTAGCTTGTCATGCCTGGATGTTAGCAAGGATGGGAGCACCATAAAGAAGTGTGGGGAGGAGATAAGTAGTGACAAGTGTAGCTTGTCACACCTGGAGGTTAGCAAGGATGGGAGCACCATAAAGAAGTGTGGGGAGGGGATAAGTAGTGCCAAGTGTAGCTTGTCATGCCTGGATGTTAGCAAGGATGGGAGCACCATAAAGAAATGTGGGTAGGAGATAAGTAGTACCAAGTGTAGCTTGTCATGCCTGGAGGTTAGCAAGGATGGGAGCATCATAAAGAAGTGTGGGGAGGAGATAAGTAGTACCAAGTGTAGCTTGTCATGCCTGGAGGTTAGCAAGGATGGGAGCACCATAAAGAAATGTGGGGAGGAGATAAGTAGTACCAAGTGTAGCTTGTCATGTCTGGAGGTTAGCAAGGATGGGAGCATCATAAAGAAGTGTGGGGAGGGGATAAGTAGTGCCACGTCTAGCTTGTCATGCCTGGAGGTTAATAAGGATGGAAGCACCATAAAGAAGTGTGGGGAGGAGATAAGTAGTACCAAGTGTAGCTTGTCATGTCTGGAGGTTAGCAAGGATGGGAGCATCATAAAGACGTGTGGGGAGGAGTTAAGTAGTACCAAGTGTAGCTTGTCACACCTGGAGGTTAGCAAGGATGGGAGCACCATAAAGAAGTGTGGGGAGGGGATAAGTAGTGCCAAGTGTACCTTGTCATGCCTGGATGTTAGCAAGGATGGGAGCACCATAAAGAAGTGTGGGGAGGAGATAAGTAGTGACAAGTGTAGCTTGTCATGCCTGGAGGTTAGTAAGGATGGGAGCACCATAAAGAAGTGTGGGGAGGAGCTAAGTAGTGCCAAGTGTAGCTTGTCATGCCTGGAGGTTAGCAATGATGGCAGCACCATAATGAAGTGTGGGGAGGAGATAAGTAGTGACAAGTGTAGCTTTAATTGCATCAGTGAGAAAGGTTTTGGCTCTATAAAGCATCTCTAGTTTTTGATAAGTTTTTCTGCAATTTTTTATATGCTGGTTGAATTTAACATCATCATCTACTATTATACACTATCACCCCTAATAATTTGCTATGAGATGTGATTTCAATGGTTGCATTATCAAGTGAGAAGAATTTAAATTTTGTTTTTTTCATGAGAGAGGGATTTGGGGAAAATAGTAGTTTGGTTTTCTTAGGGTTGAGCATGAGCTATGAGCTGCAAAGCCAAGTTTCAGTTGCTGTTACAGCTTCCTGAATAATGTGCCATGGTGTCAGATGTGCAAATGAGTGTGAAGTCACCTGCTTACTGTATTAAAGAGGCCTGTTGTGTGGATGTGTGGAGGGCATTAGTGAAAATGTTAAAGAGGAGGGGACCAAGGATAGAGCCTTGTGGTACACCAGTGGTGACTGGAAGGCAAGGAGAGAGCATGGAGTGCCATTTTACCGACTGATACCTATTGGACAGGTAGCTTTGGAACCACAGAAGGGGTGGGGACTGAGAGACCTCCTGAGGACATTTGAAGTAGAAGTTTGTTGTGACAAACTGTGTCGAAGGCTTGAGACAAGTCTAGAAATAAGGAGGAGACCAGTTTACCATCATCTCTGACTTTACTGACAGTCTTTATAGAGGTGCGAATGGCAGTGCTAGTACTATGGGAAAGGCAGAAGACTTGTTGTATGGGGGGATACGAGTTCTTCCTGCAGTAGACAGTCTAGCAATTGTTTCTGAATACAGTTCTTCAAGTATTTTGTACACAGGGATAAGATTGCTAAAGGTCTAAAGTTAGTAATGTCTGTTGAATTTCCTCCTTTGTATAGAGGGATAATGTGTGACTTTTTCTGGAGATGAAATGTGAGATTCCTGGACTAACCTATTTATAAGGATTGAGACAGGGTAGGCAATGCTACTGGCTGCTATTTTAAGGTAGTCACTTGATGGGTCATCAAGTCAAGTAGAGCATATGGTTTGTAGAGCATGGTTTGAGCTTGTTTAAGAGTAGCTTTATATAGCATGTGGCCCCAGGTTTGACGGTGAAAGTGAATGTGTTGATATGCTGCTGTTGGGTAGGGTTGGGATTAGATGTAGAGGAATACTAGGTTAGAGATGTTATACTATCTGTAAAATAAGAGTTGAATTATATTGTGGTTTCAAGTGATGAGTGATTGGGAGAGGGCCTGGGATTGAATTAATGGTAGGAATGCAAGATTAATTTAATGGCTGTTCTGAATTTTCTAGTATTTACTATTATTATGAAAGTTATTACAATAGAGTTTGTTTTGTCTTCATTAATTTGCTTTTTAGTACGATTGTGGAGCATTCCAAAGTTTTCAAGATACTGGAAGTTTTATATTTTCCATTCTTTCTATGCTTTGTCTCTATCCTGCATTAGCATTCTACTCTGTTTGGACAGCCAAACTGCATTATTTGTCTTTAGTCTGTTCCTTGTAGGAGTTGCAAAACATTCTAGATATACTGGAAAGCTGTATTGAATTCATTTACAGCATCATCTAAATGGAGGATTTTTAGGAAGTTACAGGTTTAGGATGATAGAGTAGTAATGAACATTTTGGGGATAAATTTGAAAAAGTTGTGTGTTATTTTAAGTGGTTTCTAATACTATGATGGGAATGGACCCCATTCCTAAGTCAAAGTATGATTAAAGTTGATGAAATTAGTATTACTTCAATCTTTGATGTCAGCAAGAGGTGCTCTTCACAGCACCTGCAATGTGCCCAGTAATGAGTCCTTCTGCAATTCATATGGAGTTACATGTATTGGTAACATATCAAAATACAACGGTAGATTCTTTTTTCTAAGACCCGTTGCTCCTACTATACTATTGGAACTGTCTAGGTATCTTTCTTCCACATTGTTCTAATTTCCCCCTGCAGATCCTGATATTTTATGACTTTGTGTCTCTCTTTACGAAAGACACTGTAGTCACTGGGTGTGGCGATTTCAATGATCAATGCTACTTTTGTCTTCTTTTTGTGGATCACTATATCCAGTTTTCTAGCATCTATCTTTTGAACTGTTGGTAATAGGTGATTCCATGTGATTTAGACTTCATCATTTTCTATGATGCTTTGTGGCTCATGTTTCCAGTGTTTTTCAACCACTTCATTACCATAATGTTTGGACAATCCCCAGTGCGACAGTCTTGCCACATTATTATGTCTTTCAGTATACAGTCCTTCTACCATTAGTATGTCACAACCAGCAACAAGGTGTGCAACTATTTCCAATTCTGTTTTAAAAAACCTACATTTGTCTGTTTCTCCCACAAGTTCAATGGACATTGTAAACCAACATGTATGTAGCCCACGATCCTGGGCCACCAGTATTAACCTTTCATCTCTTGGTTTGAATTCACCCCTCCTTAACTATTCCTGTGTTTGTTCCTGACCAACATAAGGTTGTTCCAGACGTTTTCTATACTTGTAACTATATTTATGCATTTTCCACGTCTTGACTTCTCATCTGTTCCTTCACCTTATATTCTTTCTTTTGTTTTTTGGCACATTCAGTTTCTGCCTGATTTTTTTCTACTTCTGGTTTGATTTCCATTCCTGCTTGATGCTGATATGCTTCTGTAGACTGAGCAGGGACGTCATCTTAGATTTATTCAAAATCATGGACGGAGCTTAAATATTGCCCTTATACACTTAGAAAGTTGCTAGAATAACACGTTTTGCATTAGCAAACATTTTCTAAAGGACATGAAGTCTGAAACTCAAATGCCTGTCATTATTCTGTGACCATAATCCTCAATGATTTTCTAGAAAGACACAAATTTTACAAGAAACAAACCAAACATTTAATGCAAAGTCAAGGTCATTCTACAAAATTAGGGATTCAGACAGCTGAGAGCAAAGGATAGTAAAAAAAAAAAAAACAGTCTTCCAAGATGGGTACCAGAAGGCTCAGTTTTCGGTTTGGTGCATCCTCATGCACTTATAGATACTAACAAAGCAGAAACATAAAATAAAAGTATGCATTTTTTGCGGATTACTGAAAAAAATCTAAAAGAAGGTAACATATTTTGTGTCAACAATGTGGAAATTAAGATCAAGCAGAAATATAACTGTTGTTTTGAGAAAGTAGTGTATTGTGCTATGTGCTAGGACTTGTTTCTATGTTGGCAAGACTGATCGGAAGCTGAAGAACCACAGCTATGAACATTTATATGATATTAAAATATTAAAGACAGCAATGCACTAAGCATATAATGGAGAACAACAATCACAATTCTGTATTCTGCATTATGGACAGTATCAACACTGATGTTAGAGGAGGAGCACGGTCACCATGCTAGAGGAGGAGCATGGTCACTATGTTAGAGGAGGAGTACGGTCACCATGTTAGAGGAGGAGCATGGTCACTATGTTAGAGGAGGAGCATGCTCACTATGTTAGAGGAGCAGCACGGTCACCATGTTAGAGGAGGAGCATGGTCACTATGTTAGAGGAGGAGCATGCTCACTATGTTAGAGGAGGAGCATGCTCACTATGTTAGAGGAGGAGCATGCTCACTATGTTAAAAGAGGAGCACAGTCACTATGTTAGAGGAGGAGCATGCTCACTATGTTAGAGGAGGAGCACGGTCACCATGTTAGAGGAAGAGCATGGTCACTATGTTAGAGGAGGAGCACGGTCACTATGTTAGAGGAGGAGCATGCTCACTATGTTAGAGGAGGAGCATGCTCACTATGATAGAGGAGGAGCACAGTCACTATGTTAGAGGAGGAGCATGCTCACTATGTTAGAGGAGGAGCACGGTCACCATGTTAGAGGAGGAGCATGGTCACTATGTTAGAGGAGGAGCATGCTCACTATGTTAGAGGAGGAGCACGGTCACCATGTTAGAGCACGAGCATGGTCACTATGTTAGAGGAGGAGCATGCTCACTATGTTAGAGGAGGAGCACGGTCACTATGTTAGAGGAGGAGCACGGTCACTATGTTAGAGGAGGAGCACAGTCACTATGTCAGAGGAGGAGCATGGTCACTATGTTAGAGGAGGAGCACGGTCACTATGTTAGAGGAGGAGCATGCTCACTATGTTAGAGGAGGAGCACGGTCACCATGTTAGAGGAGGAGCATGGTCACTATGTTAGAGGAGGAGCACGGTCACTATGTTAGAGGAGGAGCACGGTCACCATGTTAGAGGAGGAGCATGCTCACTATGTTGGAGGAGGAGCATGCTCACTATGTTAGAGGAGGAGCACGGTCACTATGTTAGAGGAGGAGCATGCTCACTATGTTAGAGGAGGAGCACGGTCACTATGTTAGAGGAGGAGCATGCTCACTATGTTAGACGAGGAGCACGGTCACTATGTTAGAGGAGGAGCACGGTCACTAAGTTAGAGGAGGAGCATGCTCACTATGTTAGAGGAGGAGCACGGTCACTATATTAGAGGAGGACCACGGTCACTATGTTAGAGGAGGAGCATGCTCACTATGTTAGAGGAGGAGCATGGTCACTATGTTAGAGGAGGAGCACGGTCACTATGTTAGAGGAGGAGATGCTCACTATGTTAGAGGAGGAGCATGCTCACTATGTTAGAGGAGGAGCACGGTCACTATGTTAGAGGAGGAGCACGGTCACTATGTTAGAGGAGGAGCATGCTCACTATGTTAGAGGAGGAGCACTGTCACTATGTTAGAGGAGGAGCATGCTCACTATGTTAGAGGAGGAGCATGCTCACTATGTTAGAGGAGGAGCACGGTCACTATGTTAGAGGAGGAGCACGGTCACTATGTTAGAGGAGGAGCATGCTCACTATGTTAGAGAAGGAGCACAGTCACTATGTTAGAGGAGGAGCACGGTCACTATGTTAGAGGAGGAGCATGCTCACTATGTTAGATGAGGAGCACGGTCACTATGTTAGAGGAGGAGCACGGTCACCATGTTAGAGGAGGAGCATGCTCACTATGTTAGAGGAGGAGCACAGTCATTATGTTAGAGGAGGAGCACGGTCACTATGTTAGAGGAGGAGCATGCTCACTATGTTAGAGGAGGAGCATGCTCACTATGTTAGAGGAGGAGCACGGTCACTATGTTAGAGGAGAAGCATGGTCACTATGTTAGAGGAGGAGCACGGTCACTATGTTAGAGGAGGAGCATGGTCACTATGTTAGAGGAGGAGCATGCTCACTATGTTAGAGGAGGAGCATGCTCACTATGTTAGAAGAGGAGCACGGTCACTATGTTAGAGGAGAAGCACGGTCACCATTTTAGAGGAGGAGCATGTTCACTATGTTAGAGGAGGAGCACGGTCACTATGTTAGAGGAGGAGCACAGTCACTATGTTAGAGGAGGAGCACGGTCACTATGTTAGAGGAGGAGCATGGTCACTATGTTAGAGGAGGAGCGCGGTCACTATGTTAGAGGAGGAGCACAGTCACTATGTTAGAGGAAAAGCATGCTCACTATGTTAGAGGAGGAGCACGGTCACTATGTTAGAGGAGGAGCATGCTCACTATGTTAGAGGAGGAGCATGCTCACTATGTTAGAGGAGGAGCACGGTCACTATGTTAGAGGAGGAGCATGCTCACTATGTTAGAGGAGGAGCATGCTCACAATGTTAGAGGAGGAGCACGGTCACTATGTTAGAGGAGAAGCATGGTCACTATGTTAGAGGAGGAGCACGGTCACTATGTTAGAGGAGGAGCATGGTCACTATGTTAGAGGAGGAGCATGCTCACTATGTTAGAGGAGGAGCATGCTCACTATGTTAGAAGAGGAGCACGGTCACTATGTTAGAGGAGAAGCACGGTCACCATTTTAGAGGAGGAGCATGTTCACTATGTTAGAGGAGGAGCACGGTCACTATGTTAGAGGAGGAGCACAGTCACTATGTTAGAGGAGGAGCACGGTCACTATGTTAGAGGAGGAGCATGGTCACTATGTTAGAGGAGGAGCGCGGTCACTATGTTAGAGGAGGGGCACAGTCACTATGTTAGAGGAAAAGCATGCTCACTATGTTAGAGGAGGAGCACGGTCACTATGTTAGAGGAGGAGCATGCTCACTATGTTAGAGGAGGAGCATGCTCACTATGTTAGAGGAGGAGCAAGGTCACTATGTTAGAGGAGAAGCATGGTCACTATGTTAGAGGAGGAGCACGGTCACTATGTTAGAGGAGAGCACGGTCACTATGTTAGAGGAGGAGCATGCTCACTATGTTAGAGGAGGAGCATGGTCACTATGTTAGAGGAGGAGCATGCTCACTATGTTAGAGGAGGAGCACGGTCACCAAGTTAGAGGAGGAGCATGGTCACTATGTTAGAGGAGGAGCATGCTCACTATGTTAGAGGAGGAGCACGGTCACTATGTTAGAGGAGGAGCACGGTCACTATGTTAGAGGAGGAGCACAGTCACTATGTCAGAGGAGGAGCATGGTCACTATGTTAGAGGAGGAGCACGGTCACTATGTTTGAGGAGGAGCACGGTGACTATGTTAGAGGAGGAGCATGCGCACTATGTTAGAGGAGGAGCACAGTCACCATGTTAGAGGAGGAGCACGGTCACTATGTTAGCGGAGGAGCATGCTCACTATGTTAGAGGAGGAGCACGGTCACCATGTTAGAGGAGGAGCATGGTCACTATGTTAGAGGAGGAGCATGCTCACTATGTTAGAAGAGGAGCACGGTCACTATGTTAGAGGAGGAGCACGGTCACTATGTTAGAAGAGGAGCACAGTCACTATGTCAGAGGAGGAGCGTGGTCACTATGTTAGAGGAGGAGCATGGTCACTATGTTAGAGGAGGAGCATGGTCACTATGTTAGAGGAGGAGCATGGTCACTATGTTAGAGGAGGAGCATGCTCACTATGTTAGAGGAGGAGCATGGTCACCATGTTAGAGGAGGAGCATGCTCACTATGTTAGAGGAGGAGCACAGTCACTATGTTAGAGGAGGAGCATGCTCACTATGTTAGAGGAGGAGCACGGTCACCATGTTAGAGGAGGAGCATGGTCACTATGTTAGAGGAGGAGCATGCTCACTATGTTAGAGGAGGAGCACGGTCACCATGTTAGAGGAGGAGCATGGTCACTATGTTAGAGGAGGAGCATGCTCACTATGTTAGAGGAGGAGCATGCTCACTATGTTATAGGAGGAGCATGCTCACTATGTTAGAAGAGGAGCACAGTCACTATGTTAGAGGAGGAGCATGCTCACTATGTTAGAGGAGGAGCACGGTCACCATGTTAGAGGAGGAGCACGGTCACTATGTTAGAGGAGGAGCATGGTCACTATGTTAGAGGAGGAGCATGCTCACTATGTTAGAGGAGGAGCATGCTCACTATGTTAGAGGAGGAGCACAGTCACTATGTTAGAGGAGGAGCATGCTCACTATGTTAGAGGAGGAGCACGGTCACCATGTTAGAGGAGGAGCATGGTCACTATGTTAGAGGAGGAGCATGCTCACTATGTTAGAGGAGGAGCACGGTCACCATGTTAGAGGACGAGCATGGTCACTATGTTAGAGGAGGAGCATGCTCACTATGTTAGAGGAGGAGCACCGTCACTATGTTAGAGGAGGAGCACGGTCACTATGTTAGAGGAGGAGCACAGTCACTATGTCAGAGGAGGAGCATGGTCACTATGTTAGAGGAGGAGCACGGTCACTATGTTAGAGGAGGAGCATGCTCACTATGTTAGAGGAGGAGCACGGTCACCATGTTAGAGGAGGAGCATGGTCACTATGTTAGAGGAGGAGCACGGTCACTATGTTAGAGGAGGAGCACGGTCACCATGTTAGAGGAGGAGTATGCTCACTATGTTGGAGGAGGAGCATGCTCACTATGTTAGAGGAGGAGCACGGTCAATATGTTAGAGGAGAAGCATGCTCACTATGTTAGAGGAGGAGCACGGTCACTATGTTAGAGTAGGAGCATGCTCACTATGTTAGACGAGGAGCACGGTCACTATGTTAGAGGAGGAGCACGGTCACTATGTTAGAGGAGGAGCATGCTCACTATGTTAGAAGAGGAGCACGGTCACTATGTTAGAGGAGGACCACGGTCACTATGTTAGAGGAGGAGCATGCTCACTATGTTAGAGGAGGAGCACGGTCACTATGTTAGAGGAGGAGCACGGTCACTATGTTAGAGGAGGAGCATGCTCACTATGTTAGAGGAGGAGCAGGCTCACTATGTTAGAGGAGGAGCACGGTCACTATGTTAGAGGAGGAGCACGGTCACTATGTTAGAGGAGGAGCATGCTCACTATGTTAGAGGAGGAGCACGGTCACTATGTTAGAGGAGGAGCATGGTCACTATGTTAGAGGAGGAGCATGCTCACTATGTTAGAGGAGGAGCATGCTCACTATGTTTGAGGAGGAGCACGGTCACTATGTTAGAGGAGGAGCATGGTCACTATGTTAGAGGAGGAGCATGCTCACTATGTTAGAGAAGGAGCACGGTCACTATGTTAGAGGAGGAGCACGGTCACTATGTTAGAGGAGGAGCATGCTCACTATGTTAGAGGAGGAGCATGCTCACTATGTTAGAGGAGGAGCATGGTCACTATGTTAGAGGAGGAGCACGGTCACTATGTTAGAGGAGGAGCATGCTCACTAAGTTAGACGAGGAGCACGGTCACTATGTTAGAGGAGGAGCACAGTCAGCATGTTAGAGGAGGTGCATGCTCACTATGTTAGAGGAGGAGCACGGTCACTATGTTAGAGGAGGAGCACTGTCACTATGTTAGAGGAGGAGCATGCACACTATGTTAGAGGAGGAGCATGCTCACTATGTTAGAGGAGGAGCACGGTCACTATGTTAGAGGAGAAGCATGGTCACTATGTTAGAGGAGGAGCACGGTCACTATGTTAGAGGAGGAGCACGGTCACTATGTTAGAGGAGGAGCATGCTCACTATGTTAGAGGAGGAGCATGCTCACTATGTTAGAAGAGGAGCACGGTCACTATGTTAGAGGAGAAGCATGGTCACCATGTTAGAGGAGGAGGATGCTCACTATGTTAGAGGAGGAGCACGGTCATTATGTTAGAGGAGGAGCACGGTCACCATGTTAGAGCACGAGCATGGTCACTATGTTAGAGGAGGAGCATGCTCACTATGTTAGAGGAGGAGCACGGTCACTATGTTAGAGGAGGAGCACGGTCACTATGTTAGAGGAGGAGCACAGTCACTATGTCAGAGGAGGAGCATGGTCACTATGTTAGAGGAGGAGCACGGTCACTATGTTAGAGGAGGAGCATGCTCACTATGTTAGAGGAGGAGCACGGTCACCATGTTAGAGGAGGAGCATGGTCACTATGTTAGAGGAGGAGCACGGTCACTATGTTAGAGGAGGAGCACGGTCACCATGTTAGAGGAGGAGCATGCTCACTATGTTGGAGGAGGAGCATGCTCACTATGTTAGAGGAGGAGCACGGTCACTATGTTAGAGGAGGAGCATGCTCACTATGTTAGAGGAGGAGCACGGTCACTATGTTAGAGGAGGAGCATGCTCACTATGTTAGACGAGGAGCACGGTCACTATGTTAGAGGAGGAGCACGGTCACTAAGTTAGAGGAGGAGCATGCTCACTATGTTAGAGGAGGAGCACGGTCACTATATTAGAGGAGGACCACGGTCACTATGTTAGAGGAGGAGCATGCTCACTATGTTAGAGGAGGAGCATGGTCACTATGTTAGAGGAGGAGCACGGTCACTATGTTAAAGGAGGAGATGCTCACTATGTTAGAGGAGGAGCATGCTCACTATGTTAGAGGAGGAGCACGGTCACTATGTTAGAGGAGGAGCACGGTCACTATGTTAGAGGAGGAGCATGCTCACTATGTTAGAGGAGGAGCACTGTCACTATGTTAGAGGAGGAGCATGCTCACTATGTTAGAGGAGGAGCATGCTCACTATGTTAGAGGAGGAGCACGGTCACTATGTTAGAGGAGGAGCACGGTCACTATGTTAGAGGAGGAGCATGCTCACTATGTTAGAGAAGGAGCACAGTCACTATGTTAGAGGAGGAGCACGGTCACTATGTTAGAGGAGGAGCATGCTCACTATGTTAGATGAGGAGCACGGTCACTATGTTAGAGGAGGAGCACGGTCACCATGTTAGAGGAGGAGCATGCTCACTATGTTAGAGGAGGAGCACAGTCATTATGTTAGAGGAGGAGCACGGTCACTATGTTAGAGGAGGAGCATGCTCACTATGTTAGAGGAGGAGCATGCTCACTATGTTAGAGGAGGAGCACGGTCACTATGTTAGAGGAGAAGCATGGTCACTATGTTAGAGGAGGAGCACGGTCACTATGTTAGAGGAGGAGCATGGTCACTATGTTAGAGGAGGAGCATGCTCACTATGTTAGAGGAGGAGCATGCTCACTATGTTAGAAGAGGAGCACGGTCACTATGTTAGAGGAGAAGCACGGTCACCATTTTAGAGGAGGAGCATGTTCACTATGTTAGAGGAGGAGCACGGTCACTATGTTAGAGGAGGAGCACAGTCACTATGTTAGAGGAGGAGCACGGTCACTATGTTAGAGGAGGAGCATGGTCACTATGTTAGAGGAGGAGCGCGGTCACTATGTTAGAGGAGGAGCACAGTCACTATGTTAGAGGAAAAGCATGCTCACTATGTTAGAGGAGGAGCACGGTCACTATGTTAGAGGAGGAGCATGCTCACTATGTTAGAGGAGGAGCATGCTCACTATGTTAGAGGAGGAGCACGGTCACTATGTTAGAGGAGGAGCATGCTCACTATGTTAGAGGAGGAGCATGCTCACAATGTTAGAGGAGGAGCACGGTCACTATGTTAGAGGAGAAGCATGGTCACTATGTTAGAGGAGGAGCACGGTCACTATGTTAGAGGAGGAGCATGGTCACTATGTTAGAGGAGGAGCATGCTCACTATGTTAGAGGAGGAGCATGCTCACTATGTTAGAAGAGGAGCACGGTCACTATGTTAGAGGAGAAGCACGGTCACCATTTTAGAGGAGGAGCATGTTCACTATGTTAGAGGAGGAGCACGGTCACTATGTTAGAGGAGGAGCACAGTCACTATGTTAGAGGAGGAGCACGGTCACTATGTTAGAGGAGGAGCATGGTCACTATGTTAGAGGAGGAGCGCGGTCACTATGTTAGAGGAGGGGCACAGTCACTATGTTAGAGGAAAAGCATGCTCACTATGTTAGAGGAGGAGCACGGTCACTATGTTAGAGGAGGAGCATGCTCACTATGTTAGAGGAGGAGCATGCTCACTATGTTAGAGGAGGAGCAAGGTCACTATGTTAGAGGAGAATCATGGTCACTATGTTAGAGGAGGAGCACGGTCACTATGTTAGAGGAGAGCACGGTCACTATGTTAGAGGAGGAGCATGCTCACTATGTTAGAGGAGGAGCATGGTCACTATGTTAGAGGAGGAGCATGCTCACTATGTTAGAGGAGGAGCACGGTCACCAAGTTAGAGGAGGAGCATGGTCACTATGTTAGAGGAGGAGCATGCTCACTATGTTAGAGGAGGAGCACGGTCACTATGTTAGAGGAGGAGCACGGTCACTATGTTAGAGGAGGAGCACAGTCACTATGTCAGAGGAGGAGCATGGTCACTATGTTAGAGGAGGAGCACGGTCACTATGTTTGAGGAGGAGCACGGTGACTATGTTAGAGGAGGAGCATGCGCACTATGTTAGAGGAGGAGCACAGTCACCATGTTAGAGGAGGAGCACGGTCACTATGTTAGCGGAGGAGCATGCTCACTATGTTAGAGGAGGAGCACGGTCACCATGTTAGAGGAGGAGCATGGTCACTATGTTAGAGGAGGAGCATGCTCACTATGTTAGAAGAGGAGCACGGTCACTATGTTAGAGGAGGAGCACGGTCACTATGTTAGAAGAGGAGCACAGTCACTATGTCAGAGGAGGAGCGTGGTCACTATGTTAGAGGAGGAGCATGGTCACTATGTTAGAGGAGGAGCATGGTCACTATGTTAGAGGAGGAGCATGCTCACTATGTTAGAGGAGGAGCATGGTCACCATGTTAGAGGAGGAGCATGCTCACTATGTTAGAGGAGGAGCACAGTCACTATGTTAGAGGAGGAGCATGCTCACTATGTTAGAGGAGGAGCACAGTCACCATGTTAGAGGAGGAGCATGGTCACTATGTTAGAGGAGGAGCATGCTCACTATGTTAGAGGAGGAGCACGGTCACCATGTTAGAGGAGGAGCATGGTCACTATGTTAGAGGAGGAGCATGCTCACTATGTTAGAGGAGGAGCATGCTCACTATGTTATAGGAGGAGCATGCTCACTATGTTAGAAGAGGAGCACAGTCACTATGTTAGAGGAGGAGCATGCTCACTATGTTAGAGGAGGAGCACGGTCACCATGTTAGAGGAGGAGCACGGTCACTATGTTAGAGGAGGAGCATGGTCACTATGTTAGAGGAGGAGCATGCTCACTATGTTAGAGGAGGAGCATGCTCACTATGTTAGAGGAGGAGCACAGTCACTATGTTAGAGGAGGAGCATGCTCACTATGTTAGAGGAGGAGCACGGTCACCATGTTAGAGGAGGAGCATGGTCACTATGTTAGAGGAGGAGCATGCTCACTATGTTAGAGGAGGAGCACGGTCACCATGTTAGAGGACGAGCATGGTCACTATGTTAGAGGAGGAGCATGCTCACTATGTTAGAGGAGGAGCACCGTCACTATGTTAGAGGAGGAGCACGGTCACTATGTTAGAGGAGGAGCACAGTCACTATGTCAGAGGAGGAGCATGGTCACTATGTTAGAGGAGGAGCACGGTCACTATGTTAGAGGAGGAGCATGCTCACTATGTTAGAGGAGGAGCACGGTCACCATGTTAGAGGAGGAGCATGGTCACTATGTTAGAGGAGGAGCACGGTCACTATGTTAGAGGAGGAGCACGGTCACCATGTTAGAGGAGGAGTATGCTCACTATGTTGGAGGAGGAGCATGCTCACTATGTTAGAGGAGGAGCACGGTCAATATGTTAGAGGAGAAGCATGCTCACTATGTTAGAGGAGGAGCACGGTCACTATGTTAGAGTAGGAGCATGCTCACTATGTTAGACGAGGAGCACGGTCACTATGTTAGAGGAGGAGCACGGTCACTATGTTAGAGGAGGAGCATGCTCACTATGTTAGAAGAGGAGCACGGTCACTATGTTAGAGGAGGACCACGGTCACTATGTTAGAGGAGGAGCATGCTCACTATGTTAGAGGAGGAGCACGGTCACTATGTTAGAGGAGGAGCACGGTCACTATGTTAGAGGAGGAGCATGCTCACTATGTTAGAGGAGGAGCAGGCTCACTATGTTAGAGGAGGAGCACGGTCACTATGTTAGAGGAGGAGCACGGTCACTATGTTAGAGGAGGAGCATGCTCACTATGTTAGAGGAGGAGCACGGTCACTATGTTAGAGGAGGAGCATGGTCACTATGTTAGAGGAGGAGCATGCTCACTATGTTAGAGGAGGAGCATGCTCACTATGTTTGAGGAGGAGCACGGTCACTATGTTAGAGGAGGAGCATGGTCACTATGTTAGAGGAGGAGCATGCTCACTATGTTAGAGAAGGAGCACGGTCACTATGTTAGAGGAGGAGCACGGTCACTATGTTAGAGGAGGAGCATGCTCACTATGTTAGAGGAGGAGCATGCTCACTATGTTAGAGGAGGAGCATGGTCACTATGTTAGAGGAGGAGCACGGTCACTATGTTAGAGGAGGAGCATGCTCACTAAGTTAGACGAGGAGCACGGTCACTATGTTAGAGGAGGAGCACAGTCAGCATGTTAGAGGAGGTGCATGCTCACTATGTTAGAGGAGGAGCACGGTCACTATGTTAGAGGAGGAGCACTGTCACTATGTTAGAGGAGGAGCATGCTCACTATGTTAGAGGAGGAGCATGCTCACTATGTTAGAGGAGGAGCACGGTCACTATGTTAGAGGAGAAGCATGGTCACTATGTTAGAGGAGGAGCACGGTCACTATGTTAGAGGAGGAGCACGGTCACTATGTTAGAGGAGGAGCATGCTCACTATGTTAGAGGAGGAGCATGCTCACTATGTTAGAAGAGGAGCACGGTCACTATGTTAGAGGAGAAGCATGGTCACCATGTTAGAGGAGGAGGATGCTCACTATGTTAGAGGAGGAGCACGGTCACTATGTTAGAGGAGGAGCACAGTCATTATGTTAGAGGAGGAGCACAGTCACCATGTTAGAGGAGGAGCACGGTCACTATGTTAGAGGAGGAGCATGGTCACTATGCTAGAGGAGGAGCACGGTCACTATGTTAGAGGAGGAGCACAGTCACTATGTTAGAGGAAAAGCATGCTCACTATGTTAGAGGAGGAGCACGGTCACTATGTTAGAGGAGGAGCATGCTCACTATGTTAGAGGAGGAGCATGCTCACTATGTTAGAGGAGGAGCATGGTCACTATGTTAGAGGAGAAGCACGGTCACTATGTTAGAGGAGGAGCACGGTCACTATGTTAGAGGAGGAGCACGGTCACTATGTTAGAGGAGGAGCACGGTCACCATGTTAGAGGAGGAGCATGGTCACTATGTTAGAGGAGGAGCATGCTCACTATGTTAGAGGAGGAGCACGGTCACCATGTTAGAGGAGGAGCATGGTCACTATGTTAGAGGAGGAGCATGCTCACTATGTTAGAGGAGGAGCACGGTCACTATGTTAGAGGAGGAGCACGGTCGCTATGTTAGAGGAGGAGCACAGTCACTATGTCAGAGGAGGAGCATGCTCACTGTGTTAGAGGAGGAGCACGGTCACCATGTTAGAGGAGGAGCATGCTCACTATGTTAGAGGAGGAGCACAGTCACTGTGTTAGAGGAGGAGCATGCTCACTATGTTAGAGGAGGAGCATGGTCACCATGTTAGAGAAGGAGCATGGTCACTATGCTAGAGGAGGAGCATGCTCACTATGTTAGAGGAGGAGCACGGTCACCATGTTTGAGGAGGAGCATGGTCACTATGTTAGAGGAGGAGAATGCTCACTATGTTAGAGGAGGAGCATGCTCACTATGTTAGAGGAGGAGCATGCTCACTATATTAGAAGAGGAGCACAGTCACTATGTTAGAGGAGGAGCATGCTCACTATGTTAGAGGAGGAGCACGGTCACCATGTTAGAGGAGGAGCATGGTCACTATGTTAGAGGAGGAGCACGGTCACTATGTTAGAGGAGGAGCATGCTCACTATGTTAGAGGAGTAGCATGCTCACTATGTTAGAGGAGGAGCACGGTCACTATGTTAGAGGAGGAGCATGCTCACTATGTTAGAGGAGGAGCACGGTCACCATGTTAGAGGAGGAGCATGGTCACTATGTTAGAGGAGGAGCATGCTCACTATGTTAGAGGAGGAGCACGGTCACCATGTTAGAGGAGGAGCATGGTCACTATGTTAGAGGAGGAGCATGCTCACTATGTTAGAGGAGGAGCACGGTCACTATGTTAGAGGAGGAGCACGGTCACTATGTTAGAGGAGGAGCACAGTCACTATGTCAGAGGAGGAGCATGGTCACTATGTTAGAGGAGGAGCACGGTCACTATGTTAGAGGAGGAGCACGGTCACTATATTATAGGAGGAGCATGGTCACTATGTTAGAGGAGGAGCATGCTCACTATGTTAGAGGAGGAGCACGGTCACCATGTTAGAGGAGGATCATGGTCACTATGTTAGAGGAGGAGCACGGTCACTATGTTAGAGGAGGAGCACGGTCACCATGTTAGAGGAGGAGCATGCTCACTATGTTAGTGGAGGAGCATGCTCACTATGTTAGAGGAGGAGCATGGTCACTATGTTAGAGGAGTAGCATGCTCACTATGTTAGAGGAGGAGCACGATCACTATGTTAGAGGAGGAGCATGCTCACTATGTTAGACGAGGAGCACGTTCACTATGTTAGAGGAGGAGCACGGTCACTATGTTAGAGGAGGAGCATGCTCACTATGTTAGAGGAGGAGCACGGTCACTCTGTTAGAGGAGGAGCACGGTCACTATGTTAGAGGAGGAGCATGCTCACTATGTTAGAGGAGGAGCACGGTCACTATGTTAGAGGAGGAGCACGGTCACTATGTTAGAGGAGGAGCATGCTCACTATGTTAGAGGAGGAGCATGCTCACTATGTTAGAGGAGGAGCACGGTCACTATGTTAGAGGAGGAGCACGGTCACTATGTTAGAGGAGGAGCATGCTCACTATGTTAGAGGAGGAGCACGGTCACTATGTTAGAGGAGGAGCATGGTCACTATGTTAGAGGAGGAGCATGCTCACTATGTTAGAGGAGGAGCATGCTCACTATGTTAGAGGAGGAGCACGGTCACTATGTTAGAGGAGGAGCACGGTCACTATGTTAGAGGAGGAGCATGCTCACTGTGTTAGAGAAGGAGCACGGTCTCTATGTTAGAGAAGGAGCACGGTCACTATGTTAGAGGAGGAGCATGCTCACTATGTTAGAGGAGGAGCATGCTCACTATGTTAGAGGAGGAGCACGGTCACTATGTTAGAGGAGGAGCACAGTCACTATGTTAGAGGAGGAGCATGCTCAATATGTTAGAGGAGGAGCACGGTCACTATGTTAGAGGAGGAGCACGGTCACCATGTTAGAGGAGGAGCATGCTCACTATGTTAGAGGAGGAGCACGGTCACTATGTTAGAGGAGGAGCACGGTCACTATGTTAGAGGAGGAGCATGCTCACTATGTTAGAGGAGGAGCATGCTCACTGTGTTAGAGGAGGAGCACAGTCACTATGTTAGAGGAGGAGCACGGTCACTATGTTAGAGGAGGAGCACAGTCACTATGTCAGAGGAGGAGCATGCTCACTATGTTAGAGGAGGAGCACGGTCACCATGTTAGAGGAGGAGCATGCTCACTATGTTAGAGGAGGAGCACAGTCACTGTGTTAGAGGAGGAGCATGCTCACTATGTTAGAGGAGGAGCATGGTCACTATGTTAGAGGAGGAGCACAGTCACTATGTTAGAGGAGGAGCACGGTCACCATGTTAGAGGAGGAGCACGATCACTATGTTAGAGGAGGAGCATGGTCACTATGTTAGAGGAGGAGCACGGTCACTATGTTAGAGGAGGAGCACAGTCACTATGTTAGAGGAAAATCATGCTCACTATGTTAGAGGAGGAGCACGGTCACTATGTTAGAGGAGGAGCATGCTCACTATGTTAGAGGAGGAGCATGCTCACTATGTTAGAGGAGGAGCATGGTCACTATGTTAGAGGAGAAGCATGGTCACTATGTTAAAGGAGGAGCATGGTCACTATGTTAGAGGAGAAGCATGGTCACTATGTTAGAGGAGGAGCATGCTCACTAAGTTAGAGGAGAAGCATGGCCACTATGTTAGAGGAGGAGCACGGTCACCATGTTAGAGGAGGAGCACGGTCACCATGTTAGCGGAGGAGCACGGTCACTATGTTGGAGGAGGAGCATGCTCACTATGTTAGAGGAGGAGCACGGTCACTATGTTAGAGGAGGAGCATGTTCACTATGTTAGAGGAGGAGCACGGTCACTATGTTAGAGGAGGAGCATGCTCACTATGTTAGAGGAGGAGCATGCTCAATATGTTAGAGGAGGAGCACGGTCACTATGTTAGAGGAGGAGCATGCTCACTATGTTAGAGGAGGAGCACGGTCACTATGTTAGAGGAGGAGCATGCTCACTATGTTAGAGGAGGAGCATGCTCACTATGTTAGAGGAGGAGCACGGTCACTATGTTAGAGGAGGAGCACGGTCACTATGTTAGAGGCGGAGCATGCTCACTATGTTAGAGGAGGAGCACGGTCACTATGTTAGAGGAGGAGCACGGTCACCATGTTAGAGGAGGAGCATGCTCACTATGTTAGAGGAGGAGCACGGTCACTATGTTAGAGGAGGAGCATGCCCACTATGTTAGAGGAGGAGCATGCTCACTATGTTAGAGGAGGATCACGGTCACTATGTTAGAGGAGAAGCATGGTCACTATGTTAGAGGAGGAGCACGGTCACTATGTTAGAGGAGGAGCACGGTCACTATGTTAGAGGAGGAGCATGCTCACTATGTTAGAGGAGGAGCATGCTCACTATGTTAGAAGAGGAGCACGGTCACTATGTGAGAGGAGAAGCACGGTCACCATGTTAGAGGAGGAGCATGCTCACTATGTTAAAGGAGGAGCACGGTCACTATGTTAGAGGAGGAGCACAGTCACTATGTTAGAGGAGGAGCACGGTCACCATGTTAGAGGAGGAGCACGGTCACTATGTTAGAGGAGGAGCATGGTCACTATGTTAGAGGAGGAGCACGGTCACTATGTTAGAGGAGGAGCACGGTCGCTATGTTAGAGGAGGAGCACAGTCACTATGTCAGAGGAGGAGCATGCTCACTGTGTTAGAGGAGGAGCACGGTCACCATGTTAGAGGAGGAGCATGCTCACTATGTTAGAGGAGGAGCACAGTCACTGTGTTAGAGGAGGAGCATGCTCACTATGTTAGAGGAGGAGCATGGTCACCATGTTAGAGAAGGAGCATGGTCACTATGCTAGAGGAGGAGCATGCTCACTATGTTAGAGGAGGAGCACGGTCACCATGTTTGAGGAGGAGCATGGTCACTATGTTAGAGGAGGAGAATGCTCACTATGTTAGAGGAGGAGCATGCTCACTATGTTAGAGGAGGAGCATGCTCACTATATTAGAAGAGGAGCACAGTCACTATGTTAGAGGAGGAGCATGCTCACTATGTTAGAGGAGGAGCACGGTCACCATGTTAGAGGAGGAGCATGGTCACTATGTTAGAGGAGGAGCACGGTCACTATGTTAGAGGAGGAGCATGCTCACTATGTTAGAGGAGGAGCACGGTCACTATGTTAGAGGAGGAGCACAGTCACTATGTCAGAGGAGGAGCATGGTCACTATGTTAGAGGAGTAGCATGCTCACTATGTTAGAGGAGGAGCACGGTCACTATGTTAGAGGAGGAGCATGCTCACTATGTTAGAGGAGGAGCACGGTCACCATGTTAGAGGAGGAGCATGGTCACTATGTTAGAGGAGGAGCATGCTCACTATGTTAGAGGAGGAGCACGGTCACCATGTTAGAGGAGGAGCATGGTCACTATGTTAGAGGAGGATCATGCTCACTATGTTAGAGGAGGAGCACGGTCACTATGTTAGAGGAGGAGCACGGTCACTATGTTAGAGGAGGAGCACAGTCACTATGTCAGAGGAGGAGCATGGTCACTATGTTAGAGGAGGAGCACGGTCACTATGTTAGAGGAGGAGCACGGTCACTATATTATAGGAGGAGCACGGTCACTATGTTAGAGGAGGAGCATGCTCACTATGTTAGAGGAGGAGCATGGTCACCATGTTAGAGGAGGATCATGGTCACTATGTTAGAGGAGGAGCACGGTCACTATGTTAGAGGAGGAGCACGGTCACCATGTTAGAGGAGGAGCATGCTCACTATGTTAGTGGAGGAGCATGCTCACTATGTTAGAGGAGGAGCATGGTCACTATGTTAGAGGAGTAGCATGCTCACTATGTTAGAGGAGGAGCACGGTCACTATGTTAGAGGAGGAGCATTCTCACTATGTTAGACGAGGAGCACGTTCACTATGTTAGAGGAGGAGCACGGTCACTATGTTAGAGGAGGAGCATGCTCACTATATGTTAGAGGAGGAGCACGGTCACTCTGTTAGAGGAGGAGCGGTCACTATGTTAGAGGAGGAGCATGCTCACTATGTTAGAGGAGGAGCATGCTCACTATGTTAGAGGAGGAGCACGGTCACTATGTTAGAGGAGGAGCACGGTCACTATGTTAGAGGAGGAGCATGCTCACTATGTTAGAGGAGGAGCACGGTCACTATGTTAGAGGAGGAGCACGGTCACTATGTTAGAGGAGGAGCATGCTCACTATGTTAGAGGAGGAGCATGCTCACTATGTTAGAGGAGGAGCATGGTCACTATGTTAGAGGAGGAGCATGCTCACTATGTTAGAGGAGGAGCATGGTCACTATGTTAGAGGAGGAGCATGCTCACTATGTTAGAGGAGGAGCACGGTCACTATGTTAGAGGAGGAGCATGCTCACTATGTTAGAGGAGGAGCATGCTCACTATGTTAGAGGAGGAGCACGGTCACTATGTTAGAGGAGGAGCACAGTCACTATGTTAGAGGAGGAGCATGCTCAATATGTTAGAGGAGGAGCACGGTCACTATGTTAGAGGAGGAGCACGGTCACCATGTTAGAGGAGGAGCATACTCACTATGTTAGAGGAGGAGCACGGTCACTATGTTAGAGGAGGAGCACGGTCACTATGTTAGAGGAGGAGCATGCTCACTATGTTAGAGGAGGAGCATGCTCACTGTGTTAGAGGAGGAGCACAGTCACTATGTTAGAGGAGGAGCACGGTCACTATGTTAGAGGAGGAGCACAGTCACTATGTCAGAGGAGGAGCATGCTCACTATGTTAGAGGAGGAGCACGGTCACCATGTTAGAGGAGGAGCATGCTCACTATGTTAGAGGAGGAGCATGCTCACTATGTTAGAGGAGGAGCACGGTCACTATGTTAGAGGAGGAGCACAGTCACTGTGTTAGAGGAGGAGCATGCTCACTATGTTAGAGGAGGAGCATGGTCACTATGTTAGAGGAGGAGCACAGTCACTATGTTAGAGGAGGAGCACGGTCACCATGTTAGAGGAGGAGCACGATCACTATGTTAGAGGAGGAGCATGGTCACTATGTTAGAGGAGGAGCACGGTCACTATGTTAGAGGAGGAGCACAGTCACTATGTTAGAGGAAAATCATGCTCACTATGTTAGAGGAGGAGCACGGTCACTATGTTAGAGGAGGAGCATGCTCACTATGTTAGAGGAGGAGCATGCTCACTATGTTAGAGGAGGAGCATGGTCACTATGTTAGAGGAGGAGCATGGTCACTACGTTAGAGGAGGAGCATGGTCACTATGTTAGAGGAGGAGCATGGTCACTATTGTTAGAGGAGGAGCATGCTCACTATGTTAGAGGAGGAGCATGGCCACTATGTTAGAGGAGGAGCACGGTCACCATGTTAGCGGAGGAGCACGGTCACTATGTTGGAGGAGGAGCATGCTCACTATGTTAGAGGAGGAGCATGGTCACTATGTTAGAGGAGGAGCATGTTCACTATGTTAGAGGAGGAGCATGGTCACTATGTTAGAGGAGGAGCATGCTCACTATGTTAGAGGAGGAGCATGCTCAATATGTTAGAGGAGGAGCATGTCACTATGTTAGAGGAGGAGCATGCTCACTATGTTAGAGGAGGAGCACGGTCACTATGTTAGAGGAGGAGCATGCTCACTATGTTAGAGGAGGAGCATGCTCACTATGTTAGAGGAGGAGCACGGTCACTATGTTAGAGGAGGAGCATGGTCACTATGTTAGAGGAGGAGCATGCTCACTATGTTAGAGGAGGAGCACGGTCACTATGTTAGAGGAGGAGCATGCTCACTATGTTAGAGGAGGAGCATGCTCACTATGTTAGAGGAGGAGCACGGTCACTATGTTAGAGGAGGAGCATGCTCACTATGTTAGAGGAGGAGCACGGTCACTATGTTAGAGGAGGAGCATGGTCACTATGTTAGAGGAGGAGCATGCTCACTATGTTAGAGGAGGAGCACGGTCACTATGTTAGAGGAGGAGCACGGTCACTATGTTAGAGGAGGAGCATGCTCACTATGTTAGAGGAGGAGCACGGTCACTATGTTAGAGGAGGAGCACGGTCACTATGTTAGAGGAGGAGCATGCTCACTATGTTAGAGGAGGAGCATGCTCACTATGTTAGAGGAGGAGCACAGTCACTATGTTAGAGGAGGAGCATGCTCACTATGTTAGAGGAGGAGCACGGTCACCATGTTAGAGGAGGAGCATGCTCACTATGTTAGAGGAGGAGCATGCTCACTATGTTAGAGGAGGAGCACGGTCACTATGTTAGAGGAGGAGCATGGTCACTATGTTAGAGGAGGAGCATGCTCACTATGTTAGAGGAGGAGCATGGTCACTATGTTAGAGGAGGAGCACAGTCACTATGTTAGAGGAGGAGCATGCTCACTATGTTAGAGGAGGAGCACGGTCACCATGTTAGAGGAGGAGCATGGTCACTATGTTAGAGGAGGAGCATGCTCACTATGTTAGAGGAGGAGCACGGTCACTATGTTTGAGGAGGAGCATGCTCACTATGTTAGAGGAGGAGCATGCTCACTATGTTAGAGGAGGAGCACTGTCACTATGTTAGAGGAGGAGCACTGTCACTATGTTAGAGGAGGAGCATGCTCACTATGTTAGAGGAGGAGCACGGTCACTATGTTAGAGGAGGAGCATGCTCACTATGTTAGAGGAGGAGCATGCTCACTATGTTAGAGGAGGAGCATGGTCACTATGTTAGAGGAGGAGCATGGTCACTATGTTAGAGGAGGAGCATGGTCACTATGTTAGAGGAGGAGCATGGTCACTATGTTAGAGGAGGAGCATGCTCACTATGTTAGAGGAGGAGCATGCTCACTATGTTAGAGGAGGAGCACGGTCACCATGTTAGAGGAGGAGCATGGTCACTATGTTAGAGGAGGAGCACGGTCACTATGTTAGAGGAGGAGCATGCTCACTATGTTAGAGGAGGAGCATGCTCACTATGTTAGAGGAGGAGCACGGTCACTATGTTAGAGGAGGAGCATGCTCACTATGTTAGAGGAGGAGCACGGTCACTATGTTAGAGGAGGAGCATGGTCACTATGTTAGAGGAGGAGCATGCTCACTATGTTAGAGGAGGAGCACGGTCACTATGTTAGAGGAGGAGCATGGTCACTATGTTAGAGGAGGAGCATGCTCACTATGTTAGAGGAGGAGCACGGTCACTATGTTAGAGGAGGAGCACGGTCACTATGTTAGAGGAGGAGCATAGTCACTATGTTAGAGGAGGAGCACGGTCACTATGTTAGAGGAGGAGCATGCTCACTATGTTAGAGTAGGAGCACGGTCACCATGTTAGAGGAGGAGCACGGTCACTATGTTAGAGGAGGAGCACGGTCACTATGTTAGAGGAGGAGCACGGTCACCATGTTAGAGGAGGAGCATGCTCACTATGTTAGAGGAGGAGCATGGTCACTATGTTAGAAGAGGAGCATGGTCACTATGTTAGAGGAGGAGCATGCTCACTATGATAGAGGAGGAGCACGGTCACCATGTTAGAGGAGGAGCATGGTCACTATGTTAGAGGAGGAGCATGCTCACTATGTTAGAGGAGGAGCACGGTCACTATGTTAGAGGAGGAGCACGGTCACTATGTTAGAGGAGGAGCACAGTCACTATGTCAGAGGAGGAGCATGGTCACTATGTTAGAGGAGGAGCACGGTCACTATGTTAGAGGAGGAGCATGGTCACTATGTTAGAGGAGGAGCACGGTCACTATGTTAGAGGAGGAGCATGCTCACTATGTTAGAGGAGGAGCATGGTCACCATGTTAGAGGAGGAGCACGGTCACTATGTTAGAGGAGGAGCACGGTCACTATGTTAGAGGAGGAGCATGCTCACTATGTTAGAGGAGGAGCACGGTCACTATGTTAGAGGAGGAGCATGCTCACTATGTTAGAGGAGGAGCACGGTCACTATGTTAGAGGAGGAGCATGCTCACTATGTTAGAGGAGGAGCACGGTCACTATGTTAGAGGAGGAGCATGCTCACTATGTTAGAGGAGGAGCACGGTCACTATGTTAGAGGAGGAGCATGCTCACTATGTTAGAGGAGGAGCACGGTCACTATGTTAGAGGAGGAGCATGCTCACTATGTTAGAGGAGGAGCATGCTCACTATGTTAGAGGAGGAGCACGGTCACTATGTTAGAGGAGGAGCACGGTCACTATGTTAGAGGAGGAGCATGCTCACTATGTTAGAGGAGGAGCACGGTCACTATGTTAGAGGAGGAGCACGGTCACTATGTTAGAGGAGGAGCATGCTCACTATGTTAGAGGAGGAGCATGCTCACTATGTTAGAGGAGGAGCATGCTCACTATGTTAGAGGAGGAGCATGCTCACTATGTTAGAGGAGGAGCACGGTCACTATGTTAGAGGAGGAGCACGGTCACTATGTTAGAGGAGGAGCATGCTCACTATGTTAGAGGAGGAGCATGGTCACTATGTTAGAGGAGGAGCATGGTCACTATGTTAGAGGAGGAGCACGGTCACTATGTTAGAGGAGGAGCATGGTCACTATGTTAGAGGAGGAGGAGCACGGTCACTATGTTAGAGGAGGAGCACGGTCACTATGTTAGAGGAGGAGCACGGTCACTATGTTAGAGGAGGAGCATGCTCACTATGTTAGAGGAGGAGCACGGTCACTATGTTAGAGGAGGAGCATGCTCACTATGTTAGAGGAGGAGCATGCTCACTATGTTAGAGGAGGAGCAGTCACTATGTTAGAGGAGGAGCATGGTCACTATGTTAGAGGAGGAGCACGGTCACTATGTTAGAGGAGGAGCATGCTCACTATGTTAGAGGAGGAGCACGGTCACTATGTTAGAGGAGGAGCACGGTCACTATGTTAGAGGAGGAGCATGCTCACTATGTTAGAGGAGGAGCATGGTCACTATGTTAGAGGAGGAGCACGGTCACCATGTTAGAGGAGGAGCATGCTCACTATGTTAGAGGAGGAGCACGGTCACTATGTTAGAGGAGGAGCATGCTCACTATGTTAGAGGAGGAGCATGCTCACTATGTTAGAGGAGGAGCACGGTCACTATGTTAGAGGAGGAGCACGGTCACTATGTTAGAGGAGGAGCATGCTCACTATGTTAGAGGAGGAGCATGGTCACTATGTTAGAGGAGGAGCACGGTCACTATGTTAGAGGAGGAGCATGCTCACTATGTTAGAGGAGGAGCACGGTCACTATGTTAGAGGAGGAGCATGCTCACTATGTTAGAGGAGGAGCATGCTCACTATGTTAGAGGAGGAGCACGGTCACTATGTTAGAGGAGGAGCATGGTCACTATGTTAGAGGAGGAGCACGGTCACTATGTTAGAGGAGGAGCACGGTCACTATGTTAGAGGAGGAGCACGGTCACTATGTTAGAGGAGGAGCATGCTCACTATGTTAGAGGAGGAGCATGCTCACTATGTTAGAGGAGGAGCACGGTCACTATGTTAGAGGAGGAGCACGGTCACTATGTTAGAGGAGGAGCATGCTCACTATGTTAGAGGAGGAGCACGGTCACTATGTTAGAGGAGGAGCATGCTCACTATGTTAGAGGAGGAGCATGCTCACTATGTTAGAGGAGGAGCACGGTCACTATGTTAGAGGAGGAGCATGCTCACTATGTTAGAGGAGGAGCACGTCACTATGTTAGAGGAGGAGCATGCTCACTATGTTAGAGGAGGAGCATGGTCACTATGTTAGAGGAGGAGCACGGTCACTATGTTAGAGGAGGAGCATGCTCACTATGTTAGAGGAGGAGCACGGTCACTATGTTAGAGGAGGAGCATGCTCACTATGTTAGAGGAGCATGTCACTATGTTAGAGGAGGAGCATGCTCACTATGTTAGAGGAGGAGCATGCTCACTATGTTAGAGGAGGAGCACGGTCACTATGTTAGAGGAGGAGCACGGTCACTATGTTAGAGGAGGAGCATGCTCACTATGTTAGAGGAGAAGCATGGTCACTATGTTAGAGGAGGAGCACGGTCACTTAGTTAGAGGAGGAGCATGGTCACTATGTTAGAGGAGGAGCATGCTCACTATGGTAGAGGAGGAGCATGCTCACTATGTTAGAAAAGGAGCACGGTCACTATGTTAGAGGAGAAGCACGGTCACCATGTTAGAGGAGGAGCATGCTCACTATGTTAGAGGAGGAGCACGGTCACTATGTTAGAGGAGGAGCATGCTCACTATGTTAGAGGAGGAGCACGGTCACTATGTTAGAGGAGGAGCACAGTCACTATGTTAGAGGAGGAGCACAGTCACTATGTTAGAGGAGGAGCACGGTCACCATGTTAGAGGAGGAGCACGATCACTATGTTAGAGGAGGAGCATGGTCACTATGTTAGAGGAGGAGCACGGTCACTATGTTAGAGGAGGAGCACAGTCACTATGTTAGAGGAAAAGCATGCTCACTATGTTAGAGGAGGAGCACGGTCACTAAGTTAGAGTAGGAGCATGCTCACTATGTTAGAGGAGGAGCATGCTCACTATGTTAGAGGAGGAGCATGGTCACTATGTTAGAGGAGAAGCATGGTCACTATGTTAGAGGAGGAGCATGGTCACTATGTTAGAGGAGAAGCATGATCACTATGTTAGAGGAGGAGCATGCTCACTATGTTAGAGGAGAAGCATGGCCACTATGTTAGAGGAGGAGCATGGTCACCATGTTAGAGGAGGAGCACGGTCACCATGTTAGAGGAGGAGCACGGTCACTATGTTGGAGGAGGAGCATGCTCACTATGTTAGAGGAGGAGCATGGTCACTATGTTAGAGGAGGAGCATGCTCACTATGTTAGAGGAGGAGCACGGTCACTATGTTAGAGGAGGAGCATGCTCACTATGTTAGAGGAGGAGCATGCTCAATATGTTAGAGGAGGAGCACTGTCACTATGTTAGAGGAGGAGCATGCTCACTATGTTAGAGGAGGAGCACGGTCACTATGTTAGAGGAGGAGCATGCTCACTATGTTAGAGGAGGAGCATGGTCACTATGTTAGAGGAGGAGCATGGTCACTATGTTAGAGGAGGAGCACGGTCACTATGTTAGAGGAGGAGCAGGCTCACTATGTTAGAGGAGGAGCACGGTCACTATGTTAGAGGAGAAGCATGGTCACTATGTTAGAGGAGGAGCACGGTGACTATGTTAGAGGAGGAGCACGGTCACTATGTTAGAGGAGAAGCACGGTCACTATGTTAGAGGAGGAGCATGCTCACTATGTTAGAGGAGGAGCATGGTCACCATGTTAGAGGAGGAGCATGGTCACTATTGTTGGAAAAAAGAAAATTATACTGGCAGCTACACCTAAATGCAGGGAACTGGCCAGGCTGAAATGAAAATATTTCAATCAGCTCCTTACTGAAATTAAAGGCGCTGGAGAGGTAATATGGCCTCATCAATAAATACTGTATAATACACTATGTTACACATACACTTATGACATTCACTATTTTACACAGTTTTAAATGTCATTTATTCTATTTATTACATACCAACGGTCTTTTTACAAATGTGTAGTTTCACATTTTATGTATTTAACTTGTATTTACTTTGCTGTGGGGGTTTTGTGGCATTTAGTTAGTTGTTATATTTAGGATTGCTCATATTTTATTTTATTTTATTTATCTCATGAATATTTAATGAAGGGTCATTTATCTGCCCTAAGTAACTTAAAACTATGTCATTTCCTGGAGGGTTTGTATAAAAGGAAGTATCTATATTTTACTTGCTGTCTGATGAAGTTTAAATTACCTAGACAAAAGTGCTTATCTATTTTGTTTCTGTATTTATGTACTGGTTCAAATATAGTGGTTTTGTGATTTGCACATCTGAGTCATCCAATTTTGGTGAGTGGTTCCAATCCAGCTGCTTCACTTGGGCTACTTCTGTTTTTTGGACTGGTTTGTGTTTCTTTTTAACTTTTTTATCAGAAAGGCACACATTTGCCAAATTTATAGGAAAACCCATAAACATGCCAGTTTAAGTTCAATGTGATGAAATGCAAAGTAACAAAGTAATGTATCTGAATGTAACTGCAAAGTAACAAAGTAATGTATATGAGTGTAACTGCAAAATAACAAAGTAATGTATATGAATGTAACTGCAAAGTAACAAAGTAATGTATATGAATGTAACTGCAAAGTAACAAAGTAATATATATGAATGTAACTGCAAAGTAACAAAGTAATGTATATGAATGCAACTGCAAAGTAACTGAATGTAAAACTAAGCCAGAAAAAAAAAAAAACTTAGGTTAACATGAAGTAGCTGCAACAGGCATAGTAAAAGGGCAAAAGGGGGGAACAGAGTATCTAGGTATAACATTACCAACCAAAAACTGAATCAGGAATATAAGAAAGTATTCGTGAGTGGTGGGGAAAAGTTAATATGTATAGCAAAAGGTCTCACTAGTGAAAAAAAGTAAAGGTACTTTGACTTTCAGTAAAAAATAGATGAGACCTTAAATGGAGTAGTAAAGTACGATATTCCAGAGTAGGCATCTCTGCAAGAACTTCAGTAACTCAGCATTTTACATACTCACTTTTAATGCTAGAAAATCAGAATGATGTATGTTTCATTCCAAAACCAGGCATTTAGATAAAGGTTCCAATACCAAAATTACTATATGCCATGCAGATCTTCCTTTAAATAAGATATTACACCAAGTTCCTTTATAACTGGTTCAGTTGTAGCTCAGGCAGGTGTTAGAAAAACCTTATGACTGTTTTTTTTTCATTAAACAGAAGGGGAATTTTCCACAGCATCCTAGCCAGGCTTACCCCAGTCACTGTAAATACTATCCTGTTATGAGTGTAAATAGTTGGCAGAAGAGCAATGCGTACATCCAGATATCAAAAGGATGCAGGCAGCAAGAGTGACATGGGATCTGAACCCAAAGACATATAGTAAGAGACCACAGCTACCTTCATAAGGACAGAAAGAAACAAAACAGATGCATAAATACTTCACTGGATGAAAGGATCCAAGAAGTAATCAATTTTTAAGAAAAGTTGTATATGAGATCATGAGAAAGCAATGTTAAAAAAATAATGTGGCAGGCTTAGGAAAATGCAATGTGGGGTTGGGAGGGTGGCCTAATGGTTAAGGTATTTGCCTTACAAACACAAGGTACAGGGTTTGAATCTCACAGGGGATAACTGGCTAGGCTTAAAATGGCTCGCAAGGGCAGTTAGCCTGGTACTAACCTATGATACTCACATAGAAAATTTTAGTAGCATAGACTAATTTGAAAGTGATCAATTGATTATACTTTCAGACACATTGCAGAAATTCAAAATGGATCAGTTAAGCACAAATTAATTTGTTGTTTACATAAGTAACATGAATGAGAAAAAACATAAGCCCAGTGGGTTTTATCTCCAGCCAAAAAAAGATATTTCTAAGTTAAACATTTTGAACATGACTGGAATTTTGCTATTATGTATAGTTGGGTTACTGCAGGACTTCCATAGGATATTGGCCATGAAAATGCCAGTTTTCAGCCTATAACTTCATAGTGCAAATACTGTCCACATGTTTATTATATCTGCAGAGTGCCTTCAGTAGTGGTGTGCTGATTAGCACTGAAGATTAAAGCTTGTATCTGCTAACCTATACATTATGCTAGAGTTCATGTGCTCTGAGTGACTTGACATGGCTGGAATACAGACGTAGACAGACAGACAGAGAAAGGAAGAGTGAGATTGCCAACGGCCAGCATGCAGGCAAAGCATATGACCCCACGAGTGACCCCTCCTGCCATGAAAGAGAAGGCAGGCAAAGCATATGACCCCATGAGTGACCACTCATGCCATGAAAGAGAAGGGCATTATCATCATTATAATCATCAGCACCCTTTTTCCAATTTTTCCTACAAGGGGTCAAAGTGTGACATCAACTCTTGCCCCCCCCTCTCTTGATTCAGTGCCACTATCCTGTCTTATAGGTTCACAGATAACTACAAGGCATCCGGGGCAGAAAAACACTGAGGAGCCAAGTCCAATTTCCCAATTGTTCTAAAGCACCATCTGGTTAAGTGACCTTGACAGTGGGGCAAAGGGTAGCTCATTTGCCTTTGGTACAAAAGGCTGTGAGTCCTAATCCCAGTCCAGGCAGATTGAGTGCTGACACTGCAATGCAGCATAAATGGGGAGGGGGGGTGCTGCATCCTGAGTGCACTGTCTTTTAGCTAAGATGTTAAACCAAGGTTCCATCTGCTTGAGTTGGTTGGCATCTCAGGTGGATGTAAATGTTCCCAGGGCACTTATCAAATAAGTAGGTTAAGTTCCTTAATGCTCTGGCCAAATTTCCCCTAATACCACTTCATATCTCCCTGGAAAAGAGGCTACTAGCCTAGTGGGACTAACCCACTCAACCAATGATAATTAAAATAAAATAAAATAAATAAGTGACTTGCTCAAGATCATATAGTAGGCAAATGACAATGGAAAGAATCAAACCCTGTGCCACAGGAAGCAGCTCCTTAACAGTTCATAGCCTTAATAAGAATCAAACCCTGTGCCACAGGAAGCAGCTCCTTAGCAGTTCATAGCCTTAATAAGAATCAAACCCTGTGCCACAGGAAGTAGCTCCTTAACAGTTTGTAGCCTTAATAAGAATCAAACCCTGTACCACAGGAAGCAGCTCCTTAACAGTTCGTAGCCTTAATAAGAATCAAACCCTGTGCCACAGGAAGCAGCTCCTTAACAGTTCATAGCCTTAATAAGAATCAAACCCTGTGGCACAGGAAGCAGCTCCTTAACAGTTCACAGCCTTAATAAGAATCAAACCCTGTGCCACAGGAAGCAGCTCCTTAACAGTTCACAGCCTTAATAAGAATCAAACCCTGTGCCACAGGAAGCAGCTCCTTAACAGTTCACAGCCTTAATAAGAATCAAACCCTGTGCCACAGGAAGCAGCTCCTTACAGTTCACAGCCTTAATAAGAATCAAACCCTGTGCCACAGGAAGCAGCTCCTTAACAGTTCACAGCCTTAATAAGAATCAAACCCTGTGCCACAGGAAGCAGCTCCTTAACAGTTCACAGCCTTAATAAGAATCAAACCCTGTGCCACAGGAAGCAGCTCCTTAACAGTTCACAGCCTTAATAAGAATCAAACCATGTGCCACAGGAAGCAGCTCCTTAACAGTTCACAGCCTTAATAAGAATCAAACCCTGTGCCACAGGAAGCAGCTCCTTAACAGTTCACAGCCTTAATAAGAATCAAACCCTGTTCCACAGGAAGCAGCTCCTTAACAGTTCATAGTCTTAATAAGAATCAAACCCTGTGCCACAGGAAGCAGCTCCTTAACAGTTCATAGCCTTAATAAGAATTAAACCCTGTGCCACAGGAAGCAGCTCCTTAACAGTTCATAGCCTCAATAAGAATCAAACCCTGTGCCACAGGAAGCAGCTCCTTAACAGTTCATAGCCTTAATAAGAATCAAACCCTGTGCCACAGGAAGCAGCTCCTTAACAGTTCATAGCCTTAATAAGAATCAAACCCTGTGCCACAGGAAGCAGCTCCTTAACAGTTCATAGCCTTAATAAGAATCAAACCATGTGCCACAGGAAGCAGCTCCTTAACAGTTCATAGCCTTAATAAGAATCAAACCCTGTGCCACAGGAAGCAGCTCCTTAACAGTTCATAGCCTTAATAAGAATCAAACCATGTGCCACAGGAAGCAGCTCCTTAACAGTTCATAGCCTTAATAAGAATCAAACCCTGTGCCACAGGAAGCAGCTCCTTAACAGTTCATAGCCTTAATAAGAATCAAACCCTGTGCCACAGGAAGCAGCTCCTTAACAGTTCATAGCCTTAATAAGAATCAAACCCTGTGCCACAGGAAGCAGCTCCTTAACAGTTCATAGCCTTAATAAGAATCAAACCCTGTGCCACAGGAAGCAGCTCCTTAACAGTTCATAGCCTTAATAAGAATCAAACCCTGTGCCACAGGAAGCAGCTCCTTAACAGTTCACAGCCTTAATAAGAATCAAACCCTATGCCACAGGAAGCAGCTCCATAACAGTTCATAGCCTTAATAAGAATCAAACCCTGTGCCACAGGAAGCAGCTCCTTAACAGTTCATAGCCTTAATAAGAATCAAACCATGTGCCACAGGAAGCAGCTCCTTAACAGTTCATAGCCTTAATAAGAATCAAACCCTGTGCCACAGGAAGCAGCTCCTTAACAGTTCATAGCCTTAATAAGAATCAAACCCTGTGCCACAGGAAGCAGCTCCTTAACAGTTCATAGCCTTAATAAGAATCAAACTCTGTGCCACAGGAAGCAGCTCCTTAACAGTTCATAGCCTTAATAAGAATCAAACCCTGTGCCACAGGAAGCAGCTCCTTAACAGTTCATAGCCTTAATAAGAATCAAACCCTGTGTGACAGGAAGCAGCTCCTTAACAGTTCATAGCCTTAATCAAACCCTGTGCCACAGGAAGCAGCTCCTTAACAGTTCATAGCCTTAATCAAACCCTGTGCCACAGGAAGCAGCTCCTTAACAGTTCATAGCCTTAATCAAACCCTGTGCCACAGGAAGCAGCTCCTTAACACTTCATAGCCTTAATAAGAATCAAACCCTGTGCCACAGGAAGCAGCTCCTTAACAGTTCATAGCCTTAATAAGAATCAAACCATGTGCCACATGAAGCAGCTCCTTAACAGTTCATAGCCTTAATAAGAATCAAACCCTGTGCCACAGGAAGCAGCTCCTTAACAGTTCATAGCCTTAATAAGAATCAAACCCTGTGCCACAGGAAGCAGCTCCTTAACAGTTCATAGCCTTAATAAGAATCAAACCCTGTGCCACAGGAAGCAGCTCCTTAACAGTTCATAGCCTTAATAAGAATCAAACCCTGTGCCACAGGAAGCAGCTCCTTAACAGTTCACAGCCTTAATAAGAATCAAACCCTGTGCCACAGGAAGCAGCTCCTTAACAGTTCACAGCCTTAATAAGAATCAAACCCTGTGCCACAGGAAGCAGCTCCTTAGCAGTTCATAGCCTTAATAAGAATCAAACCCTGTGCCACAGGAAGTAGCTCCTTAACAGTTTGTAGCCTTAATAAGAATCAAACCCTGTACCACAGGAAGCAGCTCCTTAACAGTTCGTAGCCTTAATAAGAATCAAACCCTGTGCCACAGGAAGCAGCTCCTTAACAGTTCATAGCCTTAATAAGAATCAAACCCTGTGGCACAGGAAGCAGCTCCTTAACAGTTCACAGCCTTAATAAGAATCAAACCCTGTGCCACAGGAAGCAGCTCCTTAACAGTTCACAGCCTTAATAAGAATCAAACCCTGTGCCACAGGAAGCAGCTCCTTAACAGTTCACAGCCTTAATAAGAATCAAACCCTGTGCCACAGGAAGCAGCTCCTTACAGTTCACAGCCTTAATAAGAATCAAACCCTGTGCCACAGGAAGCAGCTCCTTAACAGTTCACAGCCTTAATAAGAATCAAACCCTGTGCCACAGGAAGCAGCTCCTTAACAGTTCACAGCCTTAATAAGAATCAAACCCTGTGCCACAGGAAGCAGCTCCTTAACAGTTCACAGCCTTAATAAGAATCAAACCCTGTGCCACAGGAAGCAGCTCCTTAACAGTTCACAGCCTTAATAAGAATCAAACCCTGTGCCACAGGAAGCAGCTCCTTAACAGTTCACAGCCTTAATAAGAATCAAACCCTGTTCCACAGGAAGCAGCTCCTTAACAGTTCATAGTCTTAATAAGAATCAAACCCTGTGCCACAGGAAGCAGCTCCTTAACAGTTCATAGCCTTAATAAGAATTAAACCCTGTGCCACAGGAAGCAGCTCCTTAACAGTTCATAGCCTTAATAAGAATCAAACCCTGTGCCACAGGAAGCAGCTCCTTAACAGTTCATAGCCTTAATAAGAATCAAACCATGTGCCACAGGAAGCAGCTCCTTAACAGTTCATAGCCTTAATAAGAATCAAACCCTGTGCCACAGGAAGCAGCTCCTTAACAGTTCATAGCCTTAATAAGAATCAAACCCTGTGCCACAGGAAGCAGCTCCTTAACAGTTCATAGCCTTAATAAGAATCAAACCCTGTGCCACAGGAAGCAGCTCCTTAACAGTTCATAGCCTTAATAAGAATCAAACCCTGTGCCACAGGAAGCAGCTCCTTAACAGTTCATAGCCTTAATAAGAATCAAACCCTGTGCCACAGGAAGCAGCTCCTTAACAGTTCACAGCCTTAATAAGAATCAAACCCTATGCCACAGGAAGCAGCTCCATAACAGTTCATAGCCTTAATAAGAATCAAACCCTGTGCCACAGGAAGCAGCTCCTTAACAGTTCATAGCCTTAATAAGAATCAAACCATGTGCCACAGGAAGCAGCTCCTTAACAGTTCATAGCCTTAATAAGAATCAAACCCTGTGCCACAGGAAGCAGCTCCTTAACAGTTCATAGCCTTAATAAGAATCAAACCCTGTGCCACAGGAAGCAGCTCCTTAACAGTTCATAGCCTTAATAAGAATCAAACTCTGTGCCACAGGAAGCAGCTCCTTAACAGTTCATAGCCTTAATAAGAATCAAACCCTGTGCCACAGGAAGCAGCTCCTTAACAGTTCATAGCCTTAATAAGAATCAAACCCTGTGCCACAGGAAGCAGCTCCTTAACAGTTCATAGCCTTAATCAAACCCTGTGCCACAGGAAGCAGCTCCTTAACAGTTCATAGCCTTAATCAAACCCTGTGCCACAGGAAGCAGCTCCTTAACAGTTCATAGCCTTAATCAAACCCTGTGCCACAGGAAGCAGCTCCTTAACACTTCATAGCCTTAATAAGAATCAAACCCTGTGCCACAGGAAGCAGCTCCTTAACAGTTCATAGCCTTAATAAGAATCAAACCATGTGCCACAGGAAGCAGCTCCTTAACAGTTCATAGCCTTAATAAGAATCAAACCCTGTGCCACAGGAAGCAGCTCCTTAACAGTTCATAGCCTTAATAAGAATCAAACCCTGTGCCACATGAAGCAGCTCCTTAACAGTTCATAGCCTTAATAAGAATCAAACCCTGTGCCACAGGAAGCAGCTCCTTAACAGTTCATAGCCTTAATAAGAATCAAACCCTGTGCCACAGGAAGCAGCTCCTTAACAGTTCATAGCCTTAATAAGAATCAAACCCTGTGCCACAGGAAGCAGCTCCTTAACAGTTCATAGCCTTAGTAAGAATCAAACCCTGTGCCACAGGAAGCAGCTCCTTAACAGTTCATAGCGTTAATAAGAATCAAACCCTGTGCCACAGGAAGCAGCTCCTTAACAGTTCATAGCCTTAATAAGAATCAAACCCTGTGCCACAGGAAGCAGCTCATTAACAGTTCATAGCCTTAATAAGAATCAAACCCTGTGCCACAGGAAGCAGCTCCTTAACAGTTCACAGCCTTAATAAGAATCAAACCCTATGCCACAGGAAGCAGCTCCATAACAGTTCATAGCCTTAATAAGAATCAAACCCTGTGCCACAGGAAGCAGCTCCTTAACAGTTCATAGCCTTAATAAGAATCAAACCATGTGCCACAGGAAGCAGCTCCTTAACAGTTCATAGCCTTAATAAGAATCAAACCCTGTGCCACAGGAAGCAGCTCCTTAACAGTTCATAGCCTTAATAAGAATCAAACCCTGTGCCACAGGAAGCAGCTCCTTAACAGTTCATAGCCTTAATAAGAATCAAACTCTGTGCCACAGGAAGCAGCTCCTTAACAGTTCATAGCCTTAATAAGAATCAAACCCTGTGCCACAGGAAGCAGCTCCTTAACAGTTCATAGCCTTAATAAGAATCAAACCCTGTGCCACAGGAAGCAGCTCCTTAACAGTTCATAGCCTTAATCAAACCCTGTGCCACAGGAAGCAGCTCCTTAACAGTTCATAGCCTTAATCAAACCCTGTGCCACAGGAAGCAGCTCCTTAACAGTTCATAGCCTTAATCAAACCCTGTGCCACAGGAAGCAGCTCCTTAACACTTCATAGCCTTAATAAGAATCAAACCCTGTGCCACAGGAAGCAGCTCCTTAACAGTTCATAGCCTTAATAAGAATCAAACCATGTGCCACAGGAAGCAGCTCCTTAACAGTTCATAGCCTTAATAAGAATCAAACCCTGTGCCACAGGAAGCAGCTCCTTAACAGTTCATAGCCTTAATAAGAATCAAACCCTGTGCCACAGGAAGCAGCTCCTTAACAGTTCATAGCCTTAATAAGAATCAAACCCTGTGCCACAGGAAGCAGCTCCTTAACAGTTCATAGCCTTAATAAGAATCAAACCCTGTGCCACAGGAAGCAGCTCCTTAACAGTTCACAGCCTTAATAAGAATCAAACCCTGTGCCACAGGAAGCAGCTCCTTAACAGTTCACAGCCTTAATAAGAATCAAACCCTGTGCCACAGGAAGTAGCTCCTTAACAGTTTGTAGCCTTAATAAGAATCAAACCCTGAACCACAGGAAGCAGCTCCTTAACAGTTCGTAGCCTTAATAAGAATCAAACCCTGTGCCACAGGAAGCAGCTCCTTAACAGTTCGTAGCCTTAATAAGAATCAAACCCTGTGCCACAGGAAGCAGCTCCTTAACAGTTCATAGCCTTAATAAGAATCAAACCCTGTGGCACAGGAAGCAGCTCCTTAACAGTTCACAGCCTTAATAAGAATCAAACCCTGTGCCACAGGAAGCAGCTCCTTAACAGTTCACAGCCTTAATAAGAATCAAACCCTGTGCCACAGGAAGCAGCTCCTTAACAGTTCACAGCCTTAATAAGAATCAAACCCTGTGCCACAGGAAGCAGCTCCTTACAGTTCACAGCCTTAATAAGAATCAAACCCTGTGCCACAGGAAGCAGCTCCTTAACAGTTCACAGCCTTAATAAGAATCAAACCCTGTGCCACAGGAAGCAGCTCCTTAACAGTTCACAGCCTTAATAAGAATCAAACCCTGTGCCACAGGAAGCAGCTCCTTAACAGTTCACAGCCTTAATAAGAATCAAACCCTGTTCCACAGGAAGCAGCTCCTTAACAGTTCATAGTCTTAATAAGAATCAAACCCTGTGCCACAGGAAGCAGCTCCTTAACAGTTCATAGCCTTAATAAGAATTAAACCCTGTGCCACAGGAAGCAGCTCCTTAACAGTTCATAGCCTCAATAAGAATCAAACCCTGTGCCACAGGAAGCAGCTCCTTAACAGTTCATAGCCTTAATAAGAATCAAACCCTGTGCCACAGGAAGCAGCTCCTTAACAGTTCATTGCCTTAATAAGAATCAAACCCTGTGCCACAGGAAGCAGCTCCTTAACAGTTCATAGCCTTAATAAGAATCAAACCATGTGCCACAGGAAGCAGCTCCTTAACAGTTCATAGCCTTAATAAGAATCAAACCCTGTGCCACAGGAAGCAGCTCCTTAACAGTTCATAGCCTTAATAAGAATCAAACCATGTGCCACAGGAAGCAGCTCCTTAACAGTTCATAGCCTTAATAAGAATCAAACCCTGTGCCACAGGAAGCAGCTCCTTAACAGTTCATAGCCTTAATAAGAATCAAACCCTGTGCCACAGGAAGCAGCTCCTTAACAGTTCATAGCCTTAATAAGAATCAAACCCTGTGCCACAGGAAGCAGCTCCTTAACAGTTCATAGCCTTAATAAGAATCAAACCCTGTGCCACAGGAAGCAGCTCCTTAACAGTTCATAGCCTTAATAAGAATCAAACCCTGTGCCACAGGAAGCAGCTCCTTAACAGTTCATAGCCTTAATAAGAATCAAACCCTGTGCCACAGGAAGCAGCTCCTTAACAGTTCACAGCCTTAATAAGAATCAAACCCTATGCCACAGGAAGCAGCTCCATAACAGTTCATAGCCTTAATAAGAATCAAACCCTGTGCCACAGGAAGCAGCTCCTTAACAGTTCATAGCCTTAATCAAACCCTGTGCCACAGGAAGCAGCTCCTTAACAGTTCATAGCCTTAATCAAACCCTGTGCCACAGGAAGCAGCTCCTTAACAGTTCATAGCCTTAATCAAACCCTGTGCCACAGGAAGCAGCTCCTTAACAGTTCATAGCCTTAATCAAACCCTGTGCCACAGGAAGCAGCTCCTTAACACTTCATAGCCTTAATAAGAATCAAACCCTGTGCCACAGGAAGCAGCTCCTTAACAGTTCATAGCCTTAATAAGAATCAAACCATGTGCCACAGGAAGCAGCTCCTTAACAGTTCATAGCCTTAATAAGAATCAAACCCTGTGCCACAGGAAGCAGCTCCTTAACAGTTCATAGCCTTAATAAGAATCAAACCCTGTGCCACAGGAAGCAGCTCCTTAACAGTTCATAGCCTTAATAAGAATCAAACCCTGTGCCACAGGAAGCAGCTCCTTAACAGTTCATAGCCTTAATAAGAATCAAACCCTGTGCCACAGGAAGCAGCTCCTTAACAGTTCATAGCCTTAATAAGAATCAAACCCTGTGCCACAGGAAGCAGCTCCTTAACAGTTCATAGCCTTAGTAAGAATCAAACCCTGTGCCACAGGAAGCAGCTCCTTAACAGTTCATAGCGTTAATAAGAATCAAACCCTGTGCCACAGGAAGCAGCTCCTTAACAGTTCATAGCCTTAATAAGAATCAAACCCTGTGCCACAGGAAGCAGCTCCTTAACAGTTCATAGCCTTAATAAGAATCAACCCCTGTGCCACAGGAAGCAGCTCCTTAACAGTTCATAGCCTTAATAAGAATCAAACCCTGTGCCACAGGAAGCAGCTCCTTAACAGTTCATAGCCTTAATAAGAATCAAACCCTGTGCCACAGGAAGCAGCTCCTTAACAGTTCATAGCCTTAATCATCTCAACTAATACTGACACTCATGCCTGAGTGTTGCATGTTTTTTCTCACACAATCCATCCAAATGCCCTCATTTTTTCTTGCCTTCTTTCTGTCTCTTCCAGATTTTTACCAAATTCTCTTCGGCTTCCCTGCACTGATATTCTCTATTCATTATGTGTTCCACAGGATGCAGCCTTCGTCATGTCTCAGGCACTTAATCTCCATCACCTCTAGCTACCTCAACTGTTCTGCCTTCAGTGCCCATGTTTCTGTACCTTACAGCAATACCAGTTACTTCAGTGTGTTACACACCTTGCTTTTCAGCTTTTTTGTCATTATTCTGTCACACACTATCCCTGACACTCTCCAATTTTAGCTTTGACCTTTTCATTCAGACTTCCCTTCTCCTCAACCACCCTTCTAAGACACTTGAAGCTGTTAACCTGTGCTATTATTTTCCACTGATATCAGTTTTCAGAATCTTTTTATTTCACCCATTTGCTGTCATGACAATTGTCTCGTCTGTACCATACCTCTCAACTGTACAGATTTTTGCAGAATGTCCAGATTTTTGGTCCATTTCTCATACAATTCTGTTTTTCTGCCAAATCATTGGCAAATTGTTGAGGGTTAAAGTCAGACTTCATACCCTTTAGAAAATTCACAGTAATGCAAAACCTGTAATTCTATCAATTGCCCAAGTTTGTAAGAGCAATATTTAAAAATATGTCCCTGTTTTTTGGCCTTTGACCCCCCCCCCCCATTATTGATGGCTTTGTCCAGATTTCTTGCCCTTAGAGGTTGAGAGGTATGGTCTGTACTCATCCCATGTGCCTTCAGTTTTTCATTCCAGTCCCATATTATTTCTTATAGTTTCTGTCCAGAATCTGCTTGCAATGCCACATCATCCATGTACAGCAGATTTGTGAATCTCACCTCTCTAACCTGTTTTCTAATGTAGTCAGCAGTGAACTCAGAAATGGACCCTGATGTCCATCCACTCCATGAGAAATCCACAGTTCATATTTTGTGTTATTTGGGTACTTCAAAGGCTTCACTAATACTACTGTTTCCTGGACTTATAACCATTACAGGACTGCCCAAATCAGCTTTCTTGGGGAGTTGTCATATGCTTGCTCCAAGTCTAGGAATGCCCACTTGGATTCGTTCCTGTCTTCTTCTCTACATCCTTTCAACAGTCACTATGCCACAAATTCTGAAACTGATTCACAATGTAAACTGAAAGTAGTGCCTTGCCTTCATCCTACCCAAAGGAGAACAGGGTCATGAAAATGTGACGGTGAGATCTAAAAGCAGTGACTGCCCTGGTAGCAAACACAGACGGACATCATTCAGGAAACTGAGAAGATACATTTTGAAAGTCATACATCGAGCATTGATAAAGGTGTGCCACAAAACACAGCCTTACTGTTACTTTACAGACAGTTAAAATTGGTAAGGTTGTATATTTCTTTTTTAACACACCTTTATTGAATTATTACTTGTGACATAGGCAAATTTACATTTATACAAAAGAAATCAAACCGCATTAACAAATTAACATGTACAAGCATTATACTTCACATATATTGCTATATATCATATAACATTACATAAATTATTCAGTTCCTGCCCCCCCCTTTTTAACAAGAAACATCTTTATTAAACCATCACTTATGACATAAGCAATCATACATTTATATAAATGAAAACAAACCACACCAACACAATCCTAGTTGCAAGCAGTTTACGTCACAAACCATACTGACTCCCAGTTGCAAACATTATACATTTATACTCTACCTAATCATGTTCAGTCAAACATTGCACAGCTGATTTAAGTTCTGCTTTCTTTTAAACCTCATTCCTCCCCTATATGTATTGTTCCCATACTTCCCATTTTTCCTATGTAGTTTGTTCCTACCCTTTTCTAGCGATCACAGTTCCACTTGTTTTATCTCTCTTACTATATTCACTACTCCTAATATAGTTGGTTTAGATTTTGATTTATTTTTTAGTAATTGCTTTTTTGGCAGTCACCATAGTTAAATGCAGCAAGGCCTTACCATCACTTGGCAGTTCTGATTCTGTATCATAGCTGAGAAAAATCATCTCCCTTGTCACACCAATCCACCTACCCAGCATCTACAACAGTGCATCCCATGGGGAATACTTAAAGTCTGCCAACCTACCTTACTTCCAGAAAATGTGTTCCCAAGTATCACTTTCCTCCCCATCACAACTGCAACACATGCTGTCTACCTGACGAAAAATTCTCTGGAGCCTACTTGGGGTATAAAAATACCCCTGTAAACATTTACAATTTACAATTGACTAGCACTTGCTCCAAAACCTGCTGGAAAGCACAAGGAAGCCTTAAACGGATTCTCCTTGTTAATAAGGAGAAATTAATCGTAGGCACTAAAGAGCCTATAATTGCAAAGTACCTTGCCAAGGTAAGGGAAAACAGCTCTTGTACTTTATAAAAGAAACACCGAACCAGGCATGTCAAAGGGTCAGCTTCCGGTGATTTTTCCTGTCCACCTGGTGAATCTGAGCATACTGGGGCATGTACACAGACAACTTTCTCCTCCTACCACCCAACACTACACCCTGTGAGAGATGCACTTACATAGCCAAACTGGAAGCAAAGCTCTCTCCAGCCAAGACTGTGCTAGACAGTCAAGAGGAGAAGGTTAACACCTGCACTACACCTCAAGCAACACATAGCCCTTCAAAACCCACGCCACCAACATCCACACATTGTAACACTAAACCCACTTATGTGGAGGCCCTTATCATTAACCTGCCCAAGCAACAAGGACCTCCGAAGCTGAAATGCAAACAAACACCAGTCGCAACCAAAGTGACACATAGCTCAAAACATCAGTGTGCCACCAAACAACAGTCCCTAAGGCAAGACAATGTACCCAACACTTTAGTTATAGGTGACTCTATAGTCAGGCACACTGATGTCCCACTCAGCAGGCTGAACAAGGAGAAAATTACTGTCAGCTGCCTGTTGGGTGCCAGGATCTGACACATAACGCATGCACTCAAGTCACTCCACAACAAGTACAGATACGACTCTGTCATTGTCCATGTTGGAGTGAATGACTTGAGACGTACCTCCCTGGACTACATGAAAAGAGACATGGAAGAGCTCTCGGATCATGTGGCAGGTATGACCCTAGCCCTGAGTAGCATCCTGCCTTCACCCAGAATGATACCACAGTATAAGGACAAAATGATTGACTTCAACAATTGGCTAAGTTTCTGGTGTCATTCAAACGGGATCCAGTATCTGTCTGCCTGGAATGACATGATTGACCACAATGCTTTGCTAGAGATGGTCTGCACCTGTCACCCGTGGGATTCAGGTTACAGGCTAAGGCTCTTGCCACCCCTATATTGCCTTTTTTAGGCAAGGCTCAAAGGACAAAACCATCACCATAACAGATATAAGCATGCAAAATCTGAAGGTAATGCTACTCAATGCTAGAAGTCTAAACCTCAAAATGCACTCTCTCGAGGCACTCCTAAAAATGGAGAACATCAATATCTGTGCAGTAACTGAGACCTGGTTCAAGGCTCCAGAGAGCACCCCTGCAATACCAGGCTACAACTCTTACCACACTTTTCGGCCACCAAACCAGGACCGAAGCACTAAATGCAGAGGCGTGTCCATATTCACAAAGGATATTCACACCTCCAGGTTAGTTGCCTAACAATGCATCTGAATTTCTACAGGTGCAACTAACACTAAGTAAGACAGCAATCCAAATTATACCTTGCTACAAATCCCCCACCATGCCCCAAGATTCGATCTGCCAGGATATTGGCAATATCCTTGGGATCAGTATATTTAATGCCATTCTGTTTTAGCTCAGAGCAGATCTGAGCATTGCCATTTAAATTCTTGACATAGTTATAGAATGCCTTGTGGTTGTCTTTGGAATCTTTGGCAATTTTATTTTCATAACTAGCTTTGGAGGATTTTATGAGGGATCTCAGTTTCTTACTGAGGCTGGTAAGGGAGTTTTTTGCATCCTGGGATTTTCCTCTTTTCTGCAACAGTTTCTTCCTTTTGTTGTAAAGTTTGTTTATGGCAGGTGACCACCAGATTGGCTTCCTTTTTTTGGAGGAGAGCATCTTGGTTCTATTTGGGATGGTGCGATTCATGCATGAGTGGATGTGCTCGTACAGTGCCTTAATGTAGGATTTAGCAGTTGAACTTTCAGTTCCCGTCTGCATAGGTGTCATGAAATTTGTCACTTCTGACTTGAGTAGCATGAAGTTGGCTTTGGAGAAGTTTTTTATGGAGGTTTCCTTACTGGGGGGGGGGGGGATGTGGATGTTAAGGGTGATTAGCTTATGGTCAGACCTGACTAACAAGGGGGTGACCATAGGTGTGGAGCATCGATTTCCCATGTTGGTAATGAACTACAAAATGAACTGGCACCTCACCTAAGTGTCATGTTTAATCACCTCAGGCTTCATGCCCAATGAGTGGTGCATAGCTACAGTTATCCCACTCCACAAGGGGTGATCCACTTGGGATCCCAGGAATTATTGTCCCATCAGTCTGATAAGCCTGATCTGCAAAGCCATGGAATGCATTATCATGGAACTTATAAACAAAGACATTGGCAACCTTCAAACACTGGACCCCACCCAGTTTGGTTTCATAAAGGGCCAATCTCGTCTCCTCAACCTGATTGACTTCTTCAAATCAGTCTCCATAGCCATGGACGAGGGTAAGGCGGTCCACACAGCCTATCTGGACCTCACCAAGGCCTTTGACACCATCCCCCACTCTGGAATCATAGATAAACTTACTAAGCTGGCAATCCCTATGTCATTCGATGGGATGCCAACTGGCTTAGTGACAGAATCCACACTGTAAAAGTAGCCGACTCAAAATCCAGCTCCAGACAAGTGACAAGTGGAGTATCTCAGGGTTCAGTCCTGGGACCGCTCTTGTTTGGCATCTCCTTCTCTGAAGTACAGGCCAACACTAAGGGACTCTGGCTAACAAAGTTCGCAGATGACTGCAAACTGGGAGCCATTATTGAATCCCCACATGATTTGGATATGCTACAAAAGGGCCTTACAGACACAGATGCTTGGTGCCAGAGCCATAGGCTCAAGCTCAATGCCAAGAAATGTATAGTTATCCCCTTTGGGAAAAAACATGTACCCATGAATTACCATATAGGTGGCAGTACACTAAACACTGAAAGTGTGATAAGGGACCTAGGGACACAGGTGGACAGTGGTCTCAACTTCAATAACCACATAGCCACAACAGTCAGGAAAGCCTTCTATGTGGCACATCTCATCAATAAGGGCATCCAGAAAAAAGGGGGTCATTATCCCACTGTACTCATTCCTCATTAGACCCATTATAGAGTACAACTCCCCGTTTAGTATGTACCTCACAAGACATCTGCAACAACTAGAAAGGCCACAGAAATGCCTCACTAAAAGAATCACAGGCCTAAAGCAGATGCCCTATGCTGACCATCTAAAAAAACTCCAGCTATACTCTGTCACATATCGCCTACTCAGAGGCGATCTCTGCTTAACATACAAGGCCATGTCAAACCCTGAGCTGCTGGACATGCTACACTAAAAGAAATCCCAATCCATCAGAGCCACATGCTCCAGGGATCTAAACCTTGTCATCACAATAAACAAAACATGCTGGAGGGATAGGTTCCTGACCCAGATACTCCCCATACTCTGGAATATGAAAGAGAAGAATAAATGGACCACCAGGCTAAAAATGTTCTAATTTATTATACGCAGAGAAGTTAGCGCTTTCAGGTACAAGACCCTTCTTCAGACTTACTATCTCACAGTTCAAAATACTTTTATATAAAATTACACCAATCACAGAACACATTTAATTAATCAATTAAAACTTTTTTCAAACAATAAAAATTAAGCTTTTACTATATATGGTCTACGCCTACATAAGACAGGCTTTAAAGGCTTTAAGCTTAAAAAGCTTAATTTTGGTTTGAAAAAAGTTTTAATTGATTAATTAAATGTGTTCTGTGATTGGTGTAATTTTATATAAAAGTATTTTGAACTGTGAAATAGTAAGTCTGAAGAAGGGTCTTGTACCTGAAAGCGCTAACTTTTCTGGGTATAATAAATTAAAACGTTTTTAGCCTGGTGGTCCATTTATTCTTCTCTTTCATATTTTTGTCTTACATTGGAATGCGGACCTTTATCACCTACCACTCTGATTTCTTTTGTTATACTCTGGAATAGACTGCCCATACATGTCAAGCTGAGCGCCTCTTTGGCCCTCTTCAAAAGGAACCTTGACGATTGGATGAGAGATAAGAACTTCACCCCAGGGATCATGTCAGTCACCCTGCTAGACAGGGGACTAGGGAAGTAAATATTCTGGGAAGAAATAGCCAGGCAATTGTTATGGCTATAGCCTAGTACCAACATATGAACCTACAAGAAAAAATCCAAAGTTTTCTAGATTTTGTTGCATATTTGGGGGATATACATATATCTTCCATTGTTTATTTGTGAATTGCTTATCCACTTCTCTCTTACCAATCCTTTCTAACCTCCTCTGATTGATTCTTATAGTTATCATGCAATATTTTATATGCCCTATGAATTATTCCTTTATAATAGTAGCTTCTGTTCTAGATTCTACTAAAAATTCCTTCAGTGCTGGACTTTCATTTAAGGTCCCCCTATTTCTTTCTCTTCACCTGTACTCTAATATCAGTCCTTGATAGGGAAGGCAATCTCTAATCTGTAGCCAAATAAATTCATGGCCTTTTCCCATTCTACTATGTTTCCCTCTCTAATTATTTGCTCCCAATACCTTGGTTCCTTTGCCAATTTTCTCCAATAAATTCCAGCCCCCTCTTGCCTATTGTCTATATCCCTAATTGCAGTCATCCCTATCGGGAGAATCTTTTTTCTCCATCCCCGTGTTGACTTTGTGCTACTTTATGAATATAATATTCTGTATGATTATTGTTATTGTTCTTAAAGACCTGCATCCAAAATTCCATTCTCTCCTTGTTTCTCGACCCCCCCCCGTTTTAAAAATGGTAATTTTGTATTTCTTATGCATTTGTTAAATGGGTATGAGACAGATCCAAAGGACTTATTTCAACCATGGTCTTAGACAAAGACAAATGAAATATACACATATACATATCCTTAAAACATAACAGCAACATGACCTAATATTGCCCAAAGTCATGCATTATCTTCAAAACTGTTGCAAAAGAGAGTAAAATCCAATGATTGGAGGAACTCCCTGGTCAGCCTCAGTAAGAAGCTGAGATCCCTCATAAAATTCTCCAAAGCTAGTTATGAAAACAAAATCGCCACTGATTCTAAAGAGAACCACAAAGCGTTCTATAGCTATGTCAAGAATCTCAATGGCAACACTCAGATCTGCTCTGAGTTACAGCACAATGGCACTAAATATACAGACCCAACTGATATTGCCAACATCCTGGCCGATAGGTTCAGTGCTAACTTTACCCCCCTCACCCCCTAGAGGGCCCATCTCTATACCGGAAGAATGCAAAGTTCCTGTAATCACGGCTGCACAGGTAAAAACCTCTCTCTTCAAAGCCAAGAACACAGCATCCATGGGATCTGGCAACATCCCAGGCTGCCTTCTACATGAACTACAGAATTAACTGGCACCCCACCTAAGTACCATGTTCAGTCATAGCCTCACCTCAGGCTTTGTACCCATTAAATGCCGCACCACAATGTATATATATATTCCACAAAGGTTGAGCCACGACAGACCCCAGGAACTACTGCCCCATTAGCCTGATGAGCCTGGTCTCCAAGGCCATGGAACGTATCATCATGGAACTCATAAACAAAGACGTTGGAGATCTCCAAACTCTGTACCCACACAGTTCGGGTTTGTAAAAGGCAGATCATGTCTCCTAAAGCTGATAGACCTCTTTGAAGCAGTCACCAAAGCCATAGATGATGGTAAGGTGGTACACACAGCCTATCTAGATCTCGCCAAGGTGTTAAACACCATCCCCCACTCTGGAATTATAGATAAACTCACTAAACTAGGTATAAATCCCTATGTCACAAGATTGGTTGCCAACTGTTCTAATGACAGAACCCACACTGTGAAAGTAGCAGACTCCAAATCAGACTACAGACCAGTGACAAGTAGAGTACCACAGGGTTCAGTCCTGGGTCCTCTCCTGTTTGGATTCTACTTTTCTTAAGGACAGGCTAACGCAGAAGGTCTTTGGCTAACTAAGTTTGAAGATGACTGCAAACTAGGAGCCATAATAGAAACTCCTAACGATGTGGACATCCTACAAAAGGGCATCACTGAGACAGATGCCTGTTGTCAAAGCCATGGCCTCAAGCTCAATGCCAAAAAGTGCATTGTCATCTCCTTTGGTAAAAACTCTGTACCCATGAACTACCACATAGGTGGTAGTCTACTTAATACCAAAAGTGTGATGAGAAACCTTGGGACACAGGTGGACAGTTGTCTCTCCTTTGATAATCACATCTTTACAGTGGTCAGGAAATTCTTCTACGTGGCACACCTCATCACAAAAGGTTTCTCTTCCAGAAAAAAAGAGGTCATTGTTCCCCTCTACTCATCACTCATTAGACCCATTATAGAGTACAAAGCCCCTTTTGGTATGCACTTCACAAGACATCTACAAGAACTGGAAAGGCCGCAGAAATACCTCACAAAGAGGATTACTGGCCTCAAACAGATGCCCTATGCAGACAATCTCAAAAAACTCCAGCTTTACTCCGTCACGTATCGCCTACTCAGAGGCAATCTCTGCCTAACATACAAAGCTATGTCAAACCCAGAGCTGTTGGACATACTCCACTTAAAGAAATCCCAATCCCTCTGAGCTACACGCTCTAGGGACATAAACCTTGTCACCACAATAAACAGAACATGCCGGAGGGATAGATTCCTGTCCCAGAAACTTCCCATACTCTGGAACAGACTACCTATCTGTATCAAACAAAGCTCCTCATTAGCACTCTTCAAGAAAAATTTTGATGATTGGATGGGAGATAGGAAATTCACCCCGGGGATCACTTCTTTGGCACTGCTCGACAGGGGCACAGGAAAATAATTTTCTTGGGTGGCAAAAGCCAGAGTACCTTTTTGGCTAGGCTTATATAGGCCCTAGGGCCAATAGCCTAGTACCTACCTATGAACCAGTTTAATAAATTATTTTTATTTGTTCCATAAAAAGGGAATCATACCAAATGCAAGCAAGAACAGAACCCGCACTACTGGGACCTTACAAATACACATGAATTCTCTCCTTTCGGTTAACTGACGTCTGGACAAATACCATTTCATCAATCGACCTTCTAAGTACCTCAACATACTTCTTAACCAGGCTTAACCAGTCTTGTACCTTTCATCCATACTTACAAACTACCATTACCAAGTTCTCTCATGGCTCAAACATTACTACAAATGCACAAGTCCTCTCACCTAGTCTCTTGGCTGCTGTATCTGAATCACTAGATATACAATAACTTTTGTAACTCATGCAATATTTTCCATCTTACAAAATGCATAAAACAAAATGTACAAGTTTGTCAGCCTCTTAGATTAACAAACCATAACTATTTACTTCTTTCTTCTATTAAATCTCTACTTATAGCAGACATCACCTTTCCTTGTTGCTACGTCTCCTAATAAGCTGATGCATTTAGATGTCTGTTCTACTGTCACTGGGAAATCACATTTAAAACATGCATTTTCATCTGAAATCTTTGCTCCCTGGCTCTCTGACCTTACAGATACCACATCCCTTCTCTCTCTCTGTACCATGGGAAGATCCCAGTCTAAATTTGGCCCTTCCACATAGAATTCTGTCCACAGTGAGAGCCATAATTCTCCTCAATCCTGCCTACCACTTGTGTGAAATTCCTATAGTACTGAAATGTGCTCACTGCTGAAAATCCCTACATTTTATTGTCGCTGTTTTTATGGTACTTCCATAAACTGTTGTTGAACTTCCACCCCTGTGCTTCTAAGTTGATTCCAGTACAGCAACACTAGCTTGTATGTACTTTAAGACTCATGCTTCTTCAGTGTGCTGAAACTAGTGCAGCGACGCTAGATTGTCAAAACTGATTTCATTTAATATGCTCTTACCAAATCCTTCTTTTTTGTGCTTATGGTTTTGCTAACCTCTCACCCGTTATAACCTTTCCACTCTAATTTCAGATCTCTTCTGCTTACTACCGCAACTTTAACACACTTCACTTTCCACATTGTTCTTGTCTTCTCTCCTAAACAACTCTACTCTTTCTCTCTTATTTACTATTATTTCATTCTCTGACTGATGTTTGCTATGACTCAAACATTCTGAAACAACCCCCGATATCATCATAATGGAAACTCTCTTCATTCTACATTCTTTTTTTTAATTTATGTTTCATTCAACTTCTACTTATATGCTGCAACTGAATGTTTTTTTTTACTGTTTCACTTTGTATTGACCTTGGACAAGTGTATTCACCTGGTGAACAAATGTAAAATAAAATAAAGCAATTCTGAATGTTTTCCAATGTAATGGCTTGTTTATATGTATCTGTAACACTTGTGTTAGCCTACATGTCTTTGAAACTATCTCCAACTGTGCAAGGCATGAGTTAAAATGGTCCTGTGATGGCTAGCTCTTGTAGTCTATAGTGATAAAGTCCAGACCATGGCCCATGTAACTAAGTCATTTAGTAGCTCTGACACCTGACAGAGCTAGTCATAGAGAATGGACGTAAGCAGCTGCTCCAAGTTCAAGTGTCCCAGGAGAAGGCAGTGGCTCTGGCTCACATTCAGTGGGGACATTGGCTGTTGCACCTGTGGAGAGTGAGCCTATGTGCACAAGCTGCCCATTTGTATATGTACACAGTTGATGAATTGTGTGCTGACACACCCCTGTGGCTGGCACATATAGCAGAGCTCTGAGAACTGCCATTAGGGAGGGGAGCTGCTCCACAGGACTTGCAACCCTGCCTGCTCCCTACCACCTTACTCCTATCACTTGGGAATGAAAGGTCCACCTGGGCACTTGGGTAGGAATGAACATTCCATAGGGCTGATCCCAGGCCCAGGGATGCCTACTTCCTGCCCCGTGGAATGAGGGAATGAGCTGATTGGCTATAGGTACATCTGTCTGGAATAAAAAGGTTTCATAAATAGTCCACTTATCTGATTAACATTCCATGATTAGTCCACTCATCTGATTAATAAATGAAAAATTGGATGGCACGGTGGTGCAGTGGTAGCATTGTTGCCTCACAGCAAGAGGTTCTCTAGTATAATTTTCGGCTGGGGTGCCTTCTGTGTGGAGTCTGCATGTCCTCCCTGTGTACATGTGGGTTTCCTCTGGGTGCTCCAGTTTCCTCCCACATTATAAAGACGTGCATATGGAGTGTTTCTCCCCAGGCTTCCACTGAAAATTGTCTCGTTCCAAGTTGGACTTTTCCAGTTAACAAATGTAAAATAAATAAATACAATTATTATGGCACTAGTGCACTTGTCTAATTAACATTCCATAAGTAGTCCACTCATTTGATTAAACATGAAAAAGGGTTCCAGGACTAGTCCACTCATCTGATTAACAAATGTAAAGGGGTTCTATGACTAGTCCACTCACATGTTTAACAAATGAAAGTACACGTTAGCTCAAAGCAGTTAGATACTTGGCAGTTGCAAATGTATTTCAAAGGCATATCTCTCAGAAATGATGCAAACTACAAATGAAGCAATATATAATTTTCTTTAGTTCAAAAATACTCTGTGTTACATGATATTAAGACATTTTTGGTTTATTGGAACAGGAAGTACCTGGATGGAGTGCAGTGTTCATACAACGAGATAATGCCTCAACAGCGACTATGCAAGCATTTATCTTCTTGATACTGGAGAAGTCTGCAATGCGTAATATTTCACGATGTTGGGTGCTGAGGTCTAAATTTAACTGTAAAATACCAAAAGCAACATGAGTCTCATCAATATTTTAAATTTTGCAGTTCTATACTGTAGGTACTGAAGCTTCACTGTACAAAAAAAAAACAAGAAGCCTCCAGACTCTGTCCACTGTTATACCAGTCTATACAATGGTGTTAAACAACTTCAGAATCCTGCCTAGTGAGTACTATTATACAACTTATAGTACTTTTATACAACGTATAGTACTGTTATACAAAGTATAGTACTGTTATACAATGTATAGCTCTATTATACAAAGTATAGCACTATTATACAAAGTATAGTACTGTTATACAACGTATAGTACTGTTATACAACGTATAGTACTGTTATACAACGTATAGTACTATTATACAATGTATAGCACTATTATACAACGTATAGCACTATTATACAAAGTATAGCACTGTTATACAATGTATATTACTGTTATACAACGTATAGTACTGTTATACCAGTCTATACAACGGTGTTAAACAACTTCAGAATCCTGCCTAGTGAGTACTATTATACAACGTATAGTACTGTTATACAATGTATATTACTGTTATACAACGTATAGCACTATTATACAACATATAGCACTATTATACAACGTATAGTACTATTATACAACGTATAGTACTGTTATACAATGTATAGTACTGTTATACAACGTATAGTACTGTTATACAACGTATAGTACTGTTATACAACGTATAGTACTGTTATACCAGTCTATACAATGGTGTTAAACAACTTCAGAATCCTGCCTAGTGAGTACTATTATACAACGTATAGTACTGTTATACAATGTATAGTACTGTTATACAACGTATAGTACTGTTATGCAAAGTATAGTACTGTTATACAACGTATAGTACTGTTATACCAGTCTATACAATGGTGTTAAACAACTTCAGAATCCTGCCTAATGAGTACTATTATACAACGTATAGTACTGTTATACAATGTATAGTACTGTTATACAACGTATAGTACTATTATACAACGTATAGTATTAATCTGGTCTCCTAGAAGACATAGGTTATGATGCATATGTAATTCAGGTGATGTGTCTGGCATCCTGTCCATGTCTAGTACAGATTAGTGGGGTTTTTTTACATCACTTTTGGGACTGCCTCCACTGAGGTTCAGCCATAATGGCCCCTAACACCTGCACATGTCCCATCCTAAAAATTCTTCACAGAGGGTGCCCCTCCTGAGATATCACATGAGCATGGAGTGTTCCTTCTACAAACACAGGCTCATGGGAAATAGTAAGAGATGACAGAGGCAGGAGATGTCATACTGCAGCTTGTCATGTTTTTTATAGCTCTATCATCCCTTCTCTATGTGCTGGTGTCATCACTTCAGGCCAAGAGGGCAATAGACTGAGTGTGTTACATGCCCACAGGGTGGCTGTGCCTTCTCTGTCCACCCAGCCCTCATCCTGATATATACTCCAGATCTCCATTAGATAGACCCCCAGCAGGCTCCCATCTTCACCCGGTAGATATGCCACATGCTCCCATCTTCACCTGGTAGGTAAGCCCACATGCTCCCATCTTCACATGGTAGGTATGCCCACATGCTCTGACCTTCACGTGGTAGGTGGGACCCCCAGCATGCTCCCATCTTCACATGGTAGGTAAGCCCCCATGCTTCCATCTTCATATGGTAGGTAGAATGCCCCAGCATGCTCCCATCTTCACATGGTATGCCCACATTATCCCATCATCAGCTGGTAGGTATGCCCACATGCTCCCATCATCACATGATAGGTAAGCCCGCATGCTACCACCTTCATATGGTAGGTAGGACTCCCAGCATGCTTCCTTTTTCGCATATTAGGTATGCCCACATGCTCCCATCATCACATGGTGGGTAAACCCACATGCTCCCACCTTCATATGGTAGGTAGGATCCCCCAGCATGCTCCCAACTTCACCTGGTAGGTATGCCCACATGCTTCCATCTTCACCTGGTAGGTATGCCCACATGCTCCCATCTTCACATGGTAAGTAAGCCCACATACTCCAATCCTCACATAGTAGGTAGGCACACATACTCCCATCTTCACCTGGTAGGTATGCCCGCATGCTTCTCTCTTCACATGGTAGGTATGCCCACATGCTCCCATCTTCACATGGTAGGTATGCCCACATGTTCCCATCTTCACGTGGTAGGTATGCCCACATGCTCCCATCTTCACATTGTAGGTATGCCCATATGCTGCCATCTTCACATAGTAGATAGGCACACATACTCCCATCTTCACCTGGTAGGTATGCCCACGTGCTTCTCTCTTCACATGGTAGGTATGCATGCTCCCATCTTAATATGGTAGGTATGCCCACGTTCCCATCTTCATCTGGCAGGTATATCCACATGCTCTCATCTTCATCTGGTAGGTATTCCCACATGATCACATTTTCATCTGGTAGGTATTCCCACCTGATCCCATCTTCATCTGGTAGATATGCCCACATGCTCCCATCTTCACATGGTAGGTATGCCCACATTCTCCCACCTTCACCTGGTAGGTATGTCACACGCTCCCACCTTCACATGGTAGGTAGGACCCCCAGCAGGCTCCATTCTTCACATGGTAGGTATGCCCACATGCTCCCATCTTCACATGCTAAGTATGCCCACATGCTCGCATCTTCACATGGCAGGTATAGCCACATGCTCCCATTTTTAAATGCTGGGTATGCCCATATGCTTCTATCTTCACATGGTAGGTATGCCCACATTCCACCACCTTCACATGGTAGTTGTGCCCATATGCTCCCATCTTCACATGGTAGGTATGCCTACATTCTCCCACCTTCAGCTAGTAGGTATGCCTACATGCTTCCATCTTCACATGGTAGGTATGTCACATGCTCCCACCTTCACATGGTAGATAGGACCCCCAGCATGCTCCCATCTTCACAAAAATAAATCACTCAAAACTAGAATAAAAGTGAACAAAGAAATCCAAAACCGGTTGAACTGTCTCATTAAATACAAATAACATTCACCTGTGTCCAATCACATAACTGCTTCAATTACTTATAAAATTCTTAGCAATCAATTCATAAAGTTACATAACATATAACGCCTCAATTCATTGAATAAAATTCATTGCAGATACTAAAAACTGTTGTTTAATAACACATGTAAGTGACCCTTACATAATTAACTGTTCAAAAACTAAAAAATACTTTGCAATAAATACAAACAACCCTATATCAAATTATAAATAAGTCTTAATATTCAAAATTCATCTATATGTACATTACAAAATGTTTCATAAAATATATAAATATTTTAAATATAGTAAAAATTGTAGTTGTTGAATAAATAACCTCCACCTAACCATAAATACATTGACAGATTAAATGCAATATGATTTGTATTTTAATATACTAGAAATGGAGATGTGTTCATTGATACCTGGCATATTGTTGGCATTAAGTCTAAGTTGCCACAAACATTCCTTCATTTCTAGTAAGTTGTTCACATCCCCCTCATTATTGATGTTGTTTGGGATCCTGTCAACTACAAAAAATATAAACCTTTTAAAATCCTCACATTTGATACTGTGTAGATATAAAGAACTAGTTACCTTCTTATTTTTAATGTCCCTATTGTGTTCCATAATACGCTCTCTTAATTTCCTAATGGTTTTACCTACATAAAATGCTGGACATGATAAACAAGTTGCTAGGTATACCACCATCTTAGTGTTACAACTGACATGTCCAGGACATCTAATGGATCTGTTGAAATTCTGTACCATAACATAGGGACCGTCGTTAATAAACCTACAAGTTCTACATAACCCATATTTCTTCATTCTTGAATTCCTATATGGTTGATTAATGTTGTTACTTTCAAAATATTCCTTCAGGTTCTTTCCCCTACTATATGTTATATTAGGACCTTTACCTAAAATATTCATAATATCCAATTTATTGCTAAATATTTTTTCCCATGTTTCCTTTATTGTATTGAAAACTACTCTTGTGTTTTCATTAAATGGTAATATTAATGCTTCAATCCTACTCTCTTTTTTTACTTACATCCACGTTCATTCCAAACCTTAAAATTGGTTTGAAATTCTTGGTCCTTTTGACAATCACTTTTTTCTTCATTTCAGATAATAAATATTGTGGGTAGCCTCTATCTTGAAACATTTCCATCAGTGTGTCTACCTCATTGTTGAATACCACATTGTTGCTTATTATCCTGGATAGTCTAACCATTTGGCCCTTAACTAGATTCTTATTTTGAAAGTACAGGTGACAGCTATCGAAGTGCAAAAAGGAATTTGAGTATGTCTTTTTCCTATAAATATTCAACTCTATTATCCCATACTCCTTCTTCTGAAATTTAATGTCCAAATATTCACAACTCTCCTTGTGTGTTTTATATGTGAATCTTAAGAAGCTAGTAGTTGTTTCCAAATAAGTTGCAAAATCTACAATCTCTTCATTTTTCCTTTCCAAAAAATTATTATATCATCCAAAAACCTTAGGTATGCTGTTATCTTAGACCAAAACTTGCTAACAAATATCCATTGCACTTCCCATTGTGCCAAAACTAAATTTGTGTGTATTGGCGCGCATCTTGCCCCCATGGCTACACCCGAAATTTGTTTAAAAAATTCACCCTCCAACAAAAAATAATTGTTTGTTAAAATGATCTCCATCATTTCTACTAATAATCTTCGCTTAACAGTATGTAAGTCACTAAAAGCCTCTAGACTTGCTTTAAACATTTGCAAACCCTGTTCATGGGGTATCACTGAAAACAAATTAATTATATCTATTGTTACCATAATGGTGTCTTGATTTATAAAAGGCAACTTTTCCTTTACCAACTCCAAGCAATGCCATGAGTCCTTTAGAATGTGAGGTAATTTCTTTAAAATATCTTTACAATTCTTATCTATGTAGTGAGCCATGGCTTCTAATTTAGATCCCTTTGCTGACACTATGGGTCTAAACGGGGGGTTGCTGACATTTTTGTGGATCTTCGGTATACCAGATATAGAAGGTGTGCTCGGATGTTCTACAAGTAAATAATTATATTCCTCCTTGTTTATCACACCCTCCATAAGATAATCATATAATTGCCAATCCACCTTGGTGTGTGCTCTAATCATCTCGTATCTTGAAACTTTCTCCTATGTTTCACTGTCGTTTAGCATATCTGCCATTTTGTTCAAGTAGTCCAGTATCTGCAATGAATTTTATACAATGTATTGAGGCGTTGTATGTTATGTAACTTTATGAATTGATTGCTAAGAATTTTATAAGTAATTGAAGCAGTTATGTGATTGGACACAGGTGACTGTTATTTGTATTTAATGAGAACAGTAATGGTGTATTTTTATCTCTGACGAAACCCACGGAATAGTTGGGTGAAAGCGCTTAGTTTGACATTCAATTTGGAATAAACAGTTCAACCGGTTTTGGATTACTTTGTTCACTTTTATGCTCCCATCTTCACCTGGTAGGTATGCCCACATGCTGCCATTATCACATGGTTTGTATGCCCACATGCTCAGTCTTCACATGGTAGGTATACCCACATGATCCCACCTTCACATGGTAGGTATGCCCACATGCTCGCATTTTCACCTGATAGGTATGCCCACATGCTCCCATCTTCACATGGTAGGTAAGCCCACATGCTCCCATCTTTACATGGTAGGTATGCCCATATGCTCCCATCTTCACATGGTAGGTATGACCACATTCTCCCTTCAGCTGGTAGGTATGCCTACATGCTCCCATCCTCACATGGTAGGTATGTCATACACTCCCAGTTTCACACGGTAGGTAGGACCCCCAGCAGGCTTCCATCTTCACATGGTAAATATGCCCACATGCTTCCACCATCACATGGTAGGTGTGCCCACATGCTGCCATCTTCACATGGTAGGTATGCCCACATGCTTCTATTTTCACACAGTACGTATACCGACATGCTCCCACCCTCTATTTTCACACAGTAGGTATGCCAACATGCTCCCACCTTCACCTCATAGGTATGCCTACATGCTCCCACTTTCACATGGTAGGTATGCCCACATGCTCCCATCTTCACATGGTAGGTATGCCCACATGTTCCCATCTTCACATGGTAGGTATGTCATATGCTCCCACCATCATATGGTAGGTAGGACCCCCAGCATGGTCCCATCTTCACATGGAAGGTATGCCAACATGCTCCCATCTTCACATGGTAGGTATGCCCACATACATCTATCTTCATATGGTAGGTATGTCCACATGCTCCCATCTTCACATGGCAAGTATGCCCACTGCTCCCATCTTCACATGGCAAGTATGCCCACTGCTCCCATCTTCACAAAGTAGGCATGCCCACATGCTCCCATCTTCACATGGTAGGTATGCCCATATGCTCCCATCTTCATATGGTAGGTACCCCCTCAAGCCTGCTCCCATCTTCACATTATATGTATGCCCACATGCTCCTATCTCCACATGGTAGGTATGTCATATGCTCCCACCTTCATATGGTAGGTACGATCCCCAGCATGGTCCCATCTTCACATGGTAGGTATGCCAACATGCTCCATCTTCACATGGTAGGTATGCCCACATTCTCCCACCTTCACCTGGTAGGTATGTCTACATGCTCCCACTCTCACATGGTAGGTATGCCCACATGCTTTTATTTTCACATAGTAGGTATGCACAAATGCTCCCACCTTCACCTGGTCGGTATGCCTACATGCTCCCACTTTAACATGGTAGATATGCCCACATGCTCCCATCTTCACATGGTAGGTATGCCCACATGCTTCCATCTTCACTTGGTCGGTAACCCCCCCAAGTCTGTTTAAATCTTCATATGGTAAGTATGTTCACATGCTCCTGTCTTCACATGGTAAGTATGTCACATGCTCCCAGCTTCATATAGTAGATAGGACCCCCAGCATGCTCCCATCTTCACATCGTGGGTATGCCCACATGCTCCCCCTTTCACATGTTAGGTATGCCCATATGGTCCCATATTCATCTGGTAGGTATGCCCAAATGCTCTCATCTTTACCTGGTAGGTATGCCCACATGCTCCCACTTTTACATGGTAGGTATGCCCACATGCTCCAATCTTCACATGGTAGGTATGCCCACATGCTCCTGCCATCAACCCCCAGCATGCTCCCATCTTCACATGGTAGGTAAGACCCCCAGCCTGCTCCCATCTTCACATGGAAGATAAGCCCACATGCTCCCTCTTCACATGGTAGGTATGTCATATGCTCCCACCTTCATATGGTAGGTAGGATCCACAGCATGGTCCCATCTTCACATGGTAGGTATGCCAACATGCTCCATCTTCACATGGTAGGTATGCCCACATGCTCCCATCTTCACATAAGTGTATCCACGTGCTTCTATCTTCACATGGTAGGTATGCCTACATGCTCCCACTTTCACATGGTAGGTATGCCCACCTGCTCCCATCTTCACATGGTAGGTATGCCCACATGCTCCCACTTTTACATGGTACGTATGCCCACATGCTCCAATCTTCACATGGTAAGTATCCCACATGCTCCTGCCATCAGCCCCCAGCATGCTCAGATCTTCACATGGTAGGTAAGACCCCCAGCCTGCTCTTGTCTTCACATGGTAAGTATGCCCATATGCTCCCACCTTCACATGGAAGGTAGGACCCCCAGCATGCTCCCATCTTCACATAGTAGGTAAGCCTACATGCTCTCATCTTCACATGGTAGGTATGCCCACATGCTCCCATCTTTACATGCTAGGCATGCCCACGTGCTTCTATCTTCACATGGTAGGTATGCCCACATCCCCCCACCTTCACCTGGTAGGTATGCCTACATCCTCCCACTTTCACATGGTAGTCATGCTCACACACTCCTGTCTTCACATGGTAGTTATGCCCACATGCTCCAGTCTTCACATGGTAGGTATGTCACATGCTCCCACCTTCACATGGTAGGTATGTCACATGCTCACACCATCATATGGTAGGTAGGACCCCCAGCATGGTCCCATCTTCACATGGTAGGTATGCCAACATGCTCCCATCTTCACATGGTATGTATGCCCACATGCTCACATCTTCACATGGCAGGTTATGAACACATGCTCCCATCTTTACATGGTAAGTATGCCCATGTGCTTCCATCTTCACATGGTAGATATGCACACATGCTCCCACCTTCACCTGGTAAGTATGCCCACATGCTCACATCTTCACATGGTAGGTAAGTCCCCCAGCCTGCCCCCGTTTTCACATGGGAAGTATGCCCACATGCTCCTGTCTTCACATGGTAGGTATGTAACATGCTCCCGCCCTCATATGGTAGTTAGGACCCTGCACATGTTCCTATCTTTACATGGCAGGTATGTCCACATGCTCCCCCTTTCACATGGTAGATAAGCCCACATGCTCCCTCGTCACATGGTAGGTATCCCCACATTCTCCCACCTTCACCTGGTAGGTATGCCTACATGCTCCCACTTTCACATCATAGGTATGCCCACATGCTCCCATCTTCACATAAGTGTATCCACGTGCTTCTATCTTCACATGGTAGGTATGCCTACATGTTTCTATCTTCACATGGTAGGTATGCCCACATTCCCCCACCTTCACCTGGTAGGTATGCCTACATCCTCCCACTTTCACATGGTAGTTATGCTCACATACTCCTGTCTTCACATGGTAGTTATGCTCACATGCTCCCAATTTCACATGGTAGGTATGTCACATGCTCCCACCTTCACATGGTAGGTAGGAACCCCAGCAAGCTCCCTTCTTTAGATGGTAAGTATGCCCACATACTCCCAACTTCACATGGCAGGTTATGAACACATGCTCCCATCTTCACATGGTAGGTATGCCCATGCGCTTCCATCTTCACATGGTAGATATGCACACATGCTCCCACCTTCACCTGGTAGGTATGCCCACATGCTCACATCTTCACATGGTAGGTAAGCCCCCTAGTCTGCCCCCGTCTTCACATGGGAAGTATGCCCACATACACCTGTCTTCACATGGTAGGTATGTAACATGCTCCTGCCTTCATATGATAGGTCGGACCCCGCGCGTGTTCCTATCTTTAGATGGCAGGTATGTCCACATGCTCCCCCTTTCACATGGTAGGTAAGCCCACATGCTCCCTCTTCACAAGGTAGATATCCCCACATTCTCCCACCTTCACCTGGTAGGTATGCCTACATGCTCCCACTTTCACATCGTATGTATGCCCACATGCTCCCATCTTCACATAAGTGTATCTACGTGCTTCTATCTTCACATGGTAGGTATGCCTACATGCTCCCACTTTCACATGGTAAGTATGCCAACATACTCCCATCTTCACATGGTAAGTATTACCACATGCTCCTATCTTCACATGGCAGGTAAGCCCCCCAGCCTGCTCCTGTCTTCACATGGTAAGTATGCCCACATGCTCCTGTCTTCACATGGTAGGTATGCCACATGCTCCCATCTTCATATGGTAGGTAGGACCCCCAACATGCTTCCAACCTCACATGATTGGTATGCCCACATGCTCACCCCTTCACATGGTAGGTATGCCCAAATGCTCCCATCTTCACATTGTAGGTATGCTCACATGCTCCCACTTTTACATGGTAGGTATGCTCACAAGCTCCTGTCTTCACATGGTAGGTATGCCCACATATTCTCATCTTCACATGGTAGGTAAGCCTCCCAGCCTGCTTCTGTCTTCACATGGTAGCTAAGCCTACAAGCTCCCATCTAAGTATGCCTGCATGTTCCCACTTTAACATGATAGGTATGCCCACATGCTCCCATCTTCACATGGTAGGTATGCCCACATGCTCTCATCTTCACATGGTAGGTAACCCCCAGGTCTACTTCTGTCTTCACATGGTAAGTATGTCCACATGCTCCTGTCTTTACATGGTAAGTATGTCACATGCACCCAGCTTCATATGGTAGGCAGGACCCCCAGCATGCTCCCATCTTCACATGGTATGTATGCCCACATGCTCCCATCTTCACCTGGTAGGTATGCCCACATGCTCCCATCTTCACCTGGTAGGTATGCCCAAATGCTCCCATCTTTACCTAGTAGGTATGCCCACATGCTCCCACTTTTATATGGTAGGTATGCCCACATGCTCCCATCTTCACATGGTAGGTAAGCCCACATGCTCCCATCTTCACCTGGTAGGTATGCCCAAATGCTCCCATCTTTAACTAGTAGGTATGCCCACATGCTCCCACTTTTATATGGTAGGTATGCCCATATGCTCCCATCTTCACATGGTAGGTAAGCCCACATGCTCCAATCTTCACATGGTAGGTATGCCCACGTTCCCCCACATTCACCTGGTAGGTATGCTTACATCCTCCCACTTTCACATGGTAGTTATGCTCCCATACTCCTGTCTTCACGTGGTAGTTATGCCCACATTCTCCCGTCTTCACAGGGTAGGTATGTCACATGCTCCCACCTTCACATGGTAGGTACATCCCCCAGCAGGCTCCCTTCTTTAGATGGTAAGTATGCCCACATGCTCCCACCTTCACATGGCAGGTTATGAACACATGCTCCCATCTTTACATGGTAAGTATGCATACATGCTCCCACCTTCACCTGGTAGGTATGCCCACATGCTCACATCTTCACATGGTAGGTAGATCCCCAGCCTGCCCCCGTCTTCACATGGGAAGTATGCCCACATGCTCCTGTCTTCACGTGTTAGATATGTCACATGCTCCCGCCTTCATATGGTAGGTAGGGCCCCGCACATGTTCCTATCTTTACATGACAGGTATGTCCACATGCTCCCCCTTTCACATGGTAGGGAAGCCCACATGCTCCCTCTTCACATGGTAGGTATCCCCACATTCTCCCACCTTCACCTGGTAGGTTCATAGGTAGGTACTAGGCTATTGGCCCTAGGGCCTGTATAAGCCTAGCCAAAAATGTACCCTGGCTTTCGCCACCCAAGAAAATTATTTTCCTGTGCCCCTGTCGAGCAGAGCCACAGATGTGATCCCGGGGGTGAATTTCCCATTTCCCATCCAATCATCAAGATTTTTCTTGAAGAGTGCTAATGAGGAGCTCTGTTTGACATAGATAGGTAGTCTGTTCCAGAGAATGAGAAGTCTCTGGGACAGGAATCTATCCCTCCAGCATGTTCTGTTTATTGTGGTGACAAGGTTTAGGTCCCTAGAGCATGTAGCTCGGAGGAATTGGGATTTCTTTAAGTGGAGCATGTCCAACAGCTCTGGGTTTGACATAGCTTTGTATGTTAGGCAGAGATCGCCTCTGAGTAGGCGATATGCGACAGAATAAAGCTGGAGTTTTTTGAGCCGGTCTGCATAGGGCATCTGTTTGAGGCCAGTAATCCTTTTTGTGAGATATTTCTGTGGCCTTTCCAGTTGGTGTAGATGTCTTCTGAGGTACATACCAAAAGGGGCATTGTACTCTATAATGGGTCTAATGAGTGATGAGTAGAGGGGAACAATGACCTCTTTTTTTCTGGAGGAGAAACATTTTGTAATGAGGTGAGCCATGTAGAAGGATTTCCTGACCACTGTGGCGATGTGATTATCAAAGGAGAGACTACTTTCCACCTGTGTCCCAAGGTCTCACCACATCTTTGGCGTTAAGTAGACTACCAGCTATGTGGTAGTTCATGGGTGCAGAGTTTTTACCAAAGGGGATGACAATACACTTTTTGGCATTGAGCTTCAGGCCATGGCTTTGACACCAGGCATTTGTCTCCGTAAGGCCCTTTTGTAATATGTCCACATTGTTAGGAGTTTTGATTATGGCTTCTAGTTTGCAGTCATCTGCAAACTTTGTTAGCCAAAGACCTTCTGTGTTAGCCTGTACTTCAGAGAAGTAGATACCAAACAGGAGAGGACCTAGGACTGAACCCTGTGGTACTCCACTTGTCACTGGTCTGAAGTCAGATTTGGAGTCTGCTACTTTCACAGTGTGGGTTCTGTCCGTGAGCTAGTTGGCAACCCATCTTGTGACATAGGGATTTATACCTAGTTTAGTGAGCTTATCTATAATTCCAGAGTGGGGGATGGTGTTGAAAGCCTTGGCAAGATCTAGATGAGCTGTGTGAACCACCTTACCTTCATCTATGGCTTTGGTGACTACTTCAAAGAAGTCAATCAGGTTTAGGAGACATGATCTGCCTTAAATCTGAACTGGGTAGGATCCAGAGTTTGGAGATTACCAATGTCTTTGTTTATGAGTTCCATGATAATACGTTCCATGGCCTTGCAGACCAGGCTCGTCAGGCTAACGTAATTCCCGGGGTCCGTCATGGCTCCCCTTTTGTGGAGTGGGATAACCATCATGGTGCACCATTCAGTGAGCAAAAAGCCTGAGGTGAGGCAATGATTGAAAATGGTACTTAGGTAGGGTGCCAGTTCATTCTGTAGTTCTGTAGGTATGCCTACATACTCCCACTTTCACATCATAGGTATGCCCACATTCTCCCATCTTTACATGATAGGTATGCCCACATTCTCCCATCTTTACATGGTAGGTATGCGCACATGCTCCTATGTTCACATGGTAGGTAAGTCCTCCAGCCTGCTCCCGTCTTCACATGGTAAGTATGCCCACATGCTCCTGTCTTCACATGGTAGGTATGTCACATGCTCCCATCTTCAGAGGTGAGACTTGACCACTTGATGTTAATATCACCTAGTATAATTGTCTTGTGTGTGAACATTATCAGATAGCCAATATAGGATGTCCTGTAAAGTGCTGATATTGTCTCCAGGTGGGATATAATAATACTACAATAAATTCAGAGAAATATAAAGTGATTGGAGTTGTATATAGAGGAAGTGATGATGTACCCCAACTTGAGTGTGTGTCTGTGTATGTGTGTGTGTGTGTGTGTGTGTGTGTGTGTGTGTGTGTGTGTGTGTGTGTGTGTGTGTGTGTGTGTGTATATATTGCATTTTACAGGACAGGTACACACAGCCTGTGTCACTGTGTACCTTTTAAATGATGTAACATTCTCCTTTTATCATCTTCCATGGTGTCTTCAGCTGTAGGATTCATAGTGCCATTCTGCTGTATGCCTCACCTGCTATCACTCTCCTTGGTGTGGTTTCTTTCCTTGAGATGGTGAGTGTGCCATTTAAAGGAACAGTGTACTGTGCTAGTGTGCCATTTAAAGGAACAGCATATTGTGCTAGTGTGCCATTTAAAGGAACAGTGTATTGTGCTAGTGTGCCATTTAAAGGCACATTGTACTGTGCTAGTGTGCCATTTAAAGGAATAGTATACTGTGCTAGTGTGCCATTTAAAGGAACAGTGTACTGTGCCATTTAAAGGAACAGTGTACTGTGCTAGTGTGCCATTTAAAGGAACAGCATATTGTGCTAGTGTGCCATTTAAAGGAACAGTGTATTGTGCTAGTGTGCCATTTAAAGGCACAGTGTACTGTGCTAGTGTGCCATTTAAAGGAATAGTATACTGTGCTAGTGTGCCATTTAAAGGAACAGTGTACTGTGCCATTTAAAGGAACAGTGTACTGTGCTAGTGTGCCATTTAAAGTAACAGCGTATTGTGCTAGTGTGCCATTTAAAGGCACAGTGTACTGTGCTAGTGTGCCATTTAAAGGAATAGTATACTGTGCTAGTGTGCCATTTAAAGGAACGGTGCACTGTGCTAGTGTGCCATTTAAAGGGACAGTGCACTGTGCTAGTGCGCCATTTAAAGGAACAGTGTATTGTGCTAGTGTGCCATTTAAAGGAACAGTGTACAGTGCTGCTGGTCAGCATAACTTTCATTTCACACTGTGGTAAATGGAGTGCAAATAAACAGATGTGAGACTCATTATCTGAATGTGGCATCTGTGAAATAAATATGCATAATAAAGGCCTTCTGTACTTATGACTTGTTTGCAGTATGAAGAGCAGCTCTGAATGTCATTGTCTGCAGCTCTGAGTGTTATTGTCTGCATATGTCTTGTCTTTGAACACTTCTTGTTTGTCACCATTACATCACTGTGATTTACTTAACACACAGTATAGAAGGTTTATTGTGTACCAAACTTACTTTGTAACAGAAGTAGTATTGCAAGTACCAGACATAGCAAGTGCTGGATATAATGCATACCAGACATAGGAAGTGCCAGACATAGCGAGTGTTGGCTATAGTGAGTACTGAACATAGCAAGGGTCAGACACAGTAAATACCGGACATAGTGAGCACCAGACAGTGTGGTGGCTATAGCTCGTACCAGACATAGCAAGTACCAGACATAGTAAGTACTGGACATAGCAAGGGTCATACATAGTAAGTATCAGACATAGTGAGCACCATCCTCACTGTGTTTCAGAGTGAGTATCAAGAGTTAGTGTGCCCCATATTATTATTGTGAGTAACTGGTCTACTGTGCTCAAAATTAATGAGTACTAGAATCAGTGCTTTACAATTAGTGTGCACTAAAACTGGTTTGTACTGGCCTGCATGCCTCCACCAGCAGCATAGAAAAATAAAACTCTTGACTATGGCCCAGACAACCTGAGTCTGAAAAGGGACTGAGGTGCTTGATGGTGCAGGTAGGAATGACGGGTGCTCCTGAGTGTACCTCCCATGTGAAGAAGAGAGCATATGGGCATACCTACTATGTGAAGACAGGAACATGTGGGCATACCTACCATGTGAAGATAGGAGCATGCGGGCATACTGACCATATGAAGATGAGAGCATGTGGGCATACCTACCATGTGAAGATGGGAGCATGTGGGCATAACTGCTATGTGAAGACAGGAGCATGTGGCCATACCTACCATGTGAAGACAAGAGCATGTGGTCATACTATATGAAGATGGGAGCTTGTGGGCATACCTACCATATGAAGGTGGGATTGTGTGGGTATACTCACCATGTGAAGAAGAGTACATGTGGGCATATCTACCATATGAAGATGGGAGCATGTGGGCATATCTAGATGGGAGCTTTTAGGCTTAGCTACCATGTGAAGACAGGAGCAGGCTGGGGGGCTTACCTACCATGTGAAGATGAGAATATGTGGGCATACCTACCATGTGAAGATGGGAGCATGTGGGAATGCCTACCATGTGAAGGCAGGAGCATGTGGGCATACCTACTATGTAAAGATGGGAGTATGCTGGGGGTCGTGCCTACCATATGAAGGTGGCAGCGTGTGACATACCCACCATGTGAAGATGGGAGTATGTGGGCATACTTACAATGTGAAGACAGGAGCAGGCTGGGCGATTAACTACCATGTGAAGTTGGGAGTATGCTGAGGGTCCTACCTACCATGTGAAGACAGGAGCATGTGAGCATACCTACCATGTGAAGATGGGATCATTTGGGCATACCTACCATGTGAAGACAGGAGCATGTGAGCATACCTACCATGTGAAGATGGGATCATTTGGGCATACCTACCATGTGAAGGGGGAGCATGTGGGCATACCTATCATGGGAAGTTGGGATCATGTTGGGGGGTCCTACCTACCATAAGAAGATGGGAGCATATGACATTCCTACCATGTGAAGACAGGAGCATGTGGGCATACTTAACATGTGAAGACAGGAGCAGGCTAGGGGTCTTACCTACCATGTGAAGATAGGAGCATGTGCGCATACCTACCATGTGTACTTATCAGTGATCCTGTGATGGGCCCTCTTTACCCAGGCCATTTATCAAGGAGCCTCAATCCTCACCACTGGCACCAGTGAGAGACAGTCACTAAGACAGGAATGGATTTAGACAGTATTTCAAATGCAGCTCTCTGCATCAAGCACAACTTTCGCCAAGAGCACACAAGAAACATACCCCTGACCTGGGATTGGACTCTCTGTATCTCCAGATCCCAAGCAAGACTCAGTTTAGAGCAGTGTGTCCCATTTCTGTAGCTGATACACCCACATCTGGGAATTTAATTTTCATACATGCACACTTCTGAGAAAGGCTGGCACATATTTAATATCTGTGTCCCCTTATGCCCAGATAATAAGGTAACTACACTGCCACCAGTCAGATACTATCAGGCACTTACAAGGGTATCCAGTTATACTGAGTAAAATTGATGCTAATATAAATGGTAGAGTGTAACCCAAGCAGCAATGCTTTTCAGAGTGTCCAAGGCAAAACTAAAATAAGCCCAAGTACTCTCAAGATGTTAAAAGAACCCAGCCACTGGGGATGCACAAGCCAGTGCATTTCTTTGTGCCGGTCCCAAGCACAGATATATGGGGAGGGTTGCATCAGGAAAGGCTTCCAGCATAAAGTTTTGCCAAATCATACATGCAGACAACAGTACAGAAATACATACCGGATCAGTTGAGGCATGGGTTAACAATGACCACCACCAGTACTGTTGGCCAACAGGGTGCTGGCGGAAATTGGGCTACTGTTGGCCGAAGCAGGAGAAGAGGGGGAAGGCATGCCTGAAGGCAGGTAAAGGATAGGACTGTGATATTGAGGGTCGGAACTTTGAATGTTGGCAGTATGAATGGTATATGGAGAGAGCTAGCTGATATGATGGACCGAAGGCAGGTTGGTATATTGTGTGTGCAAGAGACCAGATGGAAGGGGAGCAAGGCTAGGTGTATCAGGGGTGGTTTCAAATTGTTTTATCATGGTGTGGATGGGAGGAGAAATGTTGTAGACATTATCCGGAAGGAACAGTATGCTAAGAGTGTTTTTGGAGGTGAAAAGAGTGTTGGATAGAGTGATGTTTATGAAGCTGGAAATTGATGGTGTAATGATGAATGTTGTTAGTGTATATGCTCCACAAGTTGGGTGTGCGATGGATGAGAAAGAAAAATTTTGGAGTGAGTTGGATGAAGTGGTGATGACTGTACCCAAGGGTGAGAGACTGGTGATTGGAGCAGATTTCAATGGGCATGTTGGTGAAGGGAACAGAGAGGATGAGGAAGTGATGGGTAGGTATGGTGTTAAACAAAGGAATGCAGAAGGTCAGATGGTAGTGAATTTTGCAAAAAAGGATGGACATGGCTGTGATGAATTAGAAGTTATGTACTCACCATAACGTTCCATCTGAGTAGGTGACTTCATTCGGATGCAACCTGTGGGTATCGGATCCGATCTCGGATCCGAGCCGGCAATTCAAAAGCTTAGGCTCCGAGCTCCTAGCTCCTCCCTCTTACCCATAACCCCTTGCCAAGCCCTGACTGACCTCAGATTGAGTTTGCCTCAAAATACTGACCACAGTATACTAAAACAGCATAAATACTCGCTCTATAAAGGTCAGGGGGATGGAGGGGGGGATGGTTGCATCCGAATGAAGTCACCTACTCAGATGGAACGTTATGGTGAGTACATAACTTCTAAATCTGAAGTAGGCAGACTTCATTCGTCTGCAACCTGTGGGACAGAGTCCCTAGCTACCTGAATCTTGGGCGGCCGTCATGGAAGGATGTTCGAGCACCGCTGAGCCAAAGGATGCTCTTCCTCTAGAAACAACATCCACCTTGTAATGAGAAATAAAAGTATGAGGCGAGGCCCAAGTAGCTGCCGCAGATATCATCCAACGAAACACGGGACTTAAAGGCGGCTGACGAGAAACTGCCCTAGTAGAATGAGCCGTAACCCTCTGAGGAGCAGGTCTGCCTGAAGTGTCATATGCCTGCAGAATGCAATTAGCAATCCATTTAGATAGAGTGACTTTAGACACTGCTTTACCCAGAGCAAATTTAGCAAAGGAGACGAACAGCTGATCTGATTTCCTGTGGCCAGCTGTCCTGTTAATATAAAACGTAATTGTCTATGAACATCCAATGAATGCAATTTGTATTCTCCTTTGTTTGAATACTTGGGAAAAAGACAGGCAAATTGATTGACTGGTTAATATTGGATTCAGAAGAGACCTTCGGAAGAAAAGATGGATTGGTCCTGAGGCACACCCTATCAGGGAAGAAAGAAAGATAAGGCGGTTTGACACATAGAGCCTGAAGCTCAGACACCCTTCTGGCTGAAGTGATAGCTACCAGAAAGGCAGTCTTCCAGGAAAGGAATTTTAAATCAGCAGAAGCTGCAGGCTCGAAGGGAGGAGCAGTAAGGGCCTGCAGGACTAAAGACAAGTCCCAAGGCGGTACAACCTCCTTGACTGGAGGCCTTAACAAAAAAACTCCTTTGAGAAAGGTTTTGCATAATTTCGCTGTCATAAGGGGAGCTGTGTCCTGGCCAATGTGATAATGCGAGATAGCCGCCAATTGTACCTTAATCGTGGAAGAACTGGCCCCTTGATGAAAGAGGTCTGTTAGAAAATCTAGCACCGCAGAGATAGGTGCTGAAAAGGGATCCACAGTTCTCTGTCCTGCCCATATAGAGAACCTCTTCCATTTACTCCGATAAACCTGTCTGGTGGAAGGTTTATGAGCAGCCACCAAAATGGCTTTGACCGGTGAAGAGATACCGGAGTCCTAATTAAGGTTGGAATTGGAGCAGCCAAGCTGTCAACTTCAGGGTCCTTAGATTGGGAACTGGCATTCCCAGAGGGTGAGAGATGAGATCCGAAATTGGATCCAGAATCCATGGTGGATTGATTTTGTGAGACCATACGAAGGGGAACCAAGGTTGTCGAGGCCAGAATGGGGCAATGAGAATCATTCTGCTCCCCAAACTGTTGGCTTTCTGCAGAAACCTCTGCATCAGAGGAAGTGGAGGGTAGGCATAAAGGAGACCGAGGCCAAGCATGCACCAGAGCATCCTCGAACTCCTGGTGGGGAAGCAGAGCGAAGAAATTGTCGCATTTGGCGTTTGAGGGAGAAGCAAAAAGATCGCAACAGGGTTGCCCCCAAACGGCAAAAATCTTCTTCGCTACTTGAAGATTGAGGGACCACTCATGTGGAGAAAGGATGGTGCGACTGAGCTTGTCCGCAAGGATGTTGGACTTTCCCGGAATGTGCGTTGCTATCAGAAAGTGTTTGGTGGAAATTGCCCATTCCCAGACTCTCATGGCCTCTCGACAAAGGCTGGTAAGACCTGGTTCCTCCCTGCTTGTTGATATACCAGACTACAGACATGTTGTCTGTCTGAATCGCAATAGTCCCTGTAGGAAGAATGTGGTGAAGTGCTTGCAACGCTAGGAGCACCGCCCTCATTTCCAGGACATTTATATGCAATGACGTCTCTGTGGGATTCCACGTGCCTTGGACAATCTTTCCCGCAGAATGCCCCCCCCACCCGAGGCAAGAAGCGTCCGTGGTCACTGTGGCTCGGGGAAATGCAGCGCAAAAGGGTCTTCCTGCTAGGGGCTCCGGAGAAAGAAGCCACCATAGAAGGGAGTCCCTGCACGCTCTGCTGACTGCAATCGGAGCGTTTAGAGACGAACAAAGAGGAGACCACTGAACTTGAAGGGTCCATTGAAGAACCCGCATGCGTAAACGGGCATGAATTAGAAGCGGGATAGCTGCCGCCATAGAACCTAGGGCCCTCAGGACCGAAGCTGCAGTCGGAGAAGGTTGAAGGATTGCTGTCACATGACACCTCAGGCTGACGATACGGTCTGGGGTGAGGAAGGCTCGCATTGATCTGGTGTCTAGTCTTCCTCCTATGAAATCTATAATTTGAGTTGGATTCAGAAAAGATTTCTCCCAGTTGATCGTGATGCCCAGCCTTGGTGCTAGTTGAAGGAAGTAATCCCTGGCTGAGCACAGAAGATGCCTTGATGATGCCGTCAGGAGCCAGTCGTCCAGGTACGGAAAGACCTGTAATCCCTGGAGCCTCAGGTGGGCCGCTACCACCTCTAACACCTTGGTAAACACCCTGGGGCTGAGGTGAGACCAAAGGGAGGACCCTGAACTGATAATGACTGGCTCCCAGCCGAAGCGAAGAAACCTCCTGGATCGTCTGTCCATCCGAATGTGGTAGTACGCATCCTTGAGGTCTATGGAACACATCCAGTCGTTCTCCTCAAAAGGGGAGTATAGATTGCAGGGTGACCATCCGGAACTTTTGCTTGGTTACTGACAGGTTCAACAGGGAAAGGTCTAAAATTGGTCTTAAGTCCCCCCTCTTCTTTGGCACCAAAAAGAACCTGGAGTAAAACCCTAATCCGCTTGATCTGGGGACGCACTGGATGGCTCTTTTCCTAGCAGCTGCTCGATTTCGAGAGCTGCCGCCTTTGGTCGGGTGGAACATCTGGGAGGCTGCGAGATTTGGGAATCTTGATTAGGGTATTGAATATCCTCTGGATATAAGTCAAGCACCCAACTGTCTGTTGTTATGGACTCCCAAGAAGTCAGGTGCATCGAAACCGCCCCCGACTGCCTCCAGAGACGGACAGCCGGGCAACCCTTCAGGGCTGCTGCGTGGGTCTCTCAGAGAAGGTTCTCTGGACCCAAAATTGCCAGGAGCCCCCCTGCCTCTGGCACGACGACCTCCCCGTCCTCCTCTGCCACGGAAGGACTGGTTATCCGGAGCAGGTTGGGACTGCTGCGACTTCCGGAACCACATCTTCTTCTGTCCCTTTGGTTCTTAGAGAAGGACCTCTGGGGAGCTAAGAAGCGGACTCCGACGGCAGACAGCGTCTTCCCGTCCTTTTCGCTCTGGACTAATGTCTCGCGAACAGTCTTGCCAAACAAGGCAGAACCATCGAAAGGGGCATTCGAAGGTCGCCTTGAAGGGCTCAGCAAAATCACAATGGCGGAGCCAGGCCTGTCGCCTCATGACAAGGCCTGCTCCGCTGGCTCTAGCGGCTCCCTCAGTAGCATGAGACAGCAGCCGCATAGATGTATTGGATACAGATCTGAGAGTGGCCATTCGGGTGGAGTAAACCTGTTTATCCTCACTCGAGATGGACTCCGGGGGAGACGCAGCGTATTCTTTAATCAGATCTCGCTGCATCCTAATGACATGTGCCATGTAGTTCAGCGCTCTCAAGGAGAAGGTCGCTGAACTAAAAACTCGCTTCCCAATGCGATCCATTGAACGGGACTCCTTGCCCGGAGGATGGACGGAGGGACTCTCCTGGGCCAATTCCCTCTTCGTGGCTGCAGCCATCATCATGGCATCTACTGGGGGACCCTTACTCCAGTGGGTGCGGTCTGATGGAGGAGAAAGAATGCGGTCCGGGCGCTTAGGGATAGGCTCAATGGTGTCCGGATCCTTCCACGCCCTGATAGATATAAGATCTACCAGGGGGTCAGCAGGAGGGGACACCCAAGAGGTAGAAGGGCCCGCCTTGAATGCCTCCAAGAACACAGACTCGTCCGAAGAAGCCTTGGGAGCAGACCACCCCCCCCGATCCTTAACATCTCCATGATGTCTCCAAATGAGACGTCCTCAGAGGGTGACCTAGGGGAGCCTTCCCCTTCATCCAAGTCCGTGTCTTCAGTGACGGACTCAGGGAGTCCATGTGCCTCCTCTTGCACTTGCGCCCGAGGTACTTCATCGGGGCTGTCCGAGGAGTACTCTTCAGCAGATGGATGTTCCAAGGGAACCACTTGGGACATCGAGGCGGCTGTCCCTGGGACCGGCTGGTGGGGGCCTGGCCCAACTGCAATGGAGTGCGGATGGAGCCGTGGCAGGACCGGGGTCCGGATGTCCTCGACAGTGCCCTTTCCATAACGTTGAAAGCCGAGGGGAGCCAGCTTCTAAGCCCCGAGAGCCGACCCCACTCGGATCCGACGACGGATCAGAGTCGGAGCCGAAACCGTTGGATCCGAGAGACCAGTGTGCTCCGACCTGGATGGAGCCGAAGACACACCAGCTCCCTCGATCCGAGGCTCGGCCCTCGGCTCCGAGAGGTCGGGTCCGGCACAAGCACTCAAGGGATGGGACGGATCCGAGGTGCGCCGACCTATCGGATCCGACCCACCCCGGATCCAAATCTGCACGGCGCCGATAGCTCCGCACCCGTGGTATGGGTCGGAGAAGGAGCTAAGGGGCGAAAAAAAGGGGTCGAAGCCCTCCCGGTTGGGGGCTAGGAGCACTCCCATTTGCATTTGGGCCTGGATGAATTTCCTCATCATCCGTCCATATCAGCTTCGCTCATAGAAAAGGTCGATCTAGAGGAGGCCACCGGCGGACCTAGAGAGCCGCCTCGGTGACCTCCTGGAAGGGCTAGCCTCCTCCTCCTCGGGTCCAGGAGAGAACCGAGGGAGTGGAGCCGAGGAGGAGGAAAGCTAGAAGGCACAGGGGAAGCGCTTAGATGGAGGAGCCGAACTGGAAGCTGCTCTCCTCTTGTGGTGCTTCTCCCTGTGCCTCTCCTTCTGTCTCTCCCTAGAAGAATCCTTCCTCCGGCAACTTTAAGGGAGGTTGAGTCCCAGCCGGAGGGGAGAACTCACAGCAACAGGTTGCTGACTGGAGGGGCAGAGGCCGAAGCAGTATCTGGGGTAAAAGACCCGCCGGCACCAACTTTGTCCTCCGTTCCCTTAAAGCCCGGGGGTTGTACCCTGCACAAATGGTACATCCAGGAGACAGGTGTTCAACCCCAAGATCTGACGAGTGTGGCCATCTGCTGGGGACAGCTTATGGCCACACTCGGTACATTTCGAAAAAACAGCCTTAGGGGCTTCAGACATTACACCTAAGGCCTAAACACACACACACACACACACAAACAAACTACGAAAACCCGAGAAAAATTAACTAAAGAGGGAGGAAAGCCTTAACCACACACAACTCTAACTATATTAATAACAAAAATAGAGAATTTGAAAAATTTTCCTGTCAGAAAAACTACACTTATCTCAAACCACGCCAGGAGCTCTAGAATTCCGTTGCTTCTTGAAAAGCGGCAAACGAAATCTGAGGTCAGTCAGGGCTTGGCAAGGGGTTATGGGTAAGAGGGAGGAGCTAGGAGCTCGGAGCCTAAGCTTTTGAATTGCCGGCTCGGATCCGAGATCGGATCCGATACCCACAGGTTGCAGACGAATGAAGTCTGCCTACTTCAGATTAAGTATTTTAACAAGAGGGAGGAGCATAGCGTGACATGAAAGAGTGGAAGAAGATGCACACAGGTGGATTATATTTTATGTAGAAGGGCCAGTCTGAAGGAGATTGGAGACCAGCATAGGATGGTGGTTTGTAGGATGAAATTGGTGATCAAGAAGAGGAGGATGAGTGTGAGGGCAGCACCAAGAATCAAATGATGGAAATTGAAAAAGGGTAATTATGAGGTGATATTCAGGGAAGAGTTAAGACAGGCACTGGGTGGCAGTGAAGAGTTACCAAATAGCTGGGTAACTACAGCAGAGCTAGTAAGAGAGATGGCTAGAAAGGTGCTTGGTGTGACATCTGGAAAGAGGAAGGAGGACAAGGAGATCTGGTGGTGGAATGAAGAAGTACAGGTGAGTATACAGAGAAAGAGGTTGGCAAAAAAGAAGTGGGATTGTCAAAGAGATGAAGAAAGTAGACAAGAGTATAAGGAGATGAGGTGCATGGCAAAGAGAAAGGTGGCAAAGGCTAAGGATAAGGCGCACGAAGAGTTGTAGAAAAGGTTGGACACTAAGGAGAGAGAAAAGGACCTGTACCGATTTTCTAGACAGAGGGACCGAGCTAGTAAAGATGTGCAGCAGGTAAGGGTGATAAAGGATAGTGAGGGAAATGTACTCACAAGCAAGGAGAGTTTGTTGAGCAGATGGAAAGAGTACTTTGAGGGGTTGACGAATGAAGAGAATGAGAGGGAGAGAAGATTGGATGATGTGTGGATAGTGAATCATGAAGTGCAGTGGATTAGCAAGGAGGAAGTAAGGATAGCTATGAAGAGGATGAAGAATGGAATGGCTGTTGGTCCAGATGACATACCTGTGGAAGCATGGAACTGTTTAGGTGAAATGGCAGTGGAGTTTTTAATTAGATTGTTTAATGAAATCTTGGAAAGTGAGAGGATGCCTGAGGAATGGAGAAAAAGTGTTTTGGTACCAATTTTTAAGAATAGGGATGATGTGCAAAGCTGTAGTAACTACAGAGGGATTAAACTGATCAGTCACAGCATGAAGTTATGGGAAAGAGTAGTGGAAGCTAGGTTAAGAAGGAATGTGATGATTAGTGATCAGCAGTATGGTTTCATGCCAGGAAAGAGCACTACAGATGAGATGTTTGCTCTGAGAGTGCTGATGGAGAAGTACAGAGAAGTTCAGAAGGATTTGCATTGTGTCTTTGTGGATTTAGAGAAAGCATATGACAGGGTGCCTAGAGAGGAGTTGTGGTATTGTATGAGGAAGTCAGGAGTGTTAGAGAAATATGTAAGAGTGGTACAGGATATGTACGACGGTAGTGTGACAGTGGAGAGGTCTGCGTGGGAGTGACAGATGCATTTAAGGTGGAGGTGGAATTACGTCAAGGATCAGCTCTGAGCCCTTTCTTGTTTGCAATGGTGATGGACAGGTTGACAGACGAGATCAGACAGGAGTCCCAATGGACTATGATGTTTGCAGATGACATTGTGATCTGTAGTGAGAGTAGGGAACAGGTGGAGGAAACCCTGGAGAGGTGGATATGTGCTCTAGAGAGAAGAGGAATGAAGGTCAGCAGAACTAAGACAGAATATATGTCTGTGAATGAGAGGGAGGACAGAGGAATGGTGAGGATGCAGGGAGTAGAGGTGGCGAAGGTGGATGAGTTTAAGTACTTCGGATCAACAGTTCAGAGTAATGGTGAGTGTGGAAGAGAGGTGAAGAAGAGAGTACAGGCAGGATGGAGTGGGTGGAGAAGAGTGTCAGGAGTGATTTGTGACAGAAGAGTAGCAGTAAGAGTGAAAGGGAAGGTCTACAAGAGGGTAGTGAGACCAGCTATGTTATATGGGTTGGAGACAGTGGCACTGACAAAAAGGCAGGATTCAGAGCTTGACGTGGCAGAGTTGAAGATGTTAAGATTTGCACTGGGTGTGACGAGGATGGCAGGATTAGGAATAAGTATATTAGAGGGTCAGCCCAGGTTGGAAGGTCTGGAGACAAAGCCAGAGAGGCAAGATTACATTGGTTTGGACATGTGCTGAGGAGGGATGCAGAGTATATTGGGAAAAAGATGCTAAGGATGAAGCTGCCAGGTAACAGGAAAGGAGGGAGGCCTAAGATAAGGATTATGGAAGTGGTGAGAGAGGACGTGCAGGTGGTTGGTGTGACAGAGCAAGATGCAGAGGACAGGAAGAAATGGAAACAGTTGATCTGCTGTGGCGACCCCTAACGGGAGCAGTGGAAAAAAGAAGAAGACTCTCAAGATGTTAAAAGAAATCTCTGAAAGACCTGCCACAATGAAAGGTATAAAATATTTAATAAATAAAATTGAAAACATGAGAATATTAAATATCTAAGTACAATAAACATCAAAGTTTCAATCATAGGAGAAATAAAAATAACACAATTAGATACATACAAACTGATGCAGACAAACAATATTTAACTAACCTCACTGTAATTCCTGACTGTCTAAAGAAGAACTGTTCCCTAGCTAAGTTAATTAAAGAAGCAAGGCTAGATTAGATGGCAAGGTGATGAGCTTCATACCTCTGATTACAAGTGAACTGGTTGTGATAACTGTCATAGATTTTTATATCAGGTTCCAAAGAAAACAAAACAACCTGAATTGTGAGTTCCATCCCCTAAGTGCTGGGTATAGAATGACATCACATGTGATCATATGACTCTGGTAAAGAACAGACTCAGAGCTTTTGAAAATGATAGAATTCTTTGTTTAAACATAAACATTTAATCAGTTATAACACTGGTGATGCATTTTTAACATGAGCATCTGTAGAAATCAGTGTAATAGTCAAAAGACTGAAAATTATTTACAAACTATTTACAAAACTCCAGCTAACTATGCTGGCATATGTTACATATGCACTGCCCTATTCTCCCTGACACAGATGACAATAACTCACATCGTCAACCCCCTCCCCTTTGAAGACTTAAGCTAGTTTTTTAAATAACCCTGAAAAAAACATTGTCTGAGAGAAATGGGTCTGTCAGGGAACACATTAACCTATACCCTGTCTTGATAATCCATCTGCATTGGTATTTCTGAAGTCTGTACTGGTTAACACAGGTAGTCCTCCCAAAGCCCCTTTAAGCTTTTAAAATGCCTGCTTGCAGGCTGGGGTCCACATTACCTTATCTGGCTTGTTTATTCTTGTCAGGTATGTGACGGAAGCAGCTATTGTACTATAACTGGCAATGAACTTTTATAGTACCCTGCTGTCCCCAAGAATCCCCTCATCTGCTTTTTGGTAAGAGGGGCAGACCATGCCTGAATAGCTCCCACTTTGGCAGGTTCTGGCCGAATCTTACCACTCCCAACTCTAAGTTCCAGGTAAGAGACCTCTGCTACATACACCTGACACTTACCGAGTTTAATGGTCAATCCTTTCCTTTGAAGTCTAACCAGGATCTTCCTGACATGTCAAGACTTCATTATGTTAACACAGTACAATTTGAAAGGGTCCCTCCCAAGCTGGCTGCAGCTTATTGTGTCTGACAGGAATGAGCAAAATAACCTGCTGTCCCACAGCATGCTCTCTAGCTCAAGCATTCTGACAGATTCTCCTGGGTCAAGCCCATGAGTTCCCTAAGCCTTGTCTTGAGGTTTAGGATATATGCCACTACAGACTCCTTGTGGGAGTCATACTCCCACTCCCACAGATGGAGCAAATATTTGTCCCCTCTCTTAAACTGGTCTGCAAATGCCTGTAGCATGCATGGTCTTTGGTGTAGAGTTTAACCTCTCCACAAGACCAGTAGTCTGGGGGTGGTAGGGGTGATCTTTAGATGCTTCACCCCACAATACTTTTACAGACAAGCCAGCAGGTCTGACATGAAGTTAGTACATCTTGTCAATCAGTATTTTTCTTAGGAAACCAACACTGCTGAAAATTTCTAACACATCATTTGTCACTTTCTCTGCCTCAGTGGAGGACAGATCCACCACCTCAGGATATCGATTAGCATAATCTACTACCACAAAGATATACTTCTTCCTCATGGAACTTGTGGTACTCAGAGGCCTTACAATATCCATAGCTACCCTCTGAAATGGCTCCTCAATCACAGGCAAAGGCATCAATGGAGCTTTGACCTTTTCACCTGCTGTATCTAACTTTTGGCACTGCTCACGGGTCCTGCAGTACTGGTTACATCCTTTTCAATCCCAGGCCAATAAATGTTCTGCATAATTTGTCTCTTGGTATGCTTTATGCCCACATGATCTGCAAAAGGAATATCATGGGCTATGGCTAGAAGTGCCAGATGGTAGACTCTGGGCACTACCAACTGCTGTATTACCTCACCCTCTAGCCTCCCTCAGGTGCCCACTCTCTATACAATAACCCCTTGTTCCAGTATACAGACTCCCCTTTTCTTTGAGCATCAGGTGTCTCCTTAGCTACCTCCCTCAATCTTCGTAAGGTAGGATCGGAAAGCTGAACCTGTCTCAACTCTACTTTGTAACCATTCCCAGTTCCCCTTCCACAGGAAGCCTAGTGCATCACTGTTAGTCTGAGTACTACTACTCATCTCTGTCCTCACAGTCACCCTGTCCATGGGATTGTCAGTAACTCCCAACAGCTGTGGAACACTTTCAGACTCAATGCTACAAGGTAGCTCCTTCCCTGAAATACCCACATCACCAGCCCCAGCTTCAGGTGTAGGGTCTCTCTGGGTTTCTCCCAGGCTACCAGACCTACATGCCTGTCTCCAAGCCTGACTGCATGTAACTGCATGCACAGAAGGTACTGCAGTATCAAAATCATTCCCTATCAAGACATCTATAAGAATAGTCTCAAACACAGCTACCTGGTTGCTTCCTTTTCCACCCTCCCACTCGAGGTGAACACTAGCCAAAGGTATTCGGAAGGGTATCCCTCCTAAAGCTCTGACTGGAGTGGGCTGCACAAGTGCTGCTCCTCGTTAACCACTGCAGGCTTCACAAAGTTATGTCACAGGCTGTGTCTCTCTGAACAGTGGCCTGTCTTCCATTCACTAAGGTAGGATACAAACTCCAATGATAGCTTGGTACCTCTGTTGTCTCCAAACAACTTACTCCTGGCATACTATTATTCTCATTTATGTCCCCCACCTTGTTTCAGTGGACATTTGTATATTCATGTCCCCCACCTTGCTTCAGTGGACATTTGTATGTTACATGGCCACTCTCTTTACATTTAAAACATCTAATCCCTGATCCTGTCTACCTGAACTAGTGACTTCCCCTGTTATTGGTAGACTCTGTTGGGATGATTTAGTTTGCCCACCATGGGTTCCCTTATATGCATGTGCAGCACTACGTACCCCTTTATTGTGCAGTAATGCCCTACTTGCCTCGCAGATATCCCGGTTTCTCCATAGGTCATCATCAGAGTTACACTCCTGGTCTGCCAGTCAGATTCTCAGGTCCTCAGGCAAAGTATTAAGGGCTTGTTCCCTCACCAAAAGGTCTGTCAGTCTTACAAAAGTGGTGACTTGACACCCAGTCACCCACCTATGGATATAAGTGCTTAACTCAGCAATATAATCACATATACTTTCATCTGTCTTACGTCTCTGCTCAAATATTTTTCTTTAAGTTTCATGTGATAACTTATAACAGTTCAATAAACATTGCTTTACTCTATCATAGTTTAAATAATCAGTATCAGACAATTTAGAAACAGCAGTTACAGCTTTACCATGGCGTAAGGGGGTCAGGAACTGTACCCAGAGCTCTTGGTCAACAACTCTTTCAAATATATGAGTAAAACTATCAAAGTCATCCCCCCTGCAAATTGTGGAAGAAATTTACTGACCTTTATTACTTCTGGGGTCCAGTTATTCCCTTCCCCTTCCCCATTACCTCCATGACCCTGGCAAAGAGTCAACATCTCCCTCTTGTGTTGTCGCTGCTTCTGTTTTTCTTCAACCTCCACTCATCAAAGTCTCTTATTTTCTTTCATCTCCAAATGCTGCAGTCTTTCATTTTCTTTGACCTGCAAACATTTGGCCTCCAGTTCAAGCTGATGGTGCTTCTCCCTTTCTTCAGCCTCCAAACATTTGGCCTCCAGTTCACTGAGGAAAAGGTGAACTGTCCTGTTTCTGAAGACTGCACACCCCCAACACCAGACTGGTTGTCCTCCTGGCCACTGGTCTGCTCAGCAGCTGTGATTAAAGCTGAAATAATTCTCTTTTAGTCCAGTTAGCATGCATCTGTCTTTTGGCTTTGTACACCTTGGCCAACTGGTTCTTTGCCAGCTTACCATAATCCTCTGCTGACATCTTTGCCTGCTTTCCCTGACTAAGCTAAACTAATAAAAATAAATAAAACTGTTGTGAAAATGAAACTCTGAATGTTTACCTTATGGCTGTTGAGGGTACACACACCTTCAGTGACAACTGCCCATAGCCTAGAGAAGTTCAATTAGTATTCCACTGTTCTAACACCAATATGTGACAAGGCCTCTTTACCTGGGCCAGTTATCAGGGAGCCTCAATCCACACCACTGACACTGGTGAGAGACCATCACAAAGACAGGAATGGATTTATACAGTCAAATGCAGCTCTCTGCGTCAAGCACAGTTTCCCCCAAGAGCACACCAGAAACATGCCCCAGACCTGGAAATGGAGCCTCTGTCTTTCCCGATCCCAAACAAGGCTAACTTTGGAGCATTGTGTCCCAGTTCCAAGTAGCTGACACGCTCACACCTGAATATTTAATTTTCACACAAAACCACACAAAACCACACCCACACACCCACACACACACACACACACACACACACACACACACACACACACACACACACACACACACTAACTCTCCTGGGAAAGGCTGGACCAGATTTACTAGTTGTGTCCCTTTATGCCCAGACAATAAAGTAACTATGCTGCCACCAGTCAGATACAAGGGTATCTAATTATACTAAGTAAAATTGATGCTAATATAAATGGTAGAATGTAACCCAAGCAACAAAGCTTTTCCGAGTGGTCAATGTGTCACTAAAATAAGCACAAGTACACTCAAGATGTTAAAAGTAATCTCTAAAAGATCAACCACAATGAAAGGTATAAAAATATTTAATAATAAATGATAAAATAGAAAACATAAGAATATTAAATATCTAAGTACAATAAACATCAGAATTTCATTCAGAGGAGAAATACAAATAACACAGTTGGACAGATTCAAGCTAATGCAAAAAAAAAAAAAAAAAAAAAAAAAAACAATACTTAACTAACCTCATTGTAAATCCTGGCTGTCTAAATATTAATTGTTCCCTAGCTAATTTAATTAAAGAAGCAAGGCAACATTAGATGCTGAGATACTTACTTCCACTTGGCAAGGTGATGAGCTTCAAACTTCTAACTGATTACAACTGAACTGACTGTGATAACTGTCATAGGTTTTTATATCAGATTCCAAAGAAAACAAAACAAAACAAGCTGATCTGTGAGTTCCATCCCCCTCAGTACTGGTTATAGAAAGACATCACATTTGATCACATAAATTTGGTAGAGTACAGACTCAGAGCTTTCCTAAGATCTGTTGCAGTATTTGAAAATTATAGACTTCTTTGTTTAAACATAAACATTTAATCAGTTATTTTAGTAATACTGTTGATAATTTTTTTAACATAAACATCTGTACAAGTCAGTGTGATAGTCAAATGACAGAAAATTATTTACAAATCTATTTACAAAAATCCACTAACTATGCTGGGATATGTTACACATGCGCTGCCCTATTCTCCTCGACACAGATAATAATAACTCACATTGTCACAGATCCTACCAGAATCTACCTGAAAAATGGGAAAACTACCATACTGGACTGGTTATTAACTAGTCATCCAGATTGTATAAGCTCCTACTGTACGTTAAGTAAGCACACTTAGTGACCACTTGCCCATATATGTCACAAGAGAATGCAGCACTTCTCCTAGGGATCACACATATAAATTCTCTCGCAACACAAACACTTTGACCTACAACTGCTTAACACCTCACTACAATCTTACAACTGGAACATCCTAGATTCTCTCCCCTCTTTCGAAAATCCTTGAAAAATGCTTCCATAATTAATGACTCATTTACAAACTGATAACCTCCTTACCCCCCACATAACATGGTTTCAGACCAGGGCATAGCACAACCACAGCTCTCTTAAACTTCACCAACACTACTAACCAAGCCAAAGACCAACTGGTTTCTGCCATGTTTCTGGATCTGTCCAAGGCTTTTGATACCATTTCCAATAGCTTATTTCTAAAACAGCTCTCCTCACTTGGCCTGTCAAATACCTCCACAAACTGGTTCTTCAGCTAACTGTCCAATAGACTTGACTCTAAATGGATTAATTCTTACTCATCCTTCCTACTCATCAGAACAGATGTTTCCCAAAATGCCACACTGGGGCTGCTGATTTGCAACACATTTACCACCAATCATCACTCTGCCAAATGTCATGCAACCCTCATATGATATGCTGATGACTGCACATTACTCTTTTCTGCTAGTAATATAATTAATCGAGCATGTCACCCAGGAGTCATTTTCAACAGGTAAACACTGTCTCAGTAACTCCTCAGTCCTACTCAGTGCCATAAAAAAAGCTGCTATTATTCCTCCAAAAAGCCCTTACACTTCTCAGCCTCTGATAACACCCTTATAGAACACTTCTCAGCCTCTGATAATACCCTTATAGAACACTTCTCAGCCTCTGATAACACCCTTATAGAACACTTCTCAGCCTCTGATAACACCCTTATAGAACACTTCTCAGCCTCTGATAACACCCTTATAGAACACTTCTCAGCCTCTGATAACACCCTTATAGAACACTTCTCAGCCTCTGATAACACCCTTATAGAACACTTTTCAGCCTCTGATAACACCCTTATAGAACACTTCTCAGCCTCTGATAACACCCTTATAGAACACTTCTCAGCCTCTGATAACACCCTTATAGAACACTTCTCAGCCTCTGATAACACCCTTATAGAACACTTCTCAGCCTCTGATAATACCCTTATATAAAGCATTCCCCCATACCAAACTACTACTCATGACAACTGACAATAACCTAAAATTTAACTCACGTGCAAAATTACCAAAAATTAGGGGCACTCTATAGGACAAAACAATATTTAACTGACTCATCCAGGAAACTCCTTGCCTCTGCACTCCTGCTCCCCACGTTATATGGCTCCCCAGTACTGCTTAACCTTCAACCTTCCATCCAAAGTAAGCTAAACCAGTGCTACAATAAAATAGCAAAATCTGCCACTAATTCACCCAACAGAACCCATCAGTGCTTACCCCAAAAACAGTTTGATTGGCTTGAATTACCCAAGCAAGGCACTTAAACCCAAAAACTCCTGGTCCAAAAATTAATATACAAACCAGAACAAAGCAAAGCCCTGCTAGACTCATTACACACACACACACACACACACACACCCCTGCTAGGCCACTTTGATCTGGGAAGAAAATGCTCCTCATGACCTACAAACCCCATATGTCAGCAGGAACCTCTCTCTATTCCAGTTAAGTAGGCTACTGCTAGAAGTTTATCACCTTATTACTATTAACCTTTCCAATTTCAAGACTGAGTAAATAATATCTCTCTGACACTTGCACCTGTGCCTGCACAACCCTCATAACAGATGCATGACCAGCTACTTCCCATAGATATGCCTCTCATTGATTCACTAACACCTTTATACCTTATCAGGTAGTAATGGCCTAACATCAGAAAACTCTCACTTTAATGACACCGTGTTACTAACGTATGCTCTTCTACCTCTTCAGCCAACTCTTCTTCTTTTGGCTGCTCCTGTTAGGGGTCACCACAGTGGATCATCTGTTTTCATTTCTTCTTGTCCTCTGCATCTTGCTCTGTCACACCAACCACCTGCATGTCCTCTCTCACCACATCCATAAACCTTATCTTAGGCCTTCCTCTTTTCCTGTTACCTGGCAGCTTCATCCGTAGCATCTTTTTCCCAATATACTCTGCATCCCTCCTCAGCACATGTCCAAATCAATTTAATCTTACCTCTTTGGCTGTGTCTCCAAACGTTCCAACATGGGCTGACTCTCTAATACACTTATTCCTAATCCTGTCCACCCTCATCACACCCAGTGCAGATCTTAACATCTTTAACTCTGCCATGTCCAGCTCTGACTCCTGCCTTTTTGTCAATGCCACTGTCTCCAACCCGTATAACATAGCAGGTCTCACTACCCTCTTGTAGACCTTCCCCTTCACTCTTACTGGTACTCGTCTGTCACAAATCAATCCTGACACCCTTCTCCACCCACTCCATCCTGCCTGTACTCTCTTCTTCACCTCTCTTCCACACTCACCATTACTCTGAACTATTGATCCCAAGTATTTAAACTCATCTATTTTTGCCACCTCTACTCATTGCATCCTCACCCTTTCTCTATCCTCCCTCTCATTCACACACATATATTCTGTCTTAGTCCTGCTGATCTTCATTCCTCTTCTCTCTAGAGCATATCTCCATCTCTCCAGTCCTGCTCCCTACTGTCACTACAGATCACAATGTCATCTGCAAACATCATAGTCGATGGGGAATCCTGTCTGATCTCATCTGTCAACCTGTCTATCACCATTGCAAATAAGAAAGGGCTCAGAGCTGATCCTTGATGTAATCCCACCTTCACCTTAAATGCATCCGTCACTCCCACCGCAGACCTCACCACTGTCACACAACCCTCGTACATATCCTGTACCACTCTTACATACTTCTCTGCCACTCCCGACTTCCTCATACAATACCACAAGTCCTCTCTAGGCACCCTGTAATATGCTTTCTCTAAGTCCACAAAGACACAATGCAACTCCTCTTGACCTTCTCTGTACTTCTCCATTAACACTCTCAGAGCAAACATCACATCTGTAGTGCTCTTTCCTGGCATGAAACCATACTGCTGATCACTAATCATCACCTCCCTTCTTAACCTAGCTTCCACTACTCTTTCCCATAACTTCATGCTGTGACTGTTCAAGTTAATCCCTCTGTAGTTACTACAGCTCTGCACATCACCCTTATTCTTAAATACCGGTACCGAAACACTTTTTCCTCCATTCCTCAGGCATCTTCTCACTTTCCAAGATTTCATTAAACAATCTAGTTAAAATCTCCACTGCCATTTCACATAAACACCTCCATGCTTCCACATGTATGTCATCTGGTCCAACAGCCTTTCCATTCTTCATTCTCTTCACAGCTATCCTTACTTCCTGCTTGCTAATTTGTTGCACTTTCTGATTCACTATCACCACATCATCCAACCTTCTCTCATCTTTACTAGCTCAGTCCCTCTGGCTAGCCAATAGGTACAGGTCCTTTTCTCCCTCCTTAGTGTCCAACCTTTCATACAACTCTTCATACACCTTATCCTTAGCCTTCGCCACCTCTCCCTTTGCCATGCACCTCATCTCCTTATACTCTTGTCTACTTTCTTCATCTCTCTGACAATCCCACTTCTTCTTTGCCAACTTCTTTCTCTGTATACTCTCCTGTACTTCCTCATTCCACCATGTCTCCTTGTTGTCCTTCCTCTGTCCAGATGTCATACCAAAGCACCTTTCTAGCCGTCTCTCTTACTAGCTCTGCTGTAGTTACCCAGCTATTTGGTAACTCTTCACTGCCACCCAGTGCCTGTCATAACTCATCCCTGAACTCCACCTCACAATTACCCTTTTTCAATTTCCACCATTTGATCTTTGGTGCTGCCCTCACACTCCTCCTCCTCTTCTTGATCACCAATGTCATCCTACAAACCACCATCCTATGCTGCCTAACTACACTTTCCCCAGTCACCACTTTACAGTCTCCAATCTCCTTCAGACTGGCCCTTCTACATAAGATATAATCCACCTGTGTGCGTCTTCCTCCACTCTTGTATGTCACCCTATGCTCCTCCCTCTTGTTAAAGTACGTATTCACCACAGCCATGTCCATCCTTTTCGCAAAATCCACTACCATCTGACCTTCTGCATTCCTTTGTTTAACACCATACCTGCCCATCACTTCCTCATCCCCTCTGTTCCCTTCACCAACATGCCCACTGAAATCTGCTCCAATCATCACTCTCTCACCCTTGGGTACAGTCATCACCACTTCATCCAACTCTTCAGCCAACACTTTCTACTATTTATGTTCCTCTCTAATGTTCTTCTATAAAATTCTCACTTCTGTAGTAATAAACTGTCTCTCCATGTCCTTATTTTCCCTCCTGCTCATACTCCTCCTGATGTCATAACAAACATATACCCATCTATTGGCAACAGAACACTGTCTTATTTCTCATCTCCATATATTATTAGAAATATAGTCATTATTTTGAATAACTGTGCACTAGTCTACTTGACATAGGCTATCCACTACTGCAGTGTGCCATGCTATTTGCAGTACATATCGTATTCTTAATATTTCTGTAAATGTATTTCAATCTGTGTTTTTAGCTGTTGTGGGGATTTTCTACCCTTGTATATAGTTACTAAACTACTGCCTAAATGTTTTTGAATCTGTACTGGAGATTTTCACCCCAGGCTTCCACTGAAAATGTGCCATTGGCTCAGATGGACTTTCCCGGTTATCAGAAGACAAATAAAATTAAAAAAATAAAATAGTTATATCCTAGCAATACAATATTAAAAATCTTGTCTGCAGAGTTAAAATAAAACTGTATCATTATCATATCATTAAATGAAAAAAGCAAAACGTTCCCAAATGACAGATGAGACTGCCTGAAGAAATACAGTTTCTAATATCGATTATTCTAGTTCAGCCAGGCTCACATCATAGAAGACACCTTTTTCCTAGGGTACATACTTAAACCAAGAAACAAAATGTTGATCATATCATTTTCCTAAAGGCCTTTTTTAAAGGATCCTTAAAGAGTACTGAAAAAATCACCTTCTGCACTGGAACAGAAACTTTCAGTGTCTGTCCATCTTATCGGTGAGCATTCTTTATGGTTCCTATTCTGTGATCTTTCATGACTACCATCAACGGTTGTCCTTGTGGTGACGCATGCTGTAAAGGGATATTCTGCATATACAGAAAGGCTTGGGAATCAAGGACTGATGGAGATGCCTTCCTCAACAAATTTCCCTATTTTTTGGTCACATTTTCCACCCTTAGAGATCACTGACAGTTCAACATTCAGCTCAGACTGCAATCTCTATCTTCTAGGAGTAGATCTTCCTGTTGAGACTTACCTCCTGTCCCTATAGTAGCACTGTGCAGGGCAACAGGTTTACTGTGCTATGTGAATTGACCTTCACCTCATCCACAAAGTACCAGGCTCTTCTTGGGCTAGTAAGTGTTCGCAGTGGGCACTATCTACCTCTACTGATGTGGAAGAAGAAGCTATACCTCCACAAGGGTTTTCAGCTCAGATCTCACCAGGGAAAAAGCTACTGATTGCTGAACCAGTTCCTTGGAGAAATCTTCAAAGGTTCTAAGCAGCAAACATTAATCTTCATGCCATGTAGCAGGAAGCATTGCTTAGCTGTTATTCCTCTACCAGCTTAGAATGTAACTAAAATTAATACCTGCCTCAGCTAACATACAAAATTTCTTTATTTTGCTCACTTTGTGTATCCTATCAACCTCCTAATACAAATCATTGTAGGGTTAAGAGATGACAAAAGCTTACAATAAAAGAAAGAAGGGTGAGAAAATCTCTCATGCGTTCCTGGGGTTCAAAAGATTCTGGATTCCTCGCAATGAAACTTGTTTTCAAAGTCTTCTGTTTTTAGCTCTAAGAAGCCCAACATCACACTCTGTAGGGTAAGGATCCCATCATACCCTGTAAGGTAAGTATAATTTTTTGGTTTTCATTTATGACCAGACTTTGTGATGAAGATGATCTAAATCAGAGCCAAAGACAGAAATCTACCGTTGCCTAGTCAGTCAAGACTGTAGACCTTTTGGTCTCTTCTACTGTACTGTTCAATGTAACCATCATCTTTTCCAACAGAGCTGTATCACTAGGGGTGCCCGCACCTCACCCCATACTCTGGCACTTATCTTCTGTCATATTAAGTTAAATCACCAGGATCTCTGCAACAACATGACTTTAATTCCAGGGGAAGAAAGAGACTGGTAAGTGACATTTTGGTATCAAAACCACACTCTGGTCTGGTGTTGATTTTTAATGCTGTGTGACAAGAGTGTTAGGCTTATTGAGGTCAGATTTGAGTACTTTACAGCTTTGGCTATACAGAATCAAGTTAGTTGGTACCAGTACTTAGCCCTGACTAACACAGACAAGTTAGTTGGAACCAGTACTTAACATAGTTGGTAGATAGAGTCAAGTTAGTTGGAATTAGTCAAATTCCTCAAGTAACTAGTTCTTTGTACTCCTTCTACACATATAATAATGGGTTTTCTTGATTTCTATTCATTTTCAGAAAGTAGATACAGAATAATACTAAGTAATACAATGTATCATGTTGACAGGTAATGTGTAGGTTTGGTTGGACGATCGTATCCAATCAAAATACTATTTTTCTTGTTGCACGAGCGTTTTTGGTAACAGAGAAGCCCCAAAAGTTAAGTTTAGGAAAGGAATAAGATTCCGTAGTTACAGGCAGATCTGTGCATACGTTTCTAATAATTGTTTATTCAAGTATGCTTGCTGGTTATCCAGGACTAAATGTCTTGAGCACAGGATTTCAGAGCAGCATGTGGGAATATAAATGCATGCAGGTTTGACAGACTTGTACCTACTGACTTTTACAACAGCTAACAGTCCTTCATAAGAAGGGAGTGAGCGTTTAGATCGGAATTCAAGAACACCAACATTGTGAGTTCAGGTACAGTGAACAATATTATACTGGGGTAGGTAGACCTCCTTAGCCAACATATGGACTTAAGCTTTGCTGCCATGAATGCCAAGACACCACATGTATATTGCAGCAACTAAGTGTGAAATAATGTGACTTTATTACAGATACTTGGAGTATTAAAGAGGATAAAGGTCCTATGTGGTATTCTGCTAGAGGAAAACACATGGGTCATGTATAGTGTACAGTGACACTTGGAGAAGTCTAACCTGGGATATACAGGATGGACAGCACTCCCACTAATGACCTATTATGTTGCTTTTTTAATGAACTTTAGTATGTAGACAAGCTGAAATGTGTATAGTCTTGTGGATTGTCTGTATTTATTTTAACTGTTGATGAAAAATAAGTCAAATTTTGAAGGCTGTGCTTTGGCAGAGACAGATAGGTGGACTAATCCAGGTTATTATACAGACAAAGGACAGATGTAAGTGTAACCTGCACATCTGTTGTTAGACAGCGGTATAGCGGGTCAAGCTCAAGGAGTGAGAGCTATCATGAGGACCAGTTAAATTAAGATTTTTGTGATGTTAAGGGAGTGTTAGGAAGTGACTTCATAGTCCTGTCAATAAGAGTACAGGGTATTATATTGTGGAATGGTTTATTAACCAAATGTCATAGCCAAGTCGATAAGAGTACAAGGTATTATATTGTGGAACAGTTTGTTAACCAAATGTCAAAGCCATTGTGATACCCTTGCACTGCCCAGTAATCAAGGAGCCTCAATCATCACCACTAGTACAAGTGAGGGACGCATACATTGGGAGGATGACACACAATAAAGTATAATTTCCCTTATGGGCACACAGAGATCACAGTCAGTCTGGGGCTGGTTTCTGTCTCTTCCTCCAGATCCCCAGTAAGACTCCCTACTGGCACAAATAGGAATAAGCTCTCAGCCAAATGGTCAAGCCAAAACCTCCAGCACCCTCTCTGTCCAGTCAGTGCTTCGTGTCCCTGTCCAAGTGGCTGACACACACACACACACACACACACACACACACACACACACACACACACACACACACACACACACACACACACACTTTGAGATTTGATTTATATACAAACACACAGACACTCCTAAGAAAGGCTGGCACAGGTCTACTAGCTATGCCCTCTTCTGCCCAATCTATAAAGTAGTTATCACTGCCACCAACCCCTACTTATCAGCTACTCTAAGGCCCTTACAAAGGGTGCCCAATTGTACTGTGTCTTGTCTTTCGGCTTTTCCCGGTTAGGGGTCACTACAGCAGAAATCAGGTCTGCTCATGATTGGCATGGATTTTACAGTGCTGAGTTGCCAGCCCGATGCCCAACCTTCAATAAAGGCACGCCCATTCAGGCTTGCACCTGTCTGCATGTATTTAACGTCACTTGACCGTGGGGGGGGGCATGCAGACTCCACACAGAAGGCACTCCAGACAGGAATTGAATGGGAGAACCTCTTGCTTTGAGGCAACAGCACTAACTGCTGCACCACCAAAGCTTTTTACTATTATCCAAATGGTAAGCATGACCAAGAGCAAGACTATGGAGTGGCTTATACAGTGTCACCAAATACATATTCAATAGTCTAAGAGCTTAAATATCTCTAAACAAACCAGCCACAAGTAGAAGGTTTAAATATACTTAATAACAAATAATAAAAGAGCAAGACAATACTCAAACACAGTAACTACAGAGTTCAGAATGACAGGAAATATTTTAAAACAACATTGCAGGACAGTCTCAAATAAATACAGAAAACATCTAAACTAATCTTTACTATATTCCTAACTATATCTAAAATAAATTACTGTACCCTAGACGTACTTACAGAGCAAGGCAAATACAGATGAGAAGTGCTGATGGATGTTTCTAGGTCCAAGACAAGATCCAAAATGCCATTTCTCCCTCTCTGAGAGGGTTCTTAAATTAATATCACATATTACTGCTGGGTTAGCCTGGATGACATCACTCGGTCACCTGCCTTCAGTTCCCAGGCTAACAGAAACTTAGAATGTAACACCTCTGTGTCAAAAATACATATCTCTCAGAAGTGTGCAGCTGCTGGGAAGTCAGAGCAAGAAAAACACTTTTACATTTGAAACCTAGTAATTATTTCTGTTTCAAGACAATAGGAAAACCTCTGGCTCTAGACATTGTGTCTGCGTGCTGCACTGAAACTAACATAACACAATCGCAAAACACTTCACTTTTCAACTTATTTTCTTGAAGTTTTGCAAGTTAACTCGGTATGTTCCAGCTTCTACTATTAAAACATACATTTGCACAAGTATATAGTTTATATACATTTCTGTTCTTTTTTGCAGTAGGGTACACTGTGGTTATATTCCTGAAGCTCAGTACATAACATACAGTTCTCTTACATTTGTAGTACAAGCATATGAATCATATTAGTATTCACAAATGACATAAGATTATTTACAAAAATTCTGATAGCTGGACTGGCAGTGTCACAGACATAACGATAAGAGAACAAGGTATTATATTGTGTAACCATTCGTTAACCAAATGTCATAGCAGTGTCGATAAGAGTACAAGGTATTATATACTGCGGAATGGTTCATTAACCAAATGTGGTTGCATAAGGAGCTATATAAGACAGAGTAGTTTAGGGAGGGGATGGTTGGGGCATAGTTGCTGCTGGAAAGGTCATGGGAATGAAATCTAAACTATAGGTATGTAGGCAGGTCTGCAAGTGGTACTCCAATCCAGCTACCAAATCGTGGCACTCCAATCTAGCTACCAAGATTGTGCTACTCCAATCCACTAACCAAAATTGTGGCATTCCAATCCAGCTACCAAACCTGTAGTACTCCAAGTCAGTTACAACAGTTTTTGCTACAATAACTATAACTTTTATTTATACCTCTGTATAATGTAATGTTTTGTAAATAAATAAACCGAGTCAAAATGTAGTTGTTCTGGACCTGGTATATAAAACAGCCATGTTCTAGGAACTGTCTCTCAGAATAAAATGAGTTAGGTTCAAAATTCAAAGCTGTTCTAAATAAAGTCATGATCCCATGAGATCTTTACAGAGCTTATGACTAACAAAAAGAGGGTTAAATATATGTCAACCTAGATAAATGTCCATTCTGAAGCTGCAGGAAGCTGGTGAACTTCCTCTATGGCTTGTTTAATTTGCTCAACAGATGCCATCCCTGTTATAAGTCTCTGTCTTGTTAATATGCTACAATAAACTGGTGTTAGGGGTGTTTATGCCATCATTTATAAATGGCAAATTTAGAGCACCAGCCAATGAACCATTACACAGACTGGTAAACACAGTGACAGCTTGCTCCCCTATATAACCTGCGAGAGACCAAGCCAATGAACCATCACACAGACTAGGAAACACAATGAGAGCTTGTTGCCCTATATACAGTAACTTGCGAGAGACCAAGCCAATGAACCATCACGCAAACTGGTAAACACAATGAGAGCTTGTTCACCTATATAACCTATGACAGACCCAGCCAATGAACCATCACTCAGACTAGTAAACACAATGATAGTTCGGTCCCCTATATAACCTGTGAGAGACCAAGCCAATGAACCATCACACAAACTGGTAAACACAATGACAGAGTGGTCCCCTATATAACCTGTGAGCGACCAAGCCAATGAACCATCACACAGACTGGTAAACACAATGAGAGCTTGCTCCCGTATATAACCTTTGAGAGACCAAGACAATAAACCATCACACAGACTGGTAAACATGATGAGAGCTTGGTCCCCTATATAACCTGTGAGAGACTAAGCCACTGAACTATCACACAGACTGGTAAACACAATGAGAGCTTGCTGCCCTATATACAGTAACCTGCGAGAGACCAAGCCAATGAACCATCACGCAGACTGGTAAACACAATGAGAACTCGCTCCCCTATATAAACTGTGAGAGACCAAGCCAATGAACCATCACACAGACTGGTAAATACAATGAGAGTTCACTCCCCTATATAACCTGCGAGAGACCAAGCCAATGAACCATCATGCAGACTGGAAAAGCAATGAGAACTCACTTCCCTATATAACCTGTGAGAAATCAAGCCAATGAACCATCACGTAGACTGGTAAACACAATGAGAGTTCGGTCTCCTATATAACCTTTGAAAGACCAAACATAGACATCATGCTACTAGTCACCCAACATATGACAAATTACTAACAGCAGAGATCTGGCAAGTAAAAAGTTGCTGAATTTTATCTGATCTCCTGAGATTTGAACCAGTAT